>NC_077230.1:301596634-301950134 GCF_027887165.1 Monodelphis domestica
CATTAATAGGATGCATGTGTGCTGGACCCAGTCCATTCAAGCTGAGCAGCACAACTAGAGACAGTGAAGAATTTGGATAGTTTAAGTTTGGGTTCTTTTCCTTTGTTCCAGAATGAAACCGAAGAGATACTCCAAATCGATGTTATATTGGATTGAGAAATGTGGATAGAGTCTCAAGTCCTAAGAGAATAATATTGCTGAATTGCAGCTGTTAGACCCTGGCTTTAGTACAAATTAATGAGCATTCTCCTCAAGTGGCTTTCTAATGACCTCAGGGCACGATGGCTTGGACCGTTATTGGACTTTATATACTCTGAAAGACAAAGATTTGGAGAAAAGCAGGAAGGACAGTTTTCTCCCTATTAGGAAGCAAAACATTTCACGTTGCCAGACCAGCTGACCTGCAAGGGGGTAGCTCGATGTCTGTCAGCAGTCGGAGGGCACATCAAGTTCTCTGTGTCCTAAGTTCTTCTCTTTCCATTGGCTGAGCACTGGCTGAATCCTGAGCATCTCTAACCAGATGGACAGATTGGAGAGCCAGACTCCTCGTTGCATTCTCTGCTCTAAAAATTCTCTCGGCTCCATTTGGACACACCAAGCAGGCTCTGATAGAAAGCCAAAGTGGGTCTGACAGTTAAAAAAAAACAAACTACTGCAACTCCAAGATCAGATCTATAAGTCTGAGAAGGCAGATCTTGGGCTCCTAAGGGACCAAGGTTTACCCAAAGGGTAGCTTCATGGGTCTCTGTGTGTTGGCTTCTGTGAAAGCATTCCCTCTGCTCCCCCCACTCCCACCCCTCCCTGCACACAAACTGGGCTCCCTCTTCCCTTGCAGTAGCTCAAGAGTAGTGAATAGAGAGCAGACTTGTGGTCAAGAAAACCTGAGTTCAAAATCTATCTCAGACATTTAACTAGGCGACCTTGAACAAGTCACTTTCCCTCTATGGTCTTAATTGTTAATTTAAAAATGAGGGAATGACCACTAATTCTAAGACTCCATGATTCAATGATCCATCATCTTTTTTTTAATCCTTACCTTCTGTTTTAGAATCAATACTAGGTATCAGTTACAGAAGAGTGGTAAGGGGTAGGCAACTGAGGTAAAGTGACTTGTTCAGGGTCACACAGGTAGGACATGTCTGAGATCAAATTTGAACCCAGGACTTCCTGTCTCAACCCATTGAACACTTAGCTGCCTCCTAATTTTAAATCATCTTAAAATGTTTAATGGGAGTGCCCATTGTTCCTTAGGGATTGTTAGGACCCTCAGGATAGGAAATAAGGACCTGTTCAAGGGGAAGAACTGGGAATAGTGGAGTAAATGTTGAAGAGAACCAGATTTCAGAGTGATTGAAAACCTGAGTTATCTGGTTGGGCTGTCTACACTATCCCAAAACACCAGTTAGATGCCAGATCTCCACCTCCTTTTATGCGGTGTGACTCAGTCTGAGTGTGTCCTCAGAATTTTTGTCATTTTCATGGGAGTTGAATAAAAATCTCAAGTCTGTTGGCTCCCACCCAGCAAAAAGCATCGTCCCTTAACTGGCATTTAAGCAGAGCTGTCCTTAAAGCATCCTCTGCACAGCCAGTGTTGGTGAGAAATTGGTTCCTCTGTGAATGACAGCTGACAGGCTGCTCACTGAGAGTGTGCAGTCATTCTGAAATAGAATGGTCACATGCCACCATTTCTATTAAATCATATGATGATGTTTTAGATACTGGCTCCCTTTTGTTTGAACAAGGTCAGACAGTTCATTCATTTTATAAATAAACAAAAACGTATACTCATGTTGCTAATACTATGAATATTAGTATTAAATTTTATTTATTATTGTAATTTTAAATAAGCATCTACTTTATGCCAGGTACTGTGAAATATGGTTAAAAATATTATTTAAGGGATAGCTGGGTGATTCAGTGGATTGAGACCCAGGCTTAGAGACCGGAGGTCCTAGGTTCAAATCTGGCCTCAGACACTTCCTAGCTGTGTGACCCTGGGCAAGTCACTTAACCCCCATTGCCTAGCCCTTACCACTCTTTTGCCTTGGAACAAAGTACTGATTCTAAGATGGAAGGTAAGGCTTAAAAACAAACAAATAGACAAAAATATTATTTCAGGGCCAGCTAGATGGCAGTGGGTAGAGAGTCTCCAGGTCTGGATGTCCTGCATTCAAATCTGGCCTCAGACACTTACTAGCTGTGTGAGCCAGGGCAAATCACTTAACCCTCATCACCTAGCCTTTGTGGCTCTTCTGCCTTGGAACTGATACTTAGTATCAATTCTAAGATGGAAGGTAATGGTTTTAAATATATATAGAGAGAATAAATATTACACAAAATGATCTACATTTATATATGTATAAACACAATATGTAACATAGAAATACAATGTATAATATAAACATGATATATATAATATAGAAACAATGTATAATATAGAAACACAACATATAATATGTAAATGCTATAGATAATATATAAACACAATAGATAATATATAAACACTATCTATCTCTAATCTGTCTGTCTATCTATCTATCTGTCTACCTATCTATCTGTCTGTCTGTCTGTCTTTCTCTTTATCACATCTCATTTGATCCCCACAACAGCCTTGGGAGGTAGGTGCTTTCATTAGCCTTGGAAATTGAGGCAGAAAGAGATCAAGAAATCTCTAAAGCATTTAAGTGCCTACCCAGAGTCACAAAGCTCATAATTGTCTGAGACCAGTTTTGAACTCAGGTCTTCCTGGCTCTAAATCCAAGGCTCTGCCCACTGTGCTACTCGGCTGCAGCTATGCCACTAAGCTGTCCCTATGAGACACAGAGAAGTGATGTAATGGTTCATAGGAAAAAAAGGTTATATAGTGAATAATGGAAAAAAATGAAGATTTTGGGGAAAAGATAATGTGCCCTATGTGGGGATGACTCTGGGATTATCTGATTTGAGATGTTCAATAGAGAGTCAGTGATGTGGGTCTGAAAGTCAAGAGATAGCTTAATAACGAGAGCTAGATTTGGAGTTAAGAAGAACTGAGTTTGAATCCTACCTCAGATACCTATTAACTTTGCCTCAGTTTCCTCATGTATAAAATGGAAGTGATGATAGCACCCGTTTCCCAGGGTGGTTGTGAGGATCAAATGAGATAATATACATAAATTCACTTTTTATGCCAAAAAGGGCAATATCAGTGATAATGATTTTTGCTATTATTATAAATTCAAATGGCTGTCTCCATGACCTCCCAAAAAGAATTCAGTGTCATCAATGCTCATGATATTTACAGTTCTGACTCATAGGAACTTATATTGTTCCCTTTTTTATACATAAGGAAGCTAATAAAATGGTTGGAATTAGGTGGGCCTATAAGAGAAAGGGCACTGGAATGGAGTCAGCTATGTGAGTTTGGATAAGCCATTTACCCATTTTTAGCCTCAGTTTTCTCATCTGTGAAATGAGACTGGTTTTCAGATGTTTCAATTGTGTCCAACTCTTCATGACCCTATTTTGGGATTTTCTTAGCAAAGAAAAAGCAAAAAAGGGTACATCAGGTGTGTTTGAAGAGATCAATCAGTATAATTAATTTTTAAAATTGGTAAAAATTACTTAGGAGTAGATTTATGAAGTTTTTAGAACTGAGAAATAACTTAGATCACTTCATCCAACCTTCCCATTTTACAGATAAGGAAACTGAGAACCAGAGAGGTCATGACTTTCACAACATTAGGTCTTGTGCTCTCTAAAGACTTTCTCTTCCTTAGAGCACAGAGCTTGAGAAGAGAGTCCAAGTCACTTGCTAGAAGTGACAAATCCTCTAAAGCAAGCTTTCAAACCATTCTGTGTGTTATCTTGAACTCTGTTAGTAATTTGATAATGTCTACGGACCTTTTTCAGAATAATCGTTTGTTTCTTACATGCACAACTGGAGGAAAAGCTAAATTTAGCTAAAAGTTAGTAAAAGGTTACTTTTTTTTCCCTATCCAAGTTCACAATCTCCTGAAATTTATCCACGGGTGGCTTAGGGATATACAGACCCCTTAAAAACCTCTGCTTTGGGGCTAAGTTGCTGCCTTCGTTTACTTAACACTAATGATGATACAGCATTATTTTGGCTTCCAAAAGAATGGGGAGGAAATTAGGAACAAAAATAATTTGAATCTGTCTTCACGTTCATCATGCGATCCTTCCCAATTAGGACTGGTTATTGCTCAAAACCTAGAGCTCACTCTCTAATTAGATTATTTGCTGTCTCCAGCCTAGATTGTCTGGCAGTAAAAAATCAACCACTGAATGAGAGAGAGAGATGCGCTCATGAATGTCCAAAGTGGCCATAGTGAAGTGTATCTGCACTAATGCTATCTTTTGGTCTTCACATTTCAGATTTGCTCTCCCCAGGCTACAGAAAAACTATATACCCATACATCTATTTAATAGACACATTTATGTATGGATACATATGTGTATGGATATGCATATTTTATAAATATATGTGTATGCATGTATATTTGTGTGCATCGAATTACCTAATTATATCTAGTTTTAACATTTTTTATTTAAGTACTTTTCCATGTACTTTCCCTCCCCTCCCCCCCAGAGCCAACAAGTGATTCCACTGGGTTATACATATATTATCACTCAATACCTATTTCCATATTATTCATTTTTGTAATAATCTTTTAAAAACCCAAACTCCCATCCTATACCCATATAAACAAGTGAAAAGTCAAATGTTTTCCTTCTGTGTTTCTATTCCCATAGTTCTTTCTCTCAATGTGGATAGCATTTCTTTTCATACATCCCTTGGGTTTATCCGGGATCCATGCATGGCTATCAGTAATAAAGTCAATCACATTTGATCATCCCACAATGTTTCAGTCTCTGTGTACAATGTTCTCCTGGTTCTGCTGATTTCACTCCACCTCAGTTCATGGAGATCGTTCCAGCTTGTATGGAAATCAAGCGGTTTACCATTCCTTATAGTGCAATAGTATTCCATCACCATCAGATACCACAATTTGTTCAACCATTCCCCAGTTGAGGGACACTCCTTCATTTTCCATTTTTTTTTGCCACCACAAAGGGTGCAGCTATGAATATTTTTGTATAAACATTTTTCATTATTATTATTATTCATTATTATCTCTTTGGGGGCACAAAAATAGTGCTATTGCTAGATCCAAAGACAGTTATTCTATTAAAGCCCTTTGGGCGTAATTCCAAATTGCCTTCCAGAATAGTTGGATTACTTCACAACTCCACCAGCAATGCATTAATGTCCCAATTTTTCCACATCCCCTCCAACATTCATTATTTTCCTTTACTTTCATATTGGCCAATCTGCTTACCTAATTATATCTAAATTTCTTAATTTGGGAAATGTTTTAAGATGCTTTATGTAGTTTATACAGTGAAAAACAGATCTCTCTGCAGAAGGTATTTGTAGATGTGATTTCCTTTAATGACACTTTGTTTGGAAACTTTCTACTAAAGCTTCCTGAATTGCTTTGTTAGTTATCTACATTTATGCCTAAAAAATAACTATCCATTTATAGGGATAGGATGTAAACATGAGATTTCATGAAGATAGACAGGGAACAATTGGGTGAGGAAACTCCATCCACCAATATAGGTCAACACTTGCTCTGCAACTGGTTACAGTGAAGAAGATGATTGATGGTGATGAAGATGATTATGATGATGGTGGTGGTCATGGTGATGAAGATGTGATGATGATGATGGGGATGGGGATGATGAAAATGTGATGGTGATGGCAATGATGGTAATGGTGATGATGATGATGATAGCTAACATTTATGTAGCACCTCCTATGTGCCAAATACTTTACAAATGTCTCATCTGATACTTGCAACCACCCTAGTAGTTGGGTATTATTATTATTCTCAGTTTAAAGTTTAGAAAACAGAGGCAAACAAGGTGACTTGTCCAGGGTCACATAACATGCAAGTATCTTAAGGCTAGATTTGATCTCAGGTCTTCCTTTGAAGACTTCTTAGAAAAAATTCTTAGAGAGTTGCCTATGACATCTTAGATTTGGAAGATCAAGTTACTTATCCAGGGTCATATAGCCAGAATGTTTCCTAGGTTAGATTTAACCACAGATATTTCTGATTCTCAATAGTCTATACCACTCTGCCTTTCAAGGTGCTTTCCATACATTATCTTATTTGAGCTTTGCAACAAAGCTGAGAAATAGATGATACAAGTATCTCCATTTTATAGGTGATAATCCTCAGGCTGAGGGAGGTTTGGTAAACTGTCCAGAGTCATACATCATACAGTAATGATCAAAGGTGGGCTCTGAATTCAGCTCTCAGTGGACTTCAGGTTTGGCATTCTATTACATTATTCTGCCTTTACTACCCTACAAACATCTCAAGGTCAAAAATTGTATTTTATTTAAATTTTGTATCTTCTCTAGCATCTAGTACAATGCTATGGATACAACAAGCATTTAATACACAATAGATGAATTTGAATTTAACTGATTATAGTGTATATCCAATCTTGAACATAGATATTCCAAGTTCAAAATTGTTCTCAAAGCTCTCCAAAACATGTTTATTTTTGTTGTTAAAGAATCATTTCAGTTGTGTCTGACTCTTTGTGACCTCTATTTGGGGTTTTCTTAGCAAAGATACTGGCGTGGCTTGCCCTTTCCTTCTCTAGATCGGTTTACAGTTGAGGAAATTGAGGCAAACAGAATAAAGTGATTTGTCAAGGGTCACAGAACTAGTAAGTGTCTGAGGCCAAATTTGAACTTAGGAAAATGAGTCTTCTTGACTTCAGGCCTGGCATTCTATCCACTTTGCCACATAGCTTATCCAAAGTGAATATGGGATGCTCTCAGTGGAGATGGTCCTTCTAAAGAAAAAAAATATGAAGATTGGTTTTATTCTTAGCAATATATTTTTATGTTAACTGCAAAGAGAAGACACCTGGCGCAGCACTCTTCTCTGTATAATGAGGAAGAGTCTCCAAAAATGGAACTTATGCTATGACTGCATCTTCTAATATCCTTTATCTACTATAAGATTCTTTCATAGACGGTACATCTTTATGATAACAGATAGGATGAGAGTTGTGGGTAGCCAACACTCTTCCTTCACAAGAACCAAACTAGTTGGGAATCCAATGTGATAAAGAACACTGATTTTGAAGTCAGAGGATCTGGGTTCAAATACTGATCACTATCTTGTTTGACCTTGGCAAGGCACTTATTTGGTGTCTCATTGCCTCCCTCAGTTTCCCCATCTGTAAATTTAGGTGGTTGGATGAGGTGGCCTCTAAAATCCTCTGAAGTCTGAAACTTACCTATAGAATCATAGGATATTGGTTGGAAGTGGCACGAACATCAGAGCCCCTTTAACCTACATGAAATTAAAGACAGAAAATGGTGGAGGGATATCTTTTAAAGTCAATGAAATAGAGACTTGCTTAATTATCATTGCTAAAAAAATATGACTGCTGAAAGGTGAAAACTAATTTCTAAGAATCTACATAGGCCCACAGGTTTCAAATTCAATATGCATAATCAGAAGAAAATTTCCTCTGGGAAATAAATATCTTATTGATATTTTTTCTGAGCCAGTCAGAATTGTTGAATGGGATAAACTGGAGGCCTTGTCAAAAGTACCTTTACCTTCAACATAGGAGGGTGATTGAATTACAGAGAATGTTACTCCTATGCTTATTTCCTCTTATTGTTACTAATTCTTTTGCCCAGAGCAAACCAAAGCACCAACGTGTAAACGAGTAAACTATGGTTTGAGAGGATGATGAAGTCACTCAGAGCTTTCAGATTTTTCTTAGTCACATTAGGCAGTGGCACCTTATTTATATTCACTCCCACAAAGCTTCCCACCAGGCAGCACCAGCACCGTACATAAATTTAGGTGGTTGGTCTGGCATTGATAAGTTAAGCAGCCAAAAGCACAAACCAAGGAAGTAACAGGAGCATAGTAAAAATGTACATGGGGAACAGCCTCAGAATACGAAACCAGGAGGAAGAGAGAGGGAGCCTTGGTAATTATGAACACAAACTCATCCCACTCATTGCCACATCATTCAAAGTCATGTTTTTCCCCAGAGTGACTTGATGGCTCCCGCCATGTCACCATATGGTTCACTTCTCTCCTCTAGTGGGGAGGAGGAGCTCCTCGTGAAGGTGAATTCCTTGCACGAATGGCGCCTTGCTAGTGGAAGTTGGAGGCAGATGGTTTTTCAAATTAGATTCCGAGATCTGATGAATGACTGCCCCCACAGACTTCTGTACCAATATTGTTCCAGCCACCTTCTCCCCACTGCAAATCTGCTCTCCAATGAATCCCAGAAAAGTGTTCACAGAGCACAGAAATGCAAATGACTCTCCAAGGAAGACTAGGAGCAAAAGTCAAATAACTTTATCTTCTTATCTATTGCCCTATTAAGGAGAGCAGAGAAGGGAATTGTCAGTATTAGAAATAGAGGTTGGACATTCATGTATAATAAAACTGTACCTTCCCAAAGACTGCTTCCTGAGTAGAAAGCACTTAAGAAGGAGAAGTTGTTCTATGGAAAATGATGAAGTGAGGATATTTGGTGGTTGTTTTTTTTTTAAACCCTCACCTTCCACCTTAGAATAAATATCGGTTCCAGGGCAGAAGAGTGGTAAGGGGTAGGAAAGGGGGGGGGCGCAAGTGATTTGCTTGGAGGCACAGTTAGGAAGTGTCTGAGGCCAGCTTTGAACCCAGGACCTCCTGTCTCTAGGTCTGCAGAGCTCTCAATTCACTAAGCCACCCAGCTGCCCCCAGGATATTTGTTTTTAAAGAATCTTTGAAGATAGCTTTGGGGATGCCCATTTTGGTTCTAATTGGCCATCCTTCCCTAAGGCACTGGGTACCTTGGTGCTCCTCCCCACAATCCTCTGTTCCTATATAGCCTCCAATGAAGTCTCCATCTTCAGGTGTGTCCCATGCCATGTGCCTTTCTTGACCTCATCCTCATCAAAATTAAACTTCTCTATGTTCTGCTGTCTCAGGACTTAGTTGATAAACAAATCAGAGCTAAGGTAGATAATGCATTTGAGTTTTATCCATAATATCTGAGACTCCCACCTGACTCATCCCAATTTGTAAATATAATACTTTTCTTTGGCTATCATCTTTTCTCAAATGATATCATTGTATTTTGCCAGAGACCTTCTTTGCCTGGCTGATGATAAGTATGGTGCAGCTAGGTGATGCAGTAGATAAAGCATCAGGCTTGAAGTGAGGAAGTCTTGCCTTCCTGAGTTCAAATCTGGTCTGACATATGTCCTAGCTGTGTGGCCCTGGGCAAGTCACTTAACTCTGCTTCAGTTCCTCATCTGTAAAATGAGCTGGAAAAGGAAATGGCAAACTATTCTAGTATCTCTGCCAAGAAAACCCCAACTAGGATCATAAAGAGTTGGACATGAGTGAAAAGATTGAACGATAACAACAATAATAAATATAGTGAATATACCACAGCAGTCCAATGGGGAATAGCATAGTGACTGGCATATAGTAGGTACTTAATAAATGTTTATTGAATTAAACATTTGGTAGAAAGGGAAGAAAACCATTTGGGACCCCTTAAAAGTACATCATGCAGTGGCTCTCTATTTGTTTTCAGATGGGAAGGAAGACAGATAAATAGAAAAATTGAATAGGTAGAATACAATACTATTAGAAAATGCACCTAAAACTTGAGAAGTTCTGAGGAAAAGGTGATATTGGTTAATGGATCTTCCCAGGCAAAGGAATAGTGCCACTCCTCACTTTATTTCCTTTGTGATGAGTATAGAATCATAGGGTGTTTGGAAGTCTGAGGGACCTTAGACTAAATTTATTGGTTCCAACCTCCTTATTTTAGGAAGTAAGGCCATTTCTGAAAAATGTATGTTGCCTTTCCCAGATGGATCCTAGCTTCTGGTTTTCTCTTGGGGATATGTTAGGGTTACTAAAGGCAATTGAAATTCCCTCCGCTTTCAGCTAAACATCATTATTCCATGAAAATATCAGTCAGACTAGCAAAAAATAAAAATGAATCTTATACTTAGAAATGAGAATGGACCAAAAAAGAAAGGGAATTTTGAAAGTGAAGAGTTTGGTAAATATTTTCACCACTTCTAAGATTGGAACCATCTTATCTGCCCCCCCACCCTTTTCTCTGTCCTCACTTATTTTCTTTTTTCCTCCCTTTTTTCCTTTCTTCCTTTTATCCATTCTTTCAAACCTTTAACTTCTGTCTTAGAATCAATACTAAATATCAGTTCCAAGGCAGAAGAGTGGTAAAGGGCTAGGCAACTGGGGTTAAGTGACTTGCCTAGGGTAAAACAGCTAGGAAGAGTCTGAGGTCAGATTTGAACCTGGTACTTCTGGTCTCTAGACCTGGTGTTCTATTCACTAGCCACTTAGCTACCCCAATTCTCATTTTCACTGAAAAGCAAGTAGATATTCCTTATTAATCTCAATTCCCCTAGTAATAGGGGAGAAGAAAATTAAATATAGAGTGAAATCCACATGTAACTAAAAAAAATCTCATGTTTAGTTTTAACTTTCTCGTTCATTTTAATCAAAGCAACTACAAGCAGTGAGGAGCAAAATTTTTCCTCTTCTGCCTCACCTGTAACCTGGAGGTTATTATAGAGAAACCTTCAAAAGATGGGCAGACAGGCAAAAAGAGAGGGAGAAATAAGGAATCACTATAATCCACAAATTGGCTAATTAATTCTGATTCTTTACTCTGTTAATATATATGATAGTCAAACAGATGAAGAGGCAAGGAAACCTATACTTTCAACTCCCCTCTCTCTAAATACATAAATATAAATGTATATGTGTATATACATATATGCATATAAATCTGTCTTCATGCATAACATTTCCCCATTAAGGAAAGAGGCAGAGACTATGCCCAGTTAAAGAAACTCCCTTTATCAAAGTAGGTTGTCATCTTTTTAAAAAAAATACATATGTGTTATATGTTTTATTCAGTCCAAATCCACCTTCTTACCTTCCCACTCCAATTTCCTCAATTGAAAATAAGAAAAAAATAAATCTATTATAAACTGTTTTGATCAAAAGATCAAAACAACTTTTCACATTAGCCATGTGCAAAAAAAAAATAAATTGTTTCATTCTGTACTGAGTCCTTTATCAGGAGATGGGTGACATGTTTTATCATTAGCCCTCTGTGATCATTGTGGGTCATTACACTGATAAGATATCAGCCCAATAATATTTCATTACATTTATTTACCATAACTTGTTCATCATTTCCCCAATTTATGGGCAACCTCTCAGACCCTCATTCTCTGTCATCTCAAAGAGCTATAAATATTTTTGTGCATCCTCAGAGTTTGTTTTGCTTCAGACTAAACCACTTTTTTAATCTACTCTTTGTCAAATTCTTCCTTTCCTTTCCCTTTTTCTTCCCTGTAGAGTGAATATTATTCCTTCTTTTTGACTAGTTCAGATGGGACTGAGTTTTCCATATTCCCACCCTCACCTCTTCTTTTTTTTATAGACACTTATTTGTTCACACTGATTATGTAAAATAATTTGCCCTAAACTTCTTTTCCTTTCCACTCTAATATATTCCTTGTATTCTTATTCCCCTCTCTTTCCTTTCTTAAAATCATCAGAAAATAACAAAACCACTCCTTTGCCTTATATAACTGAACTTCCTTTATGACCTCTGACTATATTAGAGTTCACAGAGGACCGTCCCTGCTAGTGGGGCTGCCTGCCTCAATTCTTTCCCTATTTCATTCATCCGTCCAAATGATTTTCCTAAACTACAGGTCCAACCATGTCACTCCTCCATTCAATAAACTCCAGTGGCTCCCCATAGTTTCCAGGATTAGATATAAAATACTCTGCCTAGCATCCAAAGCCCGTCATAATCTAGCCTCCTTCTATCTTTCCAGTCTTTTTATAACTTACTCCTTGACCATGTGTTCTTAGATCTAGTCACACTAGCCTTCTGACTGTATCACCAATAAGATTTTCCATTTCTTACCTCCCAGCTCAAGCATTTTCTCTTCCTATCCTCCCAGGTATAGAATGTTCCCCCTCCTCCACTCTACTCCACTCTAAGTCCCAACTAAAATCCTACCTTCTATTAAAAAGCCTAGGGGCAGCTGGGTAGCTCAGTGGATTGAGAGCCAGGCCTAGAGATGGGAGGTCCTAGGTTCAAATATGGCCGCAGACACTTCCCAGCTGTGTGACCCTGGGCAAGTCACTTGACCCCAATTGCCTAGCCCTTACCACTCTTCTGCCTTGGAGCCAATACACAGTATTGACTCCAAGACAGAAGGTAAGGGTTTAAAAAAAAAGCCTTCACTGTCACCTCTTAATTCTAATATCTTCCCTCTTTAATTATTTCCTATTTTTCCTATATATAGCTTGCCTTGTATATATTGTTTGCATGTTGTCTTTCCCATTAGATTGTAAGATCTTTGAAAGTGAGGAATTTTTTTTTTTACCTCTTTATATCCTCACTGCTTAGCACAGTGCCTAGTACCAAGTGGGCACTTAATATAAATTTAATTGACACATATATCACCTCCCCATATTTGAATATAAGCAGTTTATTCTTCCTTGGTCCTTTATCACTAGTCTATTCACATTGACTTTTTTATATTTCTCTTCACTCTTGTGTTAGAACCTCAAAGTTTCTACACAGCTTTGGTCTTTCCATTAAGAATACTTAGAAATCTTCTATTTTGTTGTTTTTACCCCTGTACCTATATACTTAGTTTTGCTGGGTTAGTTATTCTTGGCTGTAAGTCCATATGCTTTGCCTCCTGAAATATTTTATTCCAAGTTTTCCCCTCGTTTATAGTGGTGACGGCTAAAACATGTATGATCCTGACTATGATTCCTCAGTAATTGAATTTTTTCTTTCTGGTTGTTTGCAGTACTTTTTTTTAACTTGGAGGCTCTGGATTTTAATAGTCCTGGGAGTTTTCATTTTGGAGTTTCTTTTAGGTGGTTACCAACGGATTCCTAATGTTCCTACTTTGTCCTTTGATTCTAAGAAGTCCGGGCAACTTTATTTTAAGATTTCTTGAAATATCTGGGTTCTTATTTTGGTCATGGAATTAGATAGTTCAATGATTCTTTAATTTTTATCTTCAATCTGTTTTCCAGATCAATTGTTTTTGCTATGAAAAATTTTAGATTTTCTTCTATTTTTTCACTTTTTTGACTTTGTTTTAATATTTCTTGATACTTCATTGGAGACACTGACTTCTATTTGATCAGTTCTAGTTTTCAGGAGGTTTGTTGCTTGGGCAAGATTCTGTGCCAAACTATTCATTCCCTTTCCAATTCTTTCTTCCATGACTCATTTCTTTTCCATTTTTTCCCCTTAAGGACTCTCATTCCCTTTATAAAAATTTTTAACTCTTTCTTTTTAAACTCTTTATTCATTTCTTCCAGGAATTCTAGTTGGTTTTGTGCCAAGCTCTTTTTTGTTTGAAGCTTTTTATAGAGGTTTTGGGGTCACTCTCTTCTGGGGTTGTGTCTTGAGCTCCTTTGCTTCCACAATAGCCTTTTATCATGGAGTTCTTTTTTTGCTCATCCTTCCTATTCTCCTTCTTGATTCTGGACTTGGTGTTAAGACTGGGCTCTATGGCACTTCTGGAAGGAAGATCTGAGCTGGTTCTATTGCTGTTTTCTTAGGGATATCAAATGTGTTTTTCAGGATCTCAGGGATAGGCTGGGACTTGCAAGCTTTCCGTGTTCTCACAATAGTCTGATCCAAGGCAAAGTCCAATTGCTGCTCCCCCCCCCCCCCCCCGCCACCACCACACACACACACCACCTCCTTGGTCTGAACTGTCTCAGTTCCTGACCTGGGTTTGGATCTAAGCAAGGGTGAACTGCTTAGACTCTACCTCTATCAATATGCTGGAAAGCTCTGTTGATTCAAAGTGCCTGTTGGAATTGTAGGCTCTCTTTTATTTTGTTATTTCTTCCTTGGTTATCCCTCTGCAAGTTGGGCTAAATTTAAGACCCTGCTCTGAGCTTGGGATCTAGGCCATATCACTGCTGTTGGTGGTGCTGGTGCTACTAGCTCTTGAACTTCTTCCTTGGTGTATCACTCAGTGCCTCCCTACCTCCCAACACTCCTCTATATAGGTCCCCTTCTTAGTCTGATCTGAAAGTGTGACCCAGAATTGGGAAGTGGATAGGAAAGCTACCAGTTTGCACTTGTCTCAATTGTAGTGCTTCAGAATGGTTTTGGGGGTGCTCCAAATGGGTCTGGTACCTCCTCTCTCAGCAAAGCTGAGAGGCTGCAGTGCTTAAGTTCTCCCTCTGAGAGTCATGCTCCTAGACTGACTCTCCCTAGGGTGAACTTGGACAAAGGACTCTGGCTTTTTCTGGATTTGCCAAGGGTACTGAGAGGCCAAATGACTTAACCAGAATCACACAGTCAAAAATGTCAGATATAGGATTGAACCCAAGTCTTCCTGGTTGTCCAGGTTAGCTCATTGTCCAATATGCATACTGTTTCTCAGTCAAGGAGCTTTATAAAGGTAAAGATTTAATTGTGTGCAGGTCTATACGAGAGTAAGAATAAGACAGAGATTTTGTTGATGTTCCTTAAATATGGCCATAATTACCAGGGTCATGAAATAGACAGAGAGATGTACTATGAAGAGTGGGGAAGGGCAAAACCATGGCAATTCCTCTCAATAGAGAGTTTCAGCCCTTTGAGGACAAGGGCTATTTCTTTTTTTTTTTTTTTTGGCCTTTGTATCCCTAAGACCTGGCAGAGTGCCTGACATATAAGAGACACTTTAAAACTGTCAAGATCAACAGAATTCAAATGGTTGCTTAACTAGATGTTCCCAAGGTTAAGCCATTCTAACTTCTTTGTTCCAGGTTGGTATGTGGCTGAAGCTGGCAACCTAATACCCTCCCCAGAATACCCACCTTCAGGGTAGGGCAAGAGAGGCACTCCTAACACTGGTCTTAGATTTCTAGATTTCCTTTAGGAAATCTCTGATCCATAAGACACACAGAAGAGATGAGGCTATTTCTTCCAACTCTGCCCTAGGATGCTTGTCCTTTATTCTCTACATTAGGTTTGGCTTGGAACCCCCTAGGCCACTTCAGTGTCTAATAACCTTACAACAGTGAGGGTACTCAGAAATTCAATACAACATAATACAGTAGGCAGCCAGGTGTCATAGGGGTTAGAGTCCTGGGCCTGGAGTCAGGAAGATTCATTTTCCTCAGTTCAAATCTGGCCCCAGTCACTTATTAGTTTTGTGACCCTGGGCAAGTCACTTAACCCTGCCTGATTCAGTTGCTCCATCTGTAAAATGAGCTGAAGAAGGAAATGGCAAACCACTCCAGTATCTTTGCCAAGAAAATTTCAGATGGGCTCACTAAGAGTAAGACCTGACTGAAAAATGACTGAACAACAAAAACAAAACAACACAATACAACACTTTGTATGCTATGTGCCAGGCACTATACCAGGTGCTGAGTATTTAATAAAAAAATAGTCCCTGTCCTCAAGGACTCTCCAGTCTAATGGTGGACGATACATACTAAAGGAAGCTGAAAAGAGTAGGTGGGAGATGTTCCACTAGGTGCATGGTGATGGTAGAGTTGAAACCAAGTAGAGAAGCTAAAGGGAGGCTTTGGGAGGAGTTTTATGATCTCATCCTTTAGGTCTTCCCTTCTTTTTTGGCTCATTAGAGGAACAGGGGTGACTGCCGGTTCTGATGAGAGCTCCAAAGCTGAAGCAATCTCCCTTATGATGAGTTTCTTGGTGATGAATGTGGTGGGGTGGGGAGACACCAGAGATGATAATGATGGAGTGAACTAAGCAGAGTAAAAAAAATAAAGAAAGAATTGATCTGGCTTTCCAGGAGCTTCTTGAAAGAAAACATCTTCCTGGGTTGGCTCAGAACAACTCCTAGGTCACTGCTGATGGGAGTAATTCCCTGATGGAACTCTAGGATTGATTGATGTTGATGTGGACATAAATTCAGACCAAAGTGCACAGGCATCAGGAAAGAAAAGAGGCAGAAATTGTGTAGGGACCAGTCACCAAAAAAAGAACAGATCTTTAGCCATCACTACATCCTTTTCCTCCCATATACCTTAATTTGAAGATATACATGGCTATTCTTGGAGTTGAATAAGAATTTGACACTTGAATAAAAAGATTCTTTCTCTTCATTGGGGTCCTGAATTTTCACACATGACTGAAGTGACTAAAAAGCAACAATAACAACAAAATCTTTTCCCAGAAAGTTAGTGGTGGTATTTGTTGTGACAATGACCGCAATGACATGATCACTGGAATACTCGAGAATTCTGATCCCTACATTGACCTATCATAACCTCAGAGGACCAGCCATGGAGCATGCCCTCTGCCACTCTCAACAGAATAGTGGATAATGAATGAGAACTGAGGGAAGTTCTGTTGGACACCATCACTGCCTCCAACTGTTTTGCTTGACTGTTACAAGGTAAAGTTCTATATGGTGGAGAGTGACTGGGAAGTAGGAGTAAAGTTTTAAAAACGAAAAACAATAAAACATTAAGATGCAATAAAATAAAGAAACTATTAGATGAAGAACAGTTTCTTGTACCTTCAAAACATAACTCATTTGTGAAAGACAAGGAAAGAAGGATCATTCTCTACATGTGAAGAACATAGTCTATGCTATGAACTAATTCTTTTAAAATAAACTGTCTTATGGACAGCTAAGTGAGAGCCAATGATAGGAGGCCCTGGGTTCAAATCTAAGCTCAGACACTTCCTAGCTGTGTAACCCTAGGCAAGGTACATAATTGCTATCATCTACCTCTTACCACTCTTCTGCCTTGGAACAAATATACAGTATTGATTCTAAGATGGAAGGTGAAGGTTTAAAATAAAATAAAATAAGGATTCTTAACATTTTTTGTGTGGCTATGGCCCTCTTTAACAATCTGGTGAAGCCTATGGACTCTTTTTCAGAATCTTTTGGTGGGAGGCTTTGTTGTTTTGTTTTTATTTCTTAATTGAGGGAAATGATAAATTTTAGTCATAACTTAGTGAAAATAATAATGTGATTTTTTTTCCTCATCTATATTCCTGGACCTCCTGAAATCTATCCACAGACCCCTTGAGGATCCATGTTTCTGAATAAGAGCTCCTCTTTTAAACTAAGAACATAACATGTTTTGGCATTTTCTTTCAAGTTAAAAACATCATCAACAACAAAAACAACAACAACCAACAACAACAAGGCTCTATGCAGGAATTTGATACAATTTGGCCCCCAGAAATCATTGTGCACAAAAATATGAGTAACTGTGTGTGTTGAGGTGGGAGAACTCTGGAGAGAATCTATGGAGGTCCTAAAGGGGAATTGATTGTGCCCCTCCTCCCCCCATCCCCACCTCCACTCCCAAACCAGCACACAGGACATACATTCTGGCATTTGAATAGACTTAATTCTAGAATCATCACCCACTCCTGTGCCAGGGCCACTCACACACACACACACACACACACACACACATGCACATGCACACACACACACACACACACACACACAAATATCTTTACTTTTTCCAAAAGAGCAAAAGGAATTCTTTAAAAGACTTAAGAAAATAAATGACCAAGAATTGCAAATGAGGCAACCTAAGAAGCAGAGTTTGAAGTTAATTAGCCCTTGAACTGTCAGGCCCAATTACTTCCAGTGAGCCCTGACATTTCTAAGAATAATTAGGAACTTGGCTGTCACATCTCACAAAGGCTCCACTACTACATGAACAAATTCTACCCACTTTCCCCACATATTGTCCTGAGACGTGTAAAAGGGAATTATACCCAGGGCTAATTATAGATCCTTGGGTGGAAATTTCATGCTTTTGAAGAAATTTGAAGAAATTGCTATATTCAGAGGGTAAAATATGATCATCTCACTCTTAGGTGGAAAAAATAGGTGAATAAATAAATGACAGGTTAAAAATACCTAAAATTTCTTAGAATAAGTCACCAAACTTCAATTTAATCATATTATTAGGTTACTAATCCATTTGAACTGATAAGCATCATGATTATTTTAAGAATTGATTAAGCACTTATATACATGTGATACCAGTTCTTGACGTCTAAGATTTGTTTCCAAGAAGAAATGTCCAAGATGAAATGGTTGTGAGGAATGGGGGGGGGGGGGAAGAAAAAATAAAAGAGGAGGAAAAGGGAGAAGATGGGAGAAGAAAGAACAGAGAAAAGGAACTTTAGCTTAGTCTGAAATGCAAAGAAAACTTAGTCACCCTTTCCTTCCATAACACAAAATTCAGTTAGTTTAGTGTGAGAATCAGAAGAACCAGTCAGATGGATTCTATCCTTCTTAGGCTACATATATAATTTATATTCATCTTGTTATTTTTCTGTTAGTCACCCATGGAAAACTAGATTATAGAAACCATCTATTTTTAATGTAGGCAGGTAGATTAATTAATAAGCATTTTTTAATTTCATGAATAGAAGACCCTAAAACTTACTCGTCCTTCCAACTTGGAAAATCCTTGAACTTCTCTCCAATTAGAAATTTGATGGCTTAATTTTGGATCCTATGTTATATCCTGGTTAGTTTCCTTTGTTATATTTAATTTTTTGTTTTTTTTTCTTTGTTATAATTAAATGATCTTTTGTATATATTTGATTAATTTTGGAAGGGGATAAGAATTTGCTTTACTCTGTATATGAGGTCTTGGGGCTAACTGAGGATAGAATATGTTTTGTACAGGTCTGTAAACAACACAGCACATTTTACAGATGGGCATTCAATAACTGACCACTGACCATTGCTTTCCAGCTGCCTAGGCAATAAATTGCTTATAACCAAATTGTTTCTCAGTTATTATAATTTTCCTATTACAAGATCTAGGATCCTATGGCTGTGATGCATATAATATATATGGAAGTAAAAACCATTTCTGAGTTCATTATGACTCAAATAACCATGAATTGCTTGTTTCCATAAGTGTAATATTACCAGAAGAGTCATCATAACATAATAATAATAAGGACCTATCATGTTAAAGTGTGTAAAGCACTTAATGTATGTTATCTCAGTTGAATTTCACAACTGCCTTGTATTTGGACTTTTTGTCATCCCCATTTTACAGATGAAGAAACTGAGGTCCACAGGGTTTAAGTGATTTGGCCATGGTCACACAGTGTGCTGAAGGTAGATTTTGAACCCCATTCTTCCTGATTCAAGTCCAACATTCTATCATCTATACAATGTAATTTTTTGGTTTGATGGTCACTCTGCTGTGGCCATAATACTTGTTGCATATTTCTTGTGTTGAAGTTCATTGTACATAGATCCAAATTCCCCAGTTAGCTTTCAAGTACCTTAAGGAAAAGATTCATGTTTTGGCCAGATATATAAACTACACAGCACATTTTAGATAAGGACATTCTATAAATATTTGTAGAATGAATGAGCACATGCCCAAAGGTACAATGCTGCTTCACTAGTTTCTTTTTCCCCCCTTTATTATCCTTACCTTCCATCTTACAATCAATTCTGTGTATTGGTTCCAAGGCAGCAGAGCTCTAGGGGTTAGACAATGGGGATTAAGTGACTTGACTTGACTTGTGTTATATCAGGAGGAAGTATTCGAGATCAAATTTGAACCCAGGACTTCTCTTCTCTAGGTCTGACTCTCAATCCACTGAGCCACCTAGCTGTCCCCTACTAGTTTCTTAATAAAGTAAGAAGTATGTTTCCTGGTTTCTTATTAAAGTAAGGAGTTTGGTTACTTAGCATCAGTTCCAAGGCAGAAGGTAAGGGTTTAAAAAATATATGGTTCTTCCTCTACCAAAATTTCTCATTGATGGGAAAGCCAGGGGTCAACTTTGACGTCACTAATAATTTATTATGTATTTATATCTCTGACCTGAACTACTTCAAAATGTAACTCCAACAAAAAACCCCATTCATCTGCAGAAGATAGTGAGTCATGTAATCAGTGTCTGTGGAGGCCTGGTTTACTGAGAAAATCTTTGTACAATGTGACTCTAGGCCCCCTTTCATGGAGCAAGGCTTTAAATGGTCCCTGTTCTAAATGGAGCTCCCTGTATGATTCAGTTAACAAGTCTATCCAGCAAAAGGACACAGAACCTTTAGAAACAAAGCTTCATTGGTTTGGATTCTTGCCCCATTAAATGATTTGTTTCTTTCTGGAAAGAAATGGTCATTCACAATTCCTCATTGTTGAGCTGATAGTATTAAAACTGCCTTCTAGGAAATCTGACAGTGGACAGCAATGGCATGTCAGGGATTAAACTACTGGACATTATTTCTTTGGAAATCATTATTCATTCTTTTGATCAAAACATTGCAAAATTATGTCATGATAATTAAAAAAGAGAAATATTCCTGAAGTGAAAAGATTATAGATAGCATAATTCCCTAAAAACAAATGAGAAAACATCAAAAACTTTCATTCCATATATCTACTTTCTCATTTCTTTAAATTTCTTGCAAAAATTGTCTATGCTCATATGGAGGGTATCCTTGATGAAAATGTGAAAAGGTAAGAGTCGTACTTTCAAAGAAAATTTTCCACAGCTGCCTATGTCTTCATAGTTACTGAAATGACTTAAATATAGAGAGAATACAAGATAACACTGTTTATTGTTTTTTGATAACAAAAAATTCATTTGACTTGGAAAAGCAACACATAGCTTTGAGGGCTCTCCTTCAACAAAGGGTCTCTTGTGCATAGACAAAAATCAGACATGATATTTCGATAGATGCAACCAAGAAAATAACTGTTTAATAGTCCTCTAACAACACCCAGGGAAGCAAAAGACAATGAGGCAGCTACATGCCAAAGGTTTTGGCCACGGTCATAAGGAATGCCATGCACAGAATCAAAATAGAGGAAGGATTCCCTATAAATGGAGAAGTTCTCCAGATGTTCCTGTTTGTGGATAACATTGTGCAGATTACACCATCTCTTACTGATGCATTGCAGAACATCTTTAATTATCATCATCATAGCAATTCACATTTAAACCCATAGTTACTCAAAAGAGATAGGTCTGGAAATAGACCCAGTGAAAACTAAATCTCCCTTATCTATAAAAATCTTCACTTGATTTTACAATCCCTGCTAGCTATTGTCTTATTTTTCTTTCTTCTTCTTGGCTAACTTCATGGAGAAGCCACACATAGTTGGTTCCTTCACTTCCTCTCTTCTTTCCTTTAAACCCTCTATAATTTCACTTCCAACCTTATTTTTCCAGAGAAACTTCTCCCTTCAAAGTTACAAGTGATCTTTTGTTTGACAGATCTAATGGTCAAGTCTTGAGTTTTTTTGACCTCTTCAGCCACTGTCACTATCAATTATAATATTCTCTCCTTTTTGGGGTTTCATGACACTTCTCTGTCTTGCTTCTGTCTGACTACTCATTCCTTGCTATATTTTCATAATAATAATGAAGGGTGACCCCCCAAAACTCTACACGGAAACCTCTTTCCTTCTTCATTTATATGCTATATTGCTTCGTGATCTTAGTCCTTATGGATTCAATATCTCTACGGAGATGATTCATATATATTATAAATTTGCATGAATATGAGTGAATGTGTGTGTGTTTCTATAATCTTTTCCTTGTGCTGTAATCTCCTATTACCAACTGCCTTTTGGACATTTCAAAATGGAAGTTTAATAAGGCAACTGGAACTCACTAAAATGGAACTCAAATATCTTTAACCCCAAATTTTCCTTCTTCCCAAATTTCCCATTATTGAAAAGGATACTACCATTCTTTTAGCCACCCAGGTTCACATAATCAGCATCATCCTTGATTCCTTACTGAGACTTATTCCACATCTCAAATCTGTTGTCAATTAGTGTTTCTACTTCCACAACATATCTTATATATTGCCTTCTCTCTACTCACACTCTGGTACAAGTTCTCATCATTTGTATCTTGGACAATTTTCTTAAACCCTTACCTTCTGTCTTAGAATCAATAGTTTCTATTGGCTCCAAGGCAGAAGAGCAGTATGGGCTAAGCATTGGGGGTTAAATTACTTGGCCAGGGCCACACAACTAGGAAGTGTCTGTGACCAGATTTGAACCTAGGACCTCCCAGCTTGAGATCTGGCTCTCAATTCACTGAGCCACCTAGTTTTAACTCAACCTTGGAGTGTTAAAATAGCCTTCTACTTAATGTTCCTGCTTTGAGTTTCTCCCCACTCCAATGTATCCTCCATTCAGTTGCCTAATTGGTTTTCCTAATGCACAATTCTGACTATATCACTCCTTCTATTTAATAAAGAGCTGTGGCTCCCTATTACCTCAAGGATCAACAATAAAATCCTCTGTTTGGCTTTTAAGACCCTTTACAGCCTGGTCTCTTACCAGCTTTCCAGTCTTCTTACATTTTACTTCTTTTCACACAATCACTTCACATGCACTTGTCTTTTTGCTATTTCTTGCACACAGTGCTCTACCTGCTAACTGTGTTTTTTCACTGGCTAGCCTTCATGGCTGAAATGCTCTCCTCCTCACCTTGATTTCTTCACTTCTGGGGCTTCCGTCAACCTTTCCTAGTCACAAGTGCCTTTCCTTTGAGATTATCTTCCATTTATACTGTGTGGGTGTATACTACACATATATGTATACACACATATGCATAATTATTTGCGTGTTTTTCCCACTAGAATAGTAGCTTCTTGAGGTTAAGACCACATTTTTACCTATCATATCTCAGTGGTTAGCCCAGTGCTTGATATGTGGTGAGCACTTAGTAAATATGCATTATCTGACTGACTGATCTTGGAGAGACACTTTATTGGGCTCAGAGTTGAATCAAAGGAGGAAAATTAGGGCTGAAAGATCTTTGGGAAACTGCAGAGCTTTCAACAACTCCACGCTTCTCCTTGACACAAAAGCATATCTTATCAACATTGATTTTATCCTGGTGATGTCATATGACTATGAATCATGAACTCTTTTTTCTCAGAAGAATACAATTTGTGGGTGACCCAAAGGGCATTGAGGAGTGTACAGAGGCTGCAGTTTATTACTGATGATCACTTACATGCAAGAAGTGACACAAAAAACACTGTCAAGGGCATATGTGACTAAAAGAGGAAACCTCAAATGATATTGAGGGATGAGAAATGGACAGCCTGACTACTGAATGGCATTAATTTTGTCTGTAAAATGTCAAAAGATCTAGGAGAAGATATAATTAGTTGAGTAAATTCTTGATTCAATTAATCAACAAACATTTATTAAATACCTATTATTTGCCAGGCATTGTTAGAGTTAAAATGGTTATGGTCTTAAACTGTAGTGAGTTAAAATGGTGGAAGATATAAATTGTGATAGATATAAGAGAGGGTGAGTAAATTTGACCACAGAAATATGTTTCACTACAGTATCTTGGTTTTTAAATCAAATATAAGGTGGTTGCCAGGGAAATATTCCCAATTATTCAAATATCCAAGTCAGCTGGGTTTTATAGAGATTTTTAATTAATACTATAATGAGGAATTAGAGAAAGAGAGAAAGAGTAGGAAAGGAATAATTATGAAGGGTCTCAAGCCAATATGGCCTAGACCTGAGTCTTAAGAGAGAGAGAGATCAGTCAGTCAGTCTTTTAACACTTACCACCAGGTCTGCCTAAATAAGGATTCTAGTGACACCAAGCCAGCTCCATCTCAGCTGACTTCACCAGAGAGTCTTCCAGCCAGAGACTGTTCCAAAAGGCCTCTCCAGAGCCTCCAGAGGGACAGAGTCCCCTTAGAGGAGCTCCAGCAAGACTTCCTTAGAGATTGTCCTCCAAGAGCTTCCCTTCTCCAGAGCCTCTCTCAAGAGATTCTTCCCAAGCGATCCTCATCAGAGATCCTCCAAAAGGAATTCCTCCAAAAGGATATATCCTCAAGAGATTCTGCTTTTTCTTATATAGGGGTTTTTCTCCTATGTCACCTCCCCTAAGTCCTTACATCTACCAATCACTGTAGATGTTTTCCAAAGAACTGCCCATCTAAATTCCTGCTAAGTCGACAAATCTCCTCAGTAAGTCTGAACCAGAAAAAATGCTGCTGTGTTGACTAATCTCCTCAGTAAATCTGAACCAGTGAAAACACAGCTGAGTCGACTAATCTCATTAAGAGAAAACTTGCCCGACCCTTTTAGGTACCGAGCATCTCATTGTATCAATTCTAAAAATAGGCCTGGCTCAAAGAACTCCTTGCCCCACCATAAGCATGGATCCAAGTACTTTCTTTGTTTAGCAAGGAGTTTTCTCTCCTAAAGCAGTCTTAAGTACGGGTAGAGTAGGGGTCCTCCCATAGCAAGGAGTTTTCTCCCCTAAAGCAGTCTTAAGTACAGTTGGAGTAGAGGTCCTCCCATTTCTGATCCTGGCGAGTTCTCACATCAAAATGGGGAATGTTTCTCAGTAGGGAATTTGTTCCAATTAAGAATTCCCCGATGGGGAAATTTTTAACATTCACAAGTCTGAGAGATTTCAAGATTTACAGCATATAGGGGTAACTAATGGCACAGTAGATAAGAGTATTGAACCTGGAGATAGGAAGACCTGAGTTCATATCCCACCTTAGACACTATGTAACCCTAGACAAGTCACTTAACCTTGTCTGCCTTGGTTTCTTCATTTATAAAGTGAGCCAGAGAAGGAAATGGTCAACCACTCCAGTATCTTTTGCCAAGAAAACCTCAAATAAAGTCACAAAGAGTTGGGTCAGGCACTTCACTAAACACTAAGGAATACAAAGGAAAGGAAAAAGACAGTTCCTGCTCTCAAGGAGCTCTCAATTTAATGGGGGGGGGGGGGGAACAACACTTAAATAAGAACTAGGAAAAAACCTAACTCTTATAAAAAGAAATCTGTTGCAGATTTCTGTATTAACTTGAGCTTATCTATTAAACAACTAAGAGTGAGGACTTTTAGGACTGCTACAGCCAGCATGCTCAGCTTTTTCACCCTATTTTTACATATATATGTTCATATTGGAGAGATAAGATGGCATGGAATCCCCCCCCCCCACTCTTCCCCAATAGTTCTGATTTTTCTGGCTTATTCAGGTAAGAATGTATTAAACTATTGGTTAGTAAAAAAAAAAAAAGTAGCGGTGGCTCTGAGTTATATATTCCTCTTTCCTTAAATTCCAATTTTGTTAGAAGAGGAAAGAAGCCAGATACTGGGATGCTGAATAAAATTGAGTAACATCATTTATTATGTCTTGGCAGACAGAAGTGATCCAAGTGGTTCCCTATGCTCAGATTCACTCATTTTCTCTGTGATAGATTCTCTCTGTCCACATTTATCAACATTTTACCAAAAGTGGTCATTCCGTTTGTTTGAGGAATACCTTGCATTTTAGTTATCCTTTCCTGAGAACTCTAAGCAGAGAGAACCTTACTAGCACGAACATTAGCCCACGTGTGAGACCAAGACCTTCACAACTCTCACATTATTGACCTCTCTTAGCCTTTTTGCTGTCTTGTTTTCTCAAATGATAAAAATCTTTCCTTAGATGGTAGGAGATGGTACCAGTGTGTTTCTCTTTTTTTCATGCTTTTCACTGCGTCATGTAATCTACTTAAACCTTTTGATGACAGAGATCCCCTGTTCTGATTCTAAATGAAGACAGAACTTTGAAGCCATGATCCTAGATAGGTTTGACTGAACTTGGTTTTCTCTCTAATTGTGTAGGTAAATTAAGATGTACATATCCAGGGGTAGGAAAGCTGATGGCTAAATTTTTTGTGTAAGCATTTATACTTCCCAAAATGCTACATTATTGTTCAGTTGTATCTGTCTCTATCTGACCCAGTTTGGGGTTTTCTCAGCAAAGATCCTAGAGTGGTTTGCCATTTCCTTCTCCAGGTCATTTTTTAGATGAGAAAAGAGAAGTAAATAGGGTTCAGTGTCTTGCTTAGGGTCACAGAGTGAGCTAGTGTCTGAGGTCAGACATGAACTGACTTGATACTCTATCCACTGGACCACCTAGCTGCCCCAAATGCTAAGTGACAGGACTTGATTTATTGTTTTGTTGATCATCTAGATTTAAGGAAGTGATGACAAAAACTCCAATACTGCAGATTACGTTTAAAAGGGTGTTGTATAAACTGGGAGAACATTTTAATAACAAAACTCTCTGACAAAGGTTTAATTTCCCAAATATATAAGGAACTAAGTCAAATCTACAGAAAAATCAAGTTATTCCCCAATCAACAAGTGGTCAAGGGACATGAAGAGGTAGTTTTCACAGGATAAAATCAAAACTATCAATATGCACATGAAAAAGTGTTTTAAATCCCTACTGATTAGAGAAATGCAAATCAAACAATGCTGAGGTACCACCTCACACCTAGCAGATTGGTCAATGTGACAGCAAAGGAAAGTAATGAATGCTGGAGGGGATGTGGCAAAGTTGGGACATTAATACACTGCTGGTGGAGTTATGAACTGATCCAACCATTGTGGAGGGCAATTTAGAACTATGCCCAAAGGGCTTTAAAAGACTGTCTGCCCTTTGATCCAGCCATAGCACTGCTGAGTCTTTACCCCAAAGAGATAATAGGGAAAAATCTTGCACAAAAGTATTTATAGCCACGCTTTTTGTGGTGGCAAAAAATTGGAAAATGAGGGGATGCCCTTCAATTGGAGAATGGCTGAACAAATTGTGGTATATGTTGGTGATGGAATACTATTGTGCTCAAAGGAATAATAAAGTGGAGGAATTCCATGGGGACTGGAACAACTTCCAGGAAGTGATGCAGAGTGAAAGGAGCAGAACCAGGAGAACACTGTACACAGAGACGGATACACTGTGGTACAATTGATTGTAATGGACTTCTCTACTAGCAGCAATGCAATGAGCCAGCACAATTCTGAGGGACTTGTGAGAAAGAACGCTATCCACATCCAGAGAAAGAACTGGAAATGCATTAGAAAAATATGTGATCTATCACTTAATGTGATAGGGATATGATTGGGGTTTGGATGTTAAAGGATTGTGCTACTACAGATATGAATAACACAGAAATAGGTTCTGAACAGTGATCCATGTATATATAACCCAATGGAGCTGCTTGGCAGGGGAAGGGGGGGGGGCGCATGGAGATCATGAATCATGTAACCATAGAAAAACATTCTAAATTTAAAAAGGAAAAAAAAAGTAATGTTGCATACATTGTACCCTTTCCACCACCACCACCAAGCTGGTTGTTAACCATTTACCAGAACAGCACTATAAACAACTCCCATGGGCTTTTACACTCAGTTCATCCTCACAACAACCTTGTTTTCTTCATTTATACCAGAGATTGAGCATTAAGAGCTCTTTATTCGTGGTCATAGAGCTAAGTGTCTAGGTCAGGTTTAAAACCCAGGTCTTCCTGACCCTATCCATTATACCACATTGACTTGTTCAAGGTTATATGTATTGTTCGGCATCATTCTTTTAAAGAGCCAGTAGAGAAAAGAGGAGTTGTGAACTTTCTGTATCCAAATTCAGATTCTCCTTCCTTTCTCAATTGGTGCTGTTTTTTGTTTGAATGAAAAGCATAATTCATACTTATACATGGCTTTATGTAAATGAAAGTAGTATTGAAATAATTGCACATTACTTAATACCTTCAAATGAAAAGTGTTAAGTATAAAGTAGTGCTAGAAATATATTAGATTTCTTCTATTTGAGGGGAGAGATATTACTCTGTTGCTCAATTTTACGGAGAAAGAAGAGAATTTAGATTATGTGATAAAGGGCTTTGTGGGGATAGAGGAAACAGGAATCCATTTCTATGAAAATAAGTTCAGGAATACTCAGATAGAGATCTGGCTTACAGAGCAGGAGTGCCCTATTCCTAAACTTTTAGTATCTATGACTCTTCTGTGGACAAAATATTTTTTGTCCAGCAGTCCCTTTTGTGGAATTAAACCATAGAACCCATTTATTACAATGTGATTTTATAATCCCTATCAAGAACATTTTCAGTCTTTATGGAATCTTGCAAAGCAAAAATCTCCTTAAAATGGACTTTGTGGGAGGCAGCTGGGTGGCTCAAGGGTTTGAGAACCAGACTTAAAGATGGGAGGTCCTAGGTTCAAATGTGACCTCAGATATTTCCTAGCTGATTGACCCTGGGCAAGTCACCCCCATTGCCTAGCCCTTACTGCTCTTCTGCCTTAGAGCCAATACATAGTATTGATTCTAAGACAGAAAGTAAGGGTTTTTACAAATAAGAAATTACAAAAACAAAACAAAACAATATGGACTTTGTGATGAATTAAATGGATGTGATGAATTAAAAAGGATATTATGATGAATCTTCCAGGTTGAGACAAAAGTCCATAAACAGGGACTACTAGCACTTTATTTGTACTTTCCCAAATTGCTTTACCTGGAACTTTCTGACTCTTCCCTTCCTGCTATATCACCTCCACTCTCTGGCAATTGTCCCAAAGCTCTACCCATGCACAGAAAGAAGTAATGCTCTTTCTTCCTCTAACCTGGGTATAAGTGGACCCACTCTTCCTCATGCAGTGAAGAGAGTCAGGTTCATAAAATCAATACAGTTAATTTACAGTCATGAAATCATAGAATTATAGAATGTTTGAGTTGGGTGAGACGTTAGCTAATAAAAGACCCTTCATTATGCAGATAAAGAAGAACCAAGTCAGAAAATGGTCAAGTGACTTGTTCAAGTGGCAGAACTAGGACTAGAATGTAGACAAAGTTGGTTAACTCCCAATCTGGAGAATCCACAGAGTATCAGATTTGGATGAGACCCCTCTTCCCTCCTAGGCCATTTTGTCCTGTATCTTAAAGCTATTTAGTATTGTGAAATCTTTATATTCTTAAAAATAAGTAAGGACCCTCCCCTCCCAAGAATTTCATTTGCTTATGTGGGTTATTTGTATAGACATTTACCATATCTGAAATTAAAACAACTTAGTATTGTTATGAAAATAACTTTGACCTAGAGTTCACTAAGAAAGTGTCTCAGGGATACCAAAGATGTTGTTCAACCTTAATTTTCAAACACGACCAAAAACACCAGGCCCAGGAATGGATTTAAGCAAGGTGGGGCTGCACAAAGTCATGTTCCTTACTCTCTCTCTTCCAGTCATTGAAGTCCAAAGGGAGGACAAAAGTCAAGATGACTCATCATGGTACCAGCTGCAGTAGCTAACCCTCGCATCTTTGATATCTACCAAGCTCCATTGTCCAACCTATTTTAAATGTTCTTTATCTACTCTAATCTTGAACTTCAACTTTCTTTTGACTATTTTTGTTCTATTCTTCTTAATTCTCATTGTGAGAAAAAACAAAAGAAAATAAGGGTTCAGTAGTTCTGCTTTCTCTCCATTTTCTATTACCAAAGGACTTGAGAATTGGTGCTAGCCCTTTCCTCTCTTCTCCTCAGTTTAGGGGGTAGAGGCAGGAGGTTCTTTTGTTGTTGTTGTTGTTCTTAGCATTTATTATCAGACCAAGTTTATTCTGACCTTTAGCATTCTTGGCACTCTTTAGAGGAGTGTGCTACTCTTTTGTATTCCTCTTTAGTAACCTATTGTTGCCTTCCACTACATACATTGTTTTAAAATTTAAAATGGTAGATAAATTCCCTAATCATCAGTGTCTATAGAAATTTGCCCCTTTTCTTTCTTGCCAAAATTGTTTCTGTTTGTTTCTTCAAAACTTTCTTGAGAGCTCCTTACTCCCATTTTCCCAGTAAAAATTTAGATAATGGGATTCTACTTATCTGAACTCT
Source organism: Monodelphis domestica (assembly GCF_027887165.1). NCBI lineage: Eukaryota > Metazoa > Chordata > Mammalia > Didelphimorphia > Didelphidae > Monodelphis > Monodelphis domestica. The sequence continues at coordinate 301,626,457 of NC_077230.1, forward strand.
ACTGGGCTTCAGAGATTTTACTAGATGTGTACTTAACTTCCCCTCTACCTCAGTTTCCTTGGCTTTAAATGGGGACAATAATAGGACCTATTTCTCCAGGTTGGGCAGCTAAGCGGCACAGTGAATAAAGTGCTTGGCTTGCAATCAGGAAGACTCATCTTCTGAGTTCAAATCTGGCCTCAGACACTTATTAGCTATGTGATCTAGGGTAACTCACTTAGTTCTGTTGTTTCCTTGCTTGTAAAATGAGCTAGAGAAGAAAATGGCAAATCACTCCAGGGTCTCTACTAAGAAAACCCCAAGTAGAGTCAGAATGACTGAGACAATTGAACAACAACAATATCTCCCAGGATCGACTAACAAAATAATATTTGTAAGTGCTTAACATAGTGCCTGGAATATAGTAGGTCTATACAAATGCTAGTTATTATTATTATTATTACCCACTGAAATTCATGAAAACAAGTTCATGCTTGAAGAACACGAATCTGAAATTCATGTAGGGCTTTTCCTCTTTTTAATCACAAATTCACAGACAAAGTGGTTTCTCTATTCTCAGATTTCCATTACTTCTACTTCAACAACCAGTTTTTCCTTGTTGTTCAGAATCAGATCCAGAAGAGTAGTTCTTCCTCTTATCCCTGCTCTCCATGGCTTTATCTCTTCTGAGGAATGAAATGATTACTAAGTCAAAACATCAATTTTTTAGTTGTTCTGCTTTTGAAAAAGTGAGAAACTCCAGCAGATAGCTGGACAGTCAAAAGTCCTCCATTACTACAATGTAGTACAACTACTACATGCCATGTTTGAGATGATTTCTGCAACCGATTAATCAACCAAACTTTACCTATATCTCTTTCCTGTTTAAGTGATTTGCAGCATAGTCCTCAGACCATATAGCTTCTGTTCTTCTTTGAGGCTGATCTATGTTTTCAACCATCTAAACGCCCTCTTCACTGTGTTTCTCCACTGTGGTTCTTAGATTTCCTTATACTGGAATATTTTCTTAGCACACAAATGCTATTTCATTTGATTGATTCCATTCCTCTGGAACATGATCATATTTCAGTAGAGTACCATCACAGCAAATTTCAGTGATACTTATGAAACCAGTTTTACCCTTGCATTAGAATCTCTAGCTTATCTTGTTTAGTAGCTATTCTTTTTTCATCTGTAGACATTTGAGACCCTCAGCTTTATTGCTGACCCTCTTCTTATACTTTTTCTTCTAGTCCTTTCTACAATGATTTTTCTTACCATGTTATTCTTGCTATCTGACTAGGCTATCTGACTTAGCACTCAGATGTTAGCATGTGGTCTTCTACTTTTTTCTCTCTTTCTAATTTAAACCAGCTTGATAATATTTGCAAGACCTGAGGCTCTTGTTAGATGCACTCCATCCCTGGCCAAATGCTCCTCATTATTGTATTTTAAGTCATGGCTCATAAATTCTGTTCTCAGATACCATCTTCTTAACCAGCTGGTCATTTCCCAAACATAACTCTCTCTTTTTAAGACCCTGCCTTCAACTGACAACGGTGATAAAACACAACCTATATCTCTTAAGTCTTCAGTTTCTTTCCTAATACTTAAATAACATTCTAGGTTACTTCAGAAATTCTAATGATTTAATTCAGGGGGGTCATAGGATTGTAGATCAAGGGCTAGCAAGGAAAATAGAGGATATTTATTCCAAACCCTCATTTTTCAGATGAGAAACAGGAGGCCCAGAAAAGTTTAGTGACTTACCCAAGGTCACTCAGGTTGGTGAACATCTTCAGTCTTCACAGTCTTCACAGAAAGCACCAGGAGTAGGTAGTGTGGCCTTTAGTTTTGATAAGTCTTAGGAGGCTCTCTGTCTGGTAAGAACAATACTTTCTATAGTTTATGTCAGAATGACAAAAACAAACAAACAAACAAAAACATTGTGGTACCCATTAGTCAACAAATTTCTGTTTGTTTGTTAGCATTTTGATCACATCAAATGATCCATCTCCTTCTGGCACCTGTTGACTCACATATTTGGAGCATTGAAACTCACTTCCTCTAGAGACTATTGATGTTCTTGCTCTCCACTCTTTGGAAATTACCTCCTCTGTGTTGCTGTTCCAAACATTCGGTGATCCATTTCCTTCTAATTGTTTGTGTCATATTCACCCTTAAACCTCTTGACATGGCTTATTAAGCTCCTCTGTCTCTTCAAATTTTATTCCTTCATTTTCTCCTTTCTCATTTCTTCCATTCTTTCAAGGAACAATTCATTCTATAGCTGTTGCTTAGCACCGGAAAACACACAAACATAGTCTTCTCTCTTCATATTACTACAAAACTTCCCATGTACTCTCTCCTTGTTAGAAATTATAGCCTTAGTTTTCTGTCATTATTGGTATCCCTTGTGACTAACCTTTAAGATGAACTAGTAGGGAAAACTGCCTGTTTACTACATCTGTTCACTGCTCTAGTGACTCTGAAGCAAAGCTTTATTAACAGCAAGTTTCCCATCTTTTCTCGTGAGATGATGCTTAGCTACTCTACTGCCTTGATTGGGAAATAGCAACTTCCTGCCTAAATATGATCTTTCCATTATGAATAGTTGGCACCCATTAAGATAAGCTTTCATACCTGAGTAGTATCTGAGGATCAAGATCGGCAGGGAATTGTTTGGGAGTGATCCTTTTTGTCCCCAAGATAAAAACTACTTTTCATTACCAACCTTATCATTTATGTTTGTTGTTGTTTAGTTGTTTCAGTCATGTTCGATTCTTTATGATTCATTTAAAGGTTTTCCTGGTATACTGGAGTGGTTGGACATTTATTTCCTTCTTCAGCTCATTCTACAGATGAGGAAACTGAGGCAAACATGGCTCAGAGAATTGCCATAACTCACATAGCTAGTAAGTATCTAAGACCAGATTTTTTAAAGTTTATTTAATGAATTAATTAATTTGGAATATTTTCCATGGTTACATGAATCATGTTATTTCCCTCCCCTCTTTCTATCCCCTCCCATAGCCAAATGAGCAATTCCACCAGCTTTTACATGTGTCATTGATCAAGACCTATTTTCATATTATTAGTATTTGTGCTGGGGTGATCAATTAGAATCTACATCCCCAATCATATCCCCATAGAACCATGTGATCAAGCAGTCGTTTTTCTTCTGTGTTTCTGCTCCCACAGTTCTTTTTCTGTATGTGGATAGTGTTCTTTCTCATAAGTCCCTCAGAATTGTCCTGGATCATTGCATTGCTGCTAGTAGAGAAGTCGATGTGTATAATGGGACAGTGTATCCATCTCTGGGTATAATGTTCTCCTGGTTCTGCTCCTTTTACTCTGCATCAATTCTTGGAGGTCATTCCAGTCCCCATGGAATTCCTCCAGTTCATTAGTCCTTTGGGCACAATAGTATTCCATCACCAACAAATACCACAATTTTTTTAGCCATTCCCCAATTGAAGAGTATCCTGTCATTTTCCAATTTTTTGCTACCACAAAGAGCACGGCTATAAATATTTTTGTATAAGTCTTTTTTCCAAAGGCCAGATTTGAACCCAGGGAGATGAATATTCCTGCCTCTAGGTCTGGCACACTACCCACTGTACCACCTGGCTGCCCTGTCATTTAGGTACCATACATACATACGCAAAGAGACAAGATCTCTTTCTACCCAAGTGAAAAAGGAGAAACAGAACATAAAGGAAAATTGAAGCTGAGGAAGCTGACACCAATACTCCTGAGACTATATTAGACAGGAAAGAAGAAAAACCTCTGGAGAAAACTGTGAGATAAAAGATAGGTCAGAAAGGTGGCCCAAGTTACTGGAAGAATACTTCTTCACTGGGGATACATGAAGGTGAAAAACTTGAAGCGAGAACAAGAGGCAGAAAAGAGAGCCTTAACTGGAAAAAAAAAAAACAAGTTAGAAAGCTTTGACCCAAAGAGGTCAAAAAACTAAGAAGAGAAAAGGGAGCATGATTCCTAAGGCAAAAGAGAAGCAACTTAGAGTTAATATTTTCCTGAGGGGCCATAAATCTTTGAAAAGATGTAGTTAAAACTAAATAAACTTAGCCTCTTAGATTTCAATCATTTCTCACAAAATATAATTTAGGAAGGAGCAAGACACCAATGTGGGGGAGAATTCAGCTGTAGTACCCACCAAGTTATCTAAATCTGCTATCCATTGACTTCTTCAAAGATCATCAAGGAGGGGGCAGCTGGGTAGCACAGTGGATTGAGAACCAGTCCTAGAGACGGGAGGTCCTAGGTTCAAATCTGGCTTCAGCCACTTCCCAGCTGTGTGACCCTGGGCAAGTCACTTGACCCCCATTGCCTAGCCCTTACCACTCTTCTGCCTTGGAGCCAATACACAGTATTGACTCCAAGATGGAAGGTAAGGGTTTAAAAAAAAAAAAAAGATCATCAAGGAGACAGAACAACATATTGGAAAGACTTTGGGACTTGGAATCAAGTCCTGCAACTGGCTTTGGGCAAAGCACTTAAATACTATGAACCTCAGTTTCTTCATCTGTAAAAATGAGAATGATAAAATTAATGTACATTAGTGTAGACTAAAAAATATTTTGTGGATTTTACCCAAGTAATATAGATATTTTTAAAACCCTTACCTTCCATCTTAGAATCAATGCTGTATATTGGTTCCAGGACAAAAGGGCAGTAAGTGCTAGGCAAGGGAGATTAAGTGACTTGCCCAGGGTCACATAATTAGGAAGTATCTGAGGCCAGTTATGAATCTAGGACCTCACATCTCTAGGTCTGGCTCTCAATCTACTTAGGCACCCAGATGTCATCACAGGCTTTTTATGGGGTGAAAAGTGATAATATATGACATAAAAAGTATTATAACACCAGAGTACTCTATAATTTTAGCTGGTTCTTAATCATCTTTAGTCAATCAACTAATATTTTCAAAAACAAAAATAAAATAGCCTTTTCTTGCCCTTCAGAAGCTTACATTTAATTGGGGAAGTGAGCAAAGAAGGTAAAACAACATGGGCATCTATAAGTAAATACGAAACATGTGCAAAGTAATTTCAGAAGTGGGACAGGAAGAGTGCTTGAGCTGTGATTTGAATAGAATTAGTGTTTTTAAGGGGGCAGCTAGGGATACAGATTTTAGAGTGCTGGGCCTGGAGTCAGGAAGATTCATCCTCCTGAGTTCAAATCTGGCTATAGACACTTACTGACTGTGTGTCTCTGGGCAAATCATTTAACTCTGTTTGCCTTAGTTTCTTCATCTATAAAATGACTTGGGGAAAGAAATGACAAACCACTCTAGAATTTTTGCCAAGAAAACTTGGGTCCCTGAAGAGTCTGACACAAGTGAGACAAACAACAAAAATGATTTTTAAGAGGCAGAGAAGCCAGAAGGGAGTTTATCCCATGTATGAAGGACATGGAGTCAGAAAATGAAGTACTTTGTGTGGGGTCAGTTTGGCTAGCACATGAAATTTGGAAAGGGGAATAATGCAAAATAAGCCTGAAAAGGTAGACTGGATCCAGATTGTGCAGGACTCTGAATGCCAGATAGAGAAATTTGTATTTAATCCTTGGGGCTAGAATCACTTGACTTTTTTTTTTAAGAAGGAGAATAACACAGTCAGATTCATACTTTAGGAATATTGGTTTGGCAGTCATAATGATAAACTAGAGAAGGAAGATACTGAATGAAAGGAAACATTAAGAGGCAATTGTGATAGTTCAGAAAGAGATGATGAAAGCCTGAATTAGGGTAGTGGTTATATGAATAGAATGAAAGGGATGAAAGGGAAAGATGTTATGGACAAAACTTGGCAACTTGGATATAGGGAGTAAAGGGGAATGAAGAGTTGATGATTACTCCAAGGTTATGTATCTAGGTGACTGAAAGCATGATGGTACCCCAGATAGAAATAAAGAAATTAATAAAAAGGAATGGGTTCAGGTAAAAGATGTGTTTTATTTTGTTAATATGTGAATATTAATGTTATTATTAATTAATTATATATAATAATATTAATACTTAATTTAATGTTAATATGTTAAAATTTAAAATTTTAACATATTAAATGTTAGGTACCTTCAGGGCATCCATTTGGATATGTCCAATAGGCGGATGAGGATGGGAGACTGGAGCTCAGAAGAGAATCAAGAGCTGAATATAAAGATTTGTGAGTCATCTGCAAGAGACAATAGTCAAACCTTTTTCCCTTCCTCCATTTCTTGCCCCTCCTTTGTTAATTTCTTTCCTTCTATACTCCATGTGATAGTCATATTCATGGAAAAGTTCGAATTTAAACTTGAGGAATGGCTTGGAATAAGGTAGACCTGGGAGGCATTCCAGGTAGAAGGATGGGTATGGGTTAAGGCATAGAGGTAAACAGTGTGTTTAGGGAATGACAAATGGTCAAGTTTGGCTAGCAGGTAGGGTGTATGCTCAATTGTTGAGGCCCTATATATTCAAAGTTCTTTTGGTGGTAGAAAAGAATTGGAAATTGAGGGGATGCTGATCAATAGGAGAATGGTTGAACAAGTTGCGGCATATGATTGTGATGGAATACTATTGTATATAAGAAATGATGACAGAGGTAGTTCAGAAAAAATATGCCAAGAGCTATATGAACTGATGCAAAGTGAAGTGAGAAGATTATAACACAATAATAACACAATAACAGCAATGTAGTGATGATGATCTACTGTGAAAGACTTGACTGCTCTTGATACAATAATCAAGACAATTCCAAAGGATCCATGAGAAAAAACTGCTATGTACCTCCAGAGAGACAACGGATGAACCCTGAATGCAATCTGAAGTATAACTTTCACACTTTATTTTTCTTGGTTTTTTAAAAATATGGTTAATACAGAAATGTTTTGCATGATTCCACATGTATAATTGATATCACACTGCTTACCTCCACAGTGAGTGTGGGAGAGGGTAGGAAGGAGGGATAGAATTTGGAGCTCAAAATTTAAAAAGAAAACAATGTTAGTAAATAAATAATTTTTTAGAATTTTAAATAGGGTTTAAATAGAAAATAACAAATATTTTTTAAAAAATTAAATCGTTGAGGTCTTTGAATGCCAGGTGAAAGATTTGGGGCTTTATTTAGTAGTTAAAGGGAAACCAATGAAGACTTTGTTTTAGTGTTTACGAAGGAGGAAAAGAATAAGCATTCAATAAGTGTTTACCATATACTGGGCACAATGCTAGGAGCTTTACAATTATCTTATTTGATATTCACAATTATTATTATCCTCATTTTACAGTTGAAGAAACTGAGGTAGACTGAAGTTAAGTGATTTGATCAGAAGCATGTGGCTATTAAATGTCTGAGGCTAGATTTTTAGCTCGACCTTCATGACTCCAGATTCTCTATCCACCTATCTACCCCTAGGATTGGTAAATTAGATGACCAGAATTTACCTATAGGAAAACCTACAACAGTTTAAGGAAATTGGCAGCAGCATGTAGGATGATGAATTGGATGTGGAAGATGCTGGTGATGGGAAGGAATATTGCAACAATGAGGAAAGATGGTGCTTCAGACATTGGGGACAGTGTACAAACATGAAAATGGAAGATGGAAGATGGAATGCTGAGGATAGGAAATGACTACAAGACCAATTTAACTGAAATCACTTGAAATTACTGTAGTGTTTATGAATAAATCTAGACGGGAAGGTTGGAGCCAAATTCTGAAGGACTTTAAATGCCAGACTTGGCAGTAGGGGGTGGGAGGTTGTATTTTATCCTAGAGACAATAGGAAGATACTCAGTTTTTGAGCAGTGGAGTTTTTGACTTGGGAAAAATTTTGGCAGTTGGTTGTATGGAGAATGATTTGGAGGAGGGGAAACCAGAAGAGAGAAAAAACTAGGAAGCTACTTGATTAGTCTGGGAAAGATGTATTAAAGTCTTCAATTAGTGATCCAGCTGTGTGAGTGGAGAGAAGGGTACAGATGCGAGAATTTTTGTGAAGGTAGAAGACTTGGCAACTGATTGGATATGTAGAATGAAGGTGAGACAATAGTCTAGGATGATTTTTGAGGTTGTGAATTTGGACATTTGAAAGGTAAGTTTAGAGGAGGAGAAAAGGGAGAAATAAGGAATGATATTTTGGATATATTATATTTGAATTGCTAGTGGCTGTCTCCAAGAGATCTCTTGTCCAGGAGGCAATTAGTGATGTAGGAATGAAGTTCAGGAGGGAACTTAGAGATAAATGCAATAAGTCTGGGAGTCATCTACATAGAGATGAGTATTGAACCCAAGGGAGGTGAAGAAAAGAGAAGAGATCTTAGTCAGATGCAGCTGAGAAATCAAGGAGAATGAAGACATAAATGAAGAATGAAGAAAAACAGTCATTGGATTTCATGATTAGGAATTATTGCCTACACTATCCATTATTTTATAGATTTCTTCATATACTTTCTGAGTCTTCAGTCTAGTTTTCACTATTTCAAACCATTCCCATAATACTCCTGATCAACTTAATTTCTCTTCTCAAGCTCCATCATATTTTTGAAAACATTGATTATGACGGAGAGATCAGAGGATTCTAGATGTAGACATGGCCCAGATTTAAAAATAAAAACAATGGCTTTCAAAATGTGTATGTTAACCTATAAAAAGAAAAACTAATTAAAAAATCATTATCTAGCCTGAAAAAAAACCCACTGGTTTTATTTCCAGTACCCTTCCTATGATGTCCAGCAGTATGATGAGTTATTTTAGGAGTTACAACATTTGGCTTACATTTTCAGCCCTATTCTTGAAGGCATCAATTATAATAACCTCCTGATTGGCCTCCCTTCTTTCAATCTAACTCCTTTCCTATTTTTCATACTACCTTTCATACTACCACTCCAGTTACATTCAAAAACAGTTATGATTTTTTTTACTAAAAAATCTTCCTTGCTTCTCTGTTGTCTGCTGATTAAGTTAAACCATCACCCTAGCATTTTGATGCCTTCTGCAAACTGGGTCTAACTTACCTATTCAGCTTTGTACACATATAGCTGAAATTTTGGAGTCTTTTGACAGTCTATATTCTAGTAAACTAGACTATTCTCTGTGACTTTCATTCTTGGCCAGTAGATTATCTCTATGTCTTTGCTCACATGATCCCCAATTCTGTTTTTTAATTTAAAAATTGTATTTAATTAATTAATTTAGAATATTTTTTCATGGTTACATGATTAATGTTCTTTGCCTCCCCTCCTCTCCTACCCCCCGCCTCATAGCTAAGGCACAATTCCACTGTGCCTTGGACAGTCATTGATCAAGATCTATTTCCATATTATTGATAATTACACTAGGGTGATTGTTTAGAGTCTACATCCCCTATTATATCTCTTTTTAATTGAAAATTTTTATTTAATTAATTTAGAAGATCCTCAATTCTTTATTTCCTTATTTATTTGTTTGTTTTTCACGAGTTGGAATGGACTTTATTTTTAATATTTAATTTTATTTAATTAATTTATAATACTTTTCCATGGTTACCAGATTCATGCTCTTTCCCTCTCCTCCTACCCTCCCCCCTGTAGTCAACACACAATGTCATTGTGTACACATGTCACTGATCAAGACCATTTCCACATTGTTGATAATAATTGCACAAGGGTGATTGTTTAGAGTCTGCATCCCCAATTATATCCCCATTGATCCATGTGATCAAGCAGTTGTTTTTCTTCTGTGTTTCTACTCCCACAGTTCTTCCTCTGGATGTGGATAGTGTTCTTTCTCATAAATCCCTCAGAATTGTCCTGGATCGTTGCATTTCTGCTAATATAATTATATTACACTCAATTATACCACAGTGTATCGGTCTCTGTGTACAATGTTCTCCTGGTTCTGTTCCTTTCACTCTGCATCAATTCCTGGAGGCCTTTCCAATTCATATGGAATTCCTCCACTTTATTATTCCTTTGAGCACAATAGTTATTCCATCACCCACAGATACCCCAATTTGTTCAGCCATTCCCCAGTTGAAGGGAATCCCCTCATTTTCCAATTTTTTTGCCACCATAAAGAGCACAGCTATGAATATTCTTGTACAAGTCTTTTTCCTTATGATCTCTTTGGGGTACAAACCCAGCAGTGCTATGGCTGGATCAAAGGGCAGACAGTCTTTGAGCACCCTTTGGGCATAGTGCCAAATTGCCTTCCAGAATGGTTGAAGATCCCCAATTCTTGGAACAGATCACTTTCCATCTCCATCTGTTGAATTCCCACTCTGCCTTCCATTAAAGCCCAAGTCAGATGCTGCCTTTAGAAAGCATTTCCTAATCTTGCTCCCAGCTTCCCAAGTGCCAGTGATCTCTCCTCTCTCAAATTTCTCATAGCACTTTGCCTAGATCTGCTGAACCAGTATTGTATTCCACCTTGTATGATAAAGAGGATGCATGTTGTATCTGAGACGTCGTGTCATTTTTCATCTTCGTAGCTCTCATGTCTAGCATATGACAAGCAAGTATTCAATTAATATATACTGAACTTAACTGATCGAGATCTCATTATTTATGAGATGAGAAATGTCACTGTGCTCCATCTAGTTTCTTTCTAAAGAAATATTAAGAGTAACTCTGAGGGTACTCCATTGTTAATTCCAGGAGAAGTGTCTGTTTATCCTTTGTTTCTTGTCTTTAAAACCGTAGCCTATGCTTAACTTCATGACCCTGTTTTTTAAAAAGCTTTTAATATAGTATTCCCTCTTCAGTTTTATCTCTATGACTATAGGCATGCTAATCTGTGGCACAAAGATTGAAGAAGAAAAATAATGTGAGTTGGCATTATGTAGTGGGACTATGAAATAAAACGAAAGTATCTCCATCCCTTCTTTCATCTGTCTGTATGCCCTCTTCTTTTCACTTCTGCCATAGCATCCAGTAAATGTCATTGTGGACGATGGGCTTATGGACATTTGCTATCTGTATGTTGGCAATGGGAAGCGGAGTGTGTTGGGGTAGAGTCTATCCATCTAGAAGGGATTGCCACTGTGAAAATGGAACTACGTGGTTAATAAGGTTAGAATAATAAACTGCTGATATTGAGATGTTGACTCATATTTCTTGCCCTCTGACCTTTTAAAAAATATTTGTTCATAATTATATGTATAGAGCCTGGTTCTCTAGTTCTTACTTGGCATTGATTTCAGTGGGAATTAGGCCAAAATAAGGACTGCAGGATTGGCCCCATGGTGGCTAACATACAATTGCTTAGTCAGTTCCATCCTGCTGACTCAATCCTCTCTTAGAGCTGCAGGACTTATGTAACTAAGTGGTTGGGGGGACAGTCCTGCTACTGCCAGGAGGAGGAAAAAGCTCATTAAATAAGGAACACAGTAGATGATGTCAAAAGGAAAGGAAATGGGATATCTGAGGAACAGATGTCTGTGTGCCTGAAAATGAAAGTTCACAGGCAAGGCAGCTTCTTGAGAAAAGAGATTTAGAAAGGAGGGAGACAATATGGATCATATAACTTGGAAAAACTTAAGTGGAAATTTGTTATAAAATTTTTTTTAAAGATTTAGAGTTGGAATGGACCTTGGAACTCATCCTGTCCACCCCCTCATTTTATTGCTAAAGAAACTGAAACTGAAGGATTAAATAATTTGCTATAAGGTCATACAGATAGTAATTCACAACATTGGGATTTGAACCCAGGATTTCTGAATCTTTTTTTTTCTTTAAAAACCTTTATCTTCTGCTTAGAATCAGTACTAAGTATCAGTTCCAAGGCAGAAGAGTGATAAGGGCTAGGCAACTGGGGTTAAGTGACTTGCCCAGGGTCACACAGCTAGGAAGTATCTGAGAACAAATTTGAACCCAGGACCTCTTGCCTCCAGGTCTGGTGCTCTATCTACAGAGCCACCTAGCTGCCCCTAGAGCATTCTGATTCTAGGGCCCCCAAACTTCCTACTTTACTACAATCCTCCTAAAGAACAAAAGTTATGAGAAACTATCATTGTTTCCTCTCTTTGCCCCTTAAACTAGCCTGGTTAAAATTGGGCCCTGGAAGCCTTTAATGTTGCAGGGTTATTTCTGTTTTGGAAGGTACCTGAGAAATTAAGTGGGTTTTCCAGATGGAACTCCTCTCTAGAGTATACCTGATGGCTAGTTCAATCCAAGTGCATTTAGTCCATGCCTACCCAACCCTTAGTCCGATCTGAAATTTCCTTTCCTCATCCCTACGCCCACCCTAGCATCTAAGGAATGGCCTGGACACAGCCTAGATGCTCCACTACCTAGCATCATGGAAGACACATTTTAGAGTTGAGAGGCACCCTAAAGATTATCTGGTGTTACCTTCTCATTTTACAGCTAAGGAAAATAATCCCCAGAGAAGTGACTTTCCCACAGTCACCTAGTTGCTAATGCCTTCCTTCTGTTAATGATTATCTTCAATTTATCCTGTATGTATTTTGTTTGCACATAATTATTGGCATTTTGCCTCCTCCATTCAATCATGAGCTCCTTGAGAATAGGGATTGCCTTTTGCCTTTCTTTGTATCTCCGGTTTGGCACAGTGACTGGCACATAATGGGTGCTTAATAAATGTTCACCGACTGGCTGGCCTAACTAATTAGTGGCATAGCTGGAAGTAGAAAGAATTCAGGTGACGTGACTCACTTATATGTAGTCCTCTTAGTACATACACCACACTGCCTTACTTCTCTGGCCTCAGAGCCTAACCCCAAGAGCTAACCGAGAAAGAATCTCCTTAAGTGATTTGGAGAAAAGGGGTATTTATTGGATCATCATTCTGTTCCGTGACATTTGGTCCTTCGATGGGACGATGTCTGAAAATTCAGTCTAGCCACTATCTGTGACGGACAAAAAAAAATAAAACCCAACACATCCAGCCAAGGGGAGCGAGCCAAGGAGCACATTTTTAATGTATTAATTCATTGGCACTCTCTGCTAAGTACCTGAGAAAACAAGGCATGCCACAATTAGGGCTCTCTAAGAGTTTTAGTGGGAGCTGGGAAAATGTGGAAAATCTGCACAGCATTCTGCATATCCTCCGAAAACAAATATTTGTCTTGCATTAGGAGCTGGCTTAGGGTGCAGACATCATCTTGCTAAGTGCACAGTGATCTGGAGCCCACGTGGCCAGCAGAATGCCCTTGGGTGAGTCAGGATTTCTCCCCTCTTAGCCATCCTTCTAATCGACACCTCACAACAACAGGACTGCCAGGTAGGGTGAGCAAACAGGTCTTTGGGTAGAGTCCTTCCTGGTGTTTCACCGGGTTGTGCTATTTATTAACTCACCCAGGTTGCCTTTGTTCCTCAAGCTGTGAGTGGCCCACCTCCTGGAGGCACGTGTGTACCCACGAAGGGGTTGAGGGAAAGACAGGAAGAAGAGCTGTGCTTATGAGACTTGCAAATCAGATCGAGATGGAAAAATTAGTCTTAGTTTCAAGGGGAGGCAGGTAAGCTCTTATCCTTCAGAAGGTCCCTCTTCCTGGGATGAATGTGCAACACAAGTGGTGATGTCATGTTTTGTTTTCAATTCTTCTTTATGCCCGCCCCTTCTCTCTAAGAGAAAAGGAAATCCAGTTTGCCAGGCCAGGGGAATTATGAAATCCTCATGCATCTTGGGTGGCGAAGGCATCGTTAGACTAAACCACTGGCTGGAGGGCAGGTGAGCAGCTCAGCTGTACCGCCGTCCTTGCCTGCCCTGTGCCATTGCTTACCTTATGTGTCATATCAACAGCACCCTACTTCTTTCTGCTCCCCCACATTGCTGGTGGTTTTGAAGGCAGCCTAGACAGAAACAAGGGCAGAGTTTGTCTCATCAGATGGAATGCAAACAAACAGAGCATGGAGAGCATAATTGTTCCTGCTTCTCCAAGGCTGGCACCAGGTTTTATCCAAGCATCTCTAAAGGTCAAGAAGACCAGTCTTTGGCTAACTGGGTCTTCTCATTCCAGAAAAGAGGCTCTGGGATCTGGGTAGTCAGTATAGCTTAATGAGATACAACCAGAAGAATATGTGTATTTCTTGTTTTAGAGAGCTAGTCATATTACCCAGAATGCTAGAGGAAATATGCCCCTTTGCTTTTCAAATGCCTTCCAAGGAAAATCAGGAAACAAAAGCTTAAAAATCAATTATCTAGAGCTGGCCTTAGGTATGATCTTCAGGCTTCTTCCACCCACCTATGCCCAAAATTATCTTAAAAGAATACAATTTCATTCCTCCATTAGAGACAATATGCAACCTTGAACAAATGATGTAACCTCTTGAGCCTCTGTTTCCTCATGTGTAAAGTGGAGGTTGAGGAGGGATGGTGGACTAGATGGCTTCTGTCATTTCTTGGTCTGTGATCTAATGAACATAAGGCTTAAGTGCAAATACTCTAGGAAAGGGAACACAATGACTAAAATCCACATCAGAGAGTAAGTGATTGATACTAAGAGATAAATTACTTCTATGAGAGCCACTCCAGAGGAAAGGTTTAGATGGCATTGCTGAATGTCTAACATGGGAGAAGATATGAATTCACAAAGGGAAAAAGGTACACAGAAACAAAAACTCTATAGAACAGAGTGAATTCTGGGCCTGCCAAGAGAGGACCTGGGTTCAAGGTCCAGTTCTATTCCTTACTAAGCATGTGGCCATGGACAAGCTAAATTATTTAATGCCCCATGGGCTCAGTTTCATTATTGGTAAAATAGAGGAATTGGACAAGATTATTTCAAAGATTTCTTTCTACTCTGACTTGGTGAACTTTAGCCTATTTCTGCTTCTATCAACCTATGACTGTAGGCAAGCTACTTATAACTTCCCTGGGACTTATTTTTCTGTAAAATGAAAGGCTTGAAATAGATGGCCTCTAAGGTCCCTTTTAGCCTTAGATCTATGATCACATACATCTACCTACTAAGGAAAGACTTTATGTCTTCTCCATGTCTTCACTTAACAGCTTTGCTTCCTGATCTCTTTAGTGACTATAAAGTTTCTTCTTCCAATCTTCTTTAGATAATCCAGTGAGTCAGTTAAAATATAGGATTTTAGAAAAGCCTGTTCCGTCAATTTTCAGTGTCAGATTCATGATAAAGTTTGCTTCTTGCATCCTCATCTGAAATCTGAATTTCTTGGTATTTTGATAAATCAGTCTACCTCTAAGATTTGCTACTCTCTCACTCTGGCCATGTCTAAATTTGGGATGATCTAAATAGCTCCTAGCATACATGTATTCAGAATTTTTCTCTAGAGTTTCTGAACTCCTAAAAAAAATTCCCCTTCACCATTTGGAAAATGTTATCCATTATCTGTCACAACCTTGGAGTTTATGAACCTTTGACACTTTATCTATTAAGAACATAGATTTTTCCCCTGTCATAGCAGAATTAGATTGCTATTGAAGATACTATAAGGCTTGTGGCCTAAAATGTTCATAAAAATCACCTCTTAGCACATCCTGAAAAGATAAGTCCAGGCCAAGAGGTCTAAATTTAGATCTTCTTTTGTTTCAATGCCCTGCCTGGGCACATGACTTAGGGTGGGCCCTTGGTGTAAGCATGGCCCCATTGCTTTGCCTTGGTGCCCTGTACCCACAAGTGAGCAGAGTTTACTTAGGGAAGTCCAATCTCTGACTTCCTGCTCCCAGGAGCAGAGGAAGAAAGCAGAGCAAAGGGGTAGATGACATCGCATCCAAGTCTGTGGTTGCCATGGACCCCAGTGTTTGTTCTGTCTGGTTTGCTCAGCTGAATTTTTGGCAGAGTTGTAAGATTGTGTTGGGAAGGTAGGAGGAAAGAGCAAATGGATTTCTCAGATTCAGGAAAACTTTTATAAAGGGGAACCAGTAGAGGAAGAGGAAAAGAGAAGGGTGTGTGTGTATGTGTGTGTGTGTGTGTGTGTGTGTGTGTGTGTGTGTGTGTGTGTGTGTAAGTAGAGGCTAAATTTCACCTATTAACCTCAAAGGTGTTGCTTTAACCATGCTATTTCTCAACTCACAGAGCCTGAACTCAGCCCAATACCAGTTCTGTCAGGCACACCCTGAGTTAAGAGATGATGTTGTAATTTTTTGTTTATAATATTTGGT
This sequence comes from Monodelphis domestica, assembly GCF_027887165.1. NCBI lineage: Eukaryota > Metazoa > Chordata > Mammalia > Didelphimorphia > Didelphidae > Monodelphis > Monodelphis domestica. The sequence continues at coordinate 301,642,506 of NC_077230.1, forward strand.
CTGAATACATGAAGACTGAGTGTCCTCAATTTGGACCTGAGTGAATATCCCTGACCTCAGAGTCACTGCAGTGTCAAGAAACACTAGGAAAAACTGGCATACTCTTCATACTTAAGGGGTGGCCCATGGTTCCTGGGGATGTTTCCGCTTAGATAATCTACTTATGATCCATGGATGGCATGAGACATTCAGATAGCAAGAAAACCAGGAAGGTGAACAATAGAAGATAATTCTGTCTTTTAAAAGTTCAGCAATTTCCCTCAGAATTCCTGTGTATTATATTATAGGATGCTCAAGCACATGGAATTCTCAGTATCTTGGCTGCAGGCAAGAATTTGGTGACTTATCTGCTTTGATGAAACTGTATCATTGCTATGCGCTTAATCTAAAGACAACAGAAGTAGAGATGGTGGTGTGGGGGGCATTATTAAGTCCTATTATTCTATCTTTGGAAAACAAATTTTCAAGGAGAAGCTATTTCATTGTGAAATTGAGAATTGTAAGATTAGTACAAGGGATCGAAGAGCATGGAGAGAAATAGTTACCTCCAAGCTGTTTGTCTCTGGCAGGTAAGAAGTAACCACAAGGGTGACTATTACTTACACAGAGTGGAGATGATGATATATTTGGAGCAAAGACCGGAGAAGGCAGGGCTATCAGCTAGGTATGGTACAGGACAAAGGTAAGATGGTAGACCAAGAATAAACATCATGCCATCAGAAGGAATGAGAAGCTGGAGCACTGAGAAAGTAGCTTACACTAATGCCCAGGAACAGGAGCCAAGAAGCAAAGCCCAGGGGGTCAAGGATAACAAGGATACAGCAGATAACCAGGGAACAGACTGACAATGGAGTGATAACTTGATTTACTCGGAGTAGGGAATGTTCTTTAATGCAGAGTTGGTATGAGTTGTTCACAAATCTTTCTCTTTCTTCAAGAGGAAATGGTATCAAATGATGGCACTTCCACAGAAATGCATCCTAGTATTTCCTGAAGGAGATTATTCCATGATTCTCAGTGCTGATTTTGTGATATTCTCAGGTAATTCAAATCTCCTTTAAAGTTGGGGTATCCATCCTTTACATGCCTGCCAGAGTAATCTCCCTTATGAATAGATTGGATCATGGTCACTTCTTTTGTTACATGCCTATTATTTGAGGGTCACACGTGCCCCAAGTTCCAGATCCACTTATATCTTTCTCTCCCAACATGATGGTTTTTCTTCACGGGTGAAAACAATAGGGAGTCAAAAGACTGGTCAGGGATCTGACAAGAATTATGGCCATTCTTATACAGTACTGGTATCACTGGATCAGGGAACATCAGTGTATGGAACACAACCTAGTTCATTTTTCTGGAGAGAGATACAAGCTCCAGCCCTAATACACACTTTACTGGGACTTCAAACTCCCAACATTTTCTCCCTCCTTCACTACTTCTCTTGAGTACACTCTGCTTCTTCTGAACCCACTTTAATCTGCCCTGAATTCCAGGGGTAACTTTCTTATCAACAGCTCACTGCTAAACTTCCTTCCATACCATTACCACTATTTCTGCCAGAAAGCTTGATTGTCTCAATGACTCTTATATAAATACATTTTTAGCATCAAGCCAGGAATCCTTAGAATTCACTACCTCTACTTATAATTTTTCATACCAAGTAGATTCCAAACTCACTTAAAATTAAGGCCTGCAATCAAGGTCCTTGACCACCCAGCACTACCTTACCTTAACTAACCAGCTTTCTTCTGTACTTGGTCTTCTATGTTTTAGTCAAATACTCATTATTCCTTTTCCATGTTCTGCTCTTGACTCCTTTGTCCAAATTCATACCATTCCTAATGCCTTGAATGTCCTTCCTATTTCAATGTTAAATTTCTACCTATTATTTAAAATCTAATTCTCATGCTGTCTCTTCCACAAAGCCTTTTTCTGTTTTCCCAATTGATAATGAAGAACCTTTTCTTTCTTGGACTTCATGAGGATTTTGTAAATATATAGGGACGCAGTGGCTACAATGGATAGACTGTTGGGTCTGGAATTGGAAAGACCTGAGTCTAAGTTTGGCTTCAGGAATTTATTAGCTCTGTGGCCCTGAACAAGTCACTTTACTTCTGTTTGCCTCAATTTCCTCATTTGTAAAATGGAGATCTTAATACCATCTACCTCCCAAGGTTGTTATGAGGATGTAACAAGATACTATTTACCTAACTCTTGTCACAATGCCTAGCATATCGTGGGTATTATAGAAGTGCATGTCTTCTTTCTTTTTGATCATGTGTTTTAATGAGATGTTGTGGATATTCTATCTCCCTCCGAAGACTGTAAGTTCTACTGTGAAAGCTCATCTAAATTTTGTAGTTGAGATAAGCACCTAGCACAGAACTAAATTGAATCAATTGGATTATAACTTTCAAATTTTCAAATGAAACCATTTTGTTTTTTAATACTCCTACTCCTTTTTAGGTTAGGAGAGAGGAAATAATCAGATCAACCATGGGCTGCTGTTAGTCACCCCAAAGTGAGGAGAATCACTGAGTTAGGTTTTTCAACTTATCAGTCAGTTTCTTCTGATGAACTAGCTGTTCTAAATTTGCCACAAAGCTCCAGATGTTTTCAGGACAGGAGTAGCTCTCCTCAGTGCAGATTATAGATATTAGGTTCCCCCCAAAGTCCCATTAAACTAGGCCACTTTTTTAGAAGCACAAAAATGCATGATCTCATTTAGTTTAATCATCATATAACACTATTTGGCTCTTGAATTAAATTTCTTTTACCCAAACATCCCCAAATGCTTTAAAAATTACATGTACATTGTTGAAACAGAAAGTGGGGAAAGAAGCCAGCTCCTGGCACTTGTGAGTTTAACATTGTCTCAGTTTTTGCCTTCGAGAAATGAGAATAATACTTAGCTCCCACCCAGCAGAGTGACTGTGAGAATTAGCTAAGAGGGAAAAGTGCTAAGGACTGCAGAATCCCTGCTTAGTAGGTGAGGAGGCTGAGACAAACTCAAGGTACCAGCAGACAAGAGGCAAGGGACAGAATCCAAACACGAGGAAAAAACATTGGAAGATTTCTGGGAAAAATCCCTGGATTCTAGCCCCACAATTCCATTTCATTTATAAAAGGAAGTCATCAGCAAATGTTATTTCTTGAATTTTTTCCATAGGAAAACTGACTGGAAATAACCATTCCAAATTTGCAAAACTGCTTTTTTTCTACCTGGAAGGACCAGAAAGAGTGGGGTGTCTATCCCATTACCTACCGGGTGCTGTTTCTGGGGCAAGGGAGACAACAAGCCTGAGGCAAAGAAAGGGTAAATCTGAAGCTTCCCTTCCTTATTCACCATTCTCTCTGTTCAATAACAGTCACTCAGATGTTTCCAGCTCTATTCCACTCAAGCCAAGTAGGCCACCACAAGAAGAATAGGGCGGTGCTTCCCTGGTCCATTGCTCTGCTTCACTTAGAAACAAGGCATTTAAAATCATCAACAGAAGGCATCGTATTTTCACAGAACTTGGCACACATGGAGGAAAATTCAGGTGGGATTAGTACAGTAGATGGTTCCTTTTCTATGACCCTCCTTTTCTTCAAAATGCCCTTCAGTTGGGTTCCTTGGTTTCCCCCCTCCCCATCCTTGTCAGCTTCCTTTTATATTTTGACTTCCTCTATTAGTGTAAGCAACTTGAGGGCAGAGACTATCTTTCTTTCCACTCGTCCTTATAATCCCAGTACTTAGCTCAGTGCTGGCACACTGTAATAATAAATGCTTTCTGACTGATTGACTGTAGTCCATCTCAAAGATTATTCTAACTTGCAGTTCTGAGACGTAGAGCCCTGAGATTACTCATTCATTCAACAAAAATTCATTAAGTCTCTACCCCATGTAGAACATTGTACAGGATACTGGGGTAAGATAACTATTTACTTAAAATATTGTTCCTATCCTTATGGAATTTGGGGAATAAGACATAAGAGCATATAAATATAGAATACATTATTAGCAGATAATTATATTAGATACCTGCCTTCTCGGTGCTTTGGCTCCTACTCCATCAAGTATTATACATACTCTCTTTCTCCTCTCTCTCTCTCTCTCTCTCTCTCTCTCTCTCTCTCTCTCTCTCTCTCTTTCTCAAAAGTCTTGCTGTTTGTCTTAGAATCAATATTAAATATTGGTTCAGAGGCAAAAGAGCAAATAGGGCCAGGCAACTGGGATTTATGACTTGTCCAAGGTCACATAGTTAGGAAGAGTCTGAGGCTAGATTTGAATCCAGGACCTCTCATCTCTAGGTCTGGCTCCCTATCCAGCTGAGTGACCTAGCTGCTCCAAGTGTTATGCTCTTGAGCAAGGGCCCCATGAGATCCCAGAAGGAAAGCCATCACCAATTAGGAAAATCAGGGAAAGCTTCATGGTAGTTCAAATCCCTGACTCCCTTAAATACTACTTGTGTCACCCTGGGCAAAATTACTTAACCTCTCTTGCTTCAGTTTCCTCATTTGTAAAATGAGGGAGTTTGGTTTAGGTGCTCCCGATATTTGGTTTGTTGCCCTTCCTACAAGAAGATGACCAAAATAATATTCACTAGTGATGTCTTTTGACTCAAGGATAAATTATATTTTTAATGAGGTAGGGTGGTGATTCTAAAGTCCCAGCTGCAAACCTCAGATCCAGTGATCCCTATGAGGTGTCCCTTGAGATTCTCTTTAAAGGATGGGTAAGAGTTCAACAGATAAAGAGAGAGAAGAAAGACATTCACTATAATAGTGAACAATGAGATCAGAGGTAGGAAGCTAAAATCCTGCGTTCTAATTCTAGGATAATTTGACAGAAATATGGAGTGCATAGAGGGGAATAATTTGAGAAGCCTGGTAAATAAAGCCCGTAACATCACAGAGAGCCTTGAATGCCAAACAAAAGAGTTTAAACTAATAGACAGGTAGACCATGCTTTCTAGCATCTCTGCACCTGTTCTCCCTTGCCTTTAACCACTACCATTTCAGTTCCATCATGTGCAGAGGACAACTATCATCCATGATAACAGAAGGAAATGAAGCTAATGTGCTCTAAGCCTCAAATGTAGGCACAGCTTGCTCTTCTCTAGAATCTGGGTCACAGTGTAACACTAACCTCGAAGAGTCACTATCAATTCAATTCATCCCACTACTCTGGGCCATTGACATTCTTTATTCCTCCTAGAATCTCTCACTTCCATTTCACAAATAGTACAAATCAAATCTGGTAAGAGAGACAGCTTAGACTCATTTATCTAGGCACAGGCACAGGGGTTCTACTTTTCTAGAATGCTTCCACTGGGGTCCCACCCACCAGGAGAGGGCGAATATTGAAGAAAAGGAATATGTAGGCTTCCTATGTCTGTTCTAAACTATGAGGCACCATGGTGATGGGAAATCTGGAAACCACACACTTTCCATCTTGGCATTTGTATAGAGACTAATTCTGGCAGAAGATCAAAGATTTAGAACTGGAAGGGACCTTAGAAGTCCTCTAGACCAACCCTCTTATTTTAAAAAGGAATCTGAGACCAAGGGGAATTGCCTTCTCACACTGGAATTGAACTCTTCTTAGCCTGGGTCATCCATCTGTCATGGCACCCCACTCTGACCATTGGTGAGTTCCTTCCAATGCCTCCATTTTGGGGACAGACCCAGGCTGACCCTGCTTCATTTGTGATTCTGCAGACTATGCAGACTGTATCTAGACCTTCTCCCCTCCAGCCTTTCAGCTCCTTTGTATGTATTTTCTTTTGTCTTCCTCCAGGAGGGTGTAAGCTTCTTGAGGGCAAGAACTGTCTTCTTGTTTGCATTTGTTTCTCTAGTAGCTGACACAGAGTTAAGCACTTAAGCAGGTTAAAAGTAAAGTAAACCTTGTTATTGACCAAATGTTTGACTTCGGTAGTTCAGTGACAGAACCCGGATTTCAACGCAGGGATTTTGCAGCTAGGTGGCCCATTAGAGTTCTAGATCTGGAATCAGGAAGACCTGTGTCCAAATGTGACCTCAGACTCTAGCTGTGTGACCTAGACAAGTCACTTCACTCTGTTTGCCTCAATTTCCTCACCTGTAAAATGAGCTGGAGAAGGAAATGGCAAACCACTCCAGTATCTTTGCCAAGAAAACCCCAAATGGGTCACAAAGAGTTGGACACAACTGAAACAAGCGAACAATAACAGCTTCTCACCCCATATTCAGGTCCCCTTAATTGCACGATGCTGCCTCTCAATGAGTGTACAAAGAAGTCCATTAGGGTGGAAGAATGCCTGTACAATACCTACCATACCAGAAAGAGATGTAACACCTGGGGACTAGTTAATTCAAAAGGAAGCAGGCCTAAGTAGTGATCATAGAAGAATATCGTTGGTTCTATTTTGAGCTCCTGAATCCTGATGTGACCTTGGGTGAGTCACAGTCCCTCTGAGCCTCAGTTTCTCCATCAGATTGTCATGGTGATATCTGGCATCTCTCGTCCTCTCCTGGGCTGTGGAGCTGATTAACATTTGCAGAATTCTCTGAACTCCTCTGATCAAAGGTGCAACGTGAGTATAAAGTATTGTTACTATATGACACAATGTGGCTAAATATAGGACTGCAGCAGTCTGCTGGGGAACAGAACGTCAGTTCAGCATTTGCTGGGAGAGAAGCTCGTGCACGGCTGAGCCGAGAGAACAGGAAAAGACCTGAGAGCCCATCAGTTTAGCAAGGAAAGGAAGGGGAAGAAATGACCTTCCGAGGGGCATTGAAGGCATAGAGGGGGTACCAGAGTGCTCAGAGGGCTGGTGAAGACCTAAGGTTAAATCTGGCCTCAGACACTTAGTTACTGTCTGACCCTGGGCAAGTCACTCAACCCCTATTTGCCTCCATTTCTCATCTGTAAAATGGGGATACACTGGAGAAGGAAACGGCGAATCACCCCAATGACTTTGCCAAGAAAACCTCACAGACATGGATGGGGTCACGTAGATTAATACATGACTGAATGGCAACAAATTAAGCACCCAGGGACAGTTTACTTAAGGCTCTGGGCGTGAGGAAAGGAGTCTTTGCCATTTTGAGTGGTTGTTTTCTGGTTTATCAGTCCTATGTGTAATCATGTCAGGGTTTTATACTTCCTTTTGTTTCCTCCTGAGCATCATTGGTCCTCTCCTTGGACCCTCCATGTACAGGGCATAGCCAAGACTGATCTGATTGCTTTTATGTAGCAACTTGCCCCAAACCACCTTTCCTGCCTTATTATATATTCTCTTCCTTCAAACACCCCATGGCCCAGCCAGACTGACCCTTTAGCTATTTCTCTTACATACCTTTGCACTTGCTCTCCCCCCACATCTGAAACTCACTTCCTCTCACCCCTGCTCCTTAGAAGCCAAGTTGGCTTAGGAACTCAGAACCCTTTCCAATAGCAAGCCTTTCCCGATACCCCTTTGCCCCATCCTTTCCCCCATTCAATATGATCTTGTATTTATTTTATAGATATGTCCTATGAGAGGTAGGGCTTCTGGGTTCAAGACTCACCTCTAATAGAGAATATGTAGCCCTAGACAAATCTCTCAGCTCCCCAGGCAACTTGAAATCCTTAAGGTTCACAGGTCATGGCGAACTATATTGGCACCTTTACCAGGAACTCCTTATACTGATGAAATCATAGATTGGTTTAATATGTATATAGTATTTTATTTTAAATCGATATGTAATTTATTTATTTGAATTATTTAATATATTAATACAAAGTCAATTTATTACAAATTCATATAGTAAATATTTAATTGATGCATTAATAGATAATTAATTTAGAATAAGTTAATATGTTATATATTTAATTGATATAAGTGTATAATTAATTCGGAACAGATCAATTAATATGTTATATAATTATCATATTAATATATAATTAATTTGGAATGAATTAATTAATATATTAGATGTTTAACTGATATAATATATAATTAATTTAGAATAAATCATTTAGTATGTTATGTCTATCTCATATTGATAAAGACTAAATCAATTAATATATTATATGTTTAATTGACATGTTAATGTAGAATTAATTTAGAATCAATAAATTAATATATTAGATGTTTAACTGACATATTAATATAGAATTTATTTAGAATAAATCATTTAGTATGCTATATGTTTAACATATTGAAATAGAATAAATTAATATATCATGTTTAACTGACATAATAGAGAATCAAATTAGAATAAATCATTTAATATATTATATGTTTATCTTATATTGATATAGAATAAATCAACTAATATATTACATGTTTAATTGACATGTTAATATAGAATTAATTTAGAATAAATCAATTAATATATTAGATACTTAACTGACATTAATATAGAATTAATTTAGAATAAATAATTTAATATGTTATATGTTTAACTTATATTGATATAGAATAAATCAATTAATATATCATGTTTAACTGACATAATAGAGAATCAATTTAGAATAAATCAATTAATGTATGTTTAATTGATATTGTAATATATAATTAACACTAAATTAATTAATATATTATATGTTTAATTGATATATTACTGTGTAATTAGCTAAGGACAAATTAATTAATGTTCTGTATATTTAATTACTACATCTTAATATATAAATGATATATTTTATATTACTTGTTACATGTTTATGTTCATTATATAGTTATATTTGCACTTTTTCCCCCTCCAACAGAATGTAATTTTCTTCTCATTAGAGACTATTTCTTTTTATCTTTTTCTCTTCAGAGCATAGACCCCGGAATGCAGTAGGCACTTAATAAATGCTTGTTGATTATCTAAACTTTGTATCTGCCTCAGGGCCTAAGCTATTGCTATATCTATAACAAGTGCGTATTAAAGGAATGACTATTTGAATGAACTTCCCTGGAGGTGGACACAGAAAGCACCCACATGATAGGAGATACTGAAGCGAGCAGAAATTGCTAGCATCATAAACCTTTAGGCATGGAATGAATTTTAGCGTTCGCCTATCCTCTTCATAAAATCCAGAGGGCTGATTTGCCCAAGTTCCTTTGCTAGTTTTCATGTCAGAGCTGGGACTAGATGCCAGGGCTCCTCATTAGTAGGGAGTCTGAGACAGCTAGTAAGCAAGCGGAGCACTTCCCTAGTCCCACACTTCTATTAGACACCTAATGGGAAACTAAAAACTCCCCAAGGATGAGTCATTTTCTCTCCTAAGCTAAGTGCACGGAAGGTGCTAGCTTGAACCTAAGTGTACAGTCAGCTGACTGGCAGCTGGTTCCGTAGGTGCTTGGAGGTGTGCTTCGATGCCCCCAAATCAAACTGTGCTCTACTGAACTGTAGAGCTGACTGTGTTTTCCAAATGGTTCCTGTTGCGGTTCTTAAACAATTGGCTAAAAAGCTCTAATTTGTGCGAGTCTGCTGGCCCTTTGGACAGCAGGAACAGATGCCCACTGCTGTAAATGCCCATTTGGGGAGAGAGTTCGCTTCGTCTCTGTCAGAGGCTCCCTAAATAGGGGAGCCCCAGGTTAGGGATTGCAAATGCAAAGGGCAGATGGGGAACGCTGTCTGGAACAGAGAGCTTCCAGCCTTGGGGCTGGCCAGAGAGCCAGGGCCTGGCTGGGTTGGCAGACACACGGTGTGTGAGGAGCATCAATTGGCAATCTGTTTGCTCTTGAACAGATGTGAATCAGTCTCCTGGGCCTCAAACTGAGTACTTGCTAGGCAGGTGTCTGGCTCAGTGTGGAGAATTCTTCTATAGCATGCTTGAGGGGAAAGCATGAAAAATTCCTGCAGCCTCCTTGCCCAAGGGAAGACTCCCACTGAGAGTGCCAGAAGCCCTGACTAGGAATATCGTATTCATAAAGGCACCTGCGAGCAAACGGCTCCTTCTTCTCCTGCCTACTCCCATCGTGCAGATCTGGACTTTGAGCACTAAAGGAAAAACTGCAGAAAGGAATTCTCGGCCTTTCGCCATTTATAAAACTGAGAGCTCTGCAGAAGAAAGAGGCCTTCTCCTGTGGTATACTTACTGGTCCCGTCTTCTCTCTGGGCCTCTTTCCTCATCTATAAAATGGGTAGAGAGTTGAGACCAGACGACTTCTGAGGTTTTGGCTTTTTTCCAGTTCTCCCTCTAGGCACCTAGGAAGCCGAGAGCGATTGCGCAATATTCGTCCCTGAATGCATTTGATTTCACTTAGGTTCCGGATTGGAGGACCTATTTTAATTGACACAGCTCCAAAAGCCCTTCTATAATCTGATTTCAACTTATTTTCCAGACGTTTTCCATTCTTCATCTCATGACACTGCATTTTTACTCTTTTCAGTCCCATGTTTTGGTCCTGCAGGGGCCATTTGGCCAACAGATATTGGAGGGACATAAGCATCACCAGGAAGTAGGAGGACAATATCTATATGTGGTTTGATATTGACTTGGTTTCTATTAGAGTTGTAAATAGCTGCCATCACTGTTGACAGATGAGCAAGTGTCCAAGTGTCTATAACTCTACCCCATCAGTGTTCCTCGAGCCACAACCTCCATGGCCCTGTTCTAGGTCCTTCTTACCATAGAGGGAGGGAAGTCCCCAGTCTTGAAGAGTGATACACAAGGTTTCTCTTTGGTGATGTCAAGATCTTTGCCCCCCATACTCTCTTCTTCTCTAGCAGTCATTTAGCACTCAGGCAGTTCTGATGTCATGGACACCTGTGCCCTTTCTTTTTCTTTTTTAATTAATTAATTAATTAGTTAATTAATTAACAATATTTTCCCATGGTTACATGATTCATGTTCTTTCCCTCTCCTTCTCCCTCCCCGCTCTCGTAGCCAATGAGCAATTCAATTGGGTTTTACATGATACCTGTGCCCTTTGAGCAACCAAGTATTTTTATTAAAAATAAATAGAATTGATACTGTATATTGGTTCCAAGGCAGAAGAGCAATAAGGGCTAGGCAATCAGGGTTAAGTGACTTGTCCAGGGTCACACAGCTAGGAAGTATCTTGGGTCATATTTGAATCTAGGACCTCTAGTCTCTAGGCCTAGCTCTCTATCCACTGAGCTACCCAATAAAGTAGTTATACCAAGTTCCTGCCTCATCCCTTTACACCATGATGCCCAACATGATGTTTTGCGTATTTTTCTATTGCCAACTTTAATAAATGTTCCTTTACTGAGGAAAAAATATTCCAAGCTTCTGCCAAAATGGATTGTTGGCCCAATTTGTCTCTCCTTTGCCCACCTCCATGCCTTTTCTCCCACAGGTCTTCTGATTCCTGAAATGTACTTCTTCTACTTTCCCTGTTGATTTCCAACCCATCATCTTTCATGACAACTTTCCTAATATCTGGAGCTAGAAGCTATCCCTTCCTCCCTAAAGTTCTCATAACAATTTATTTAAATCTCTCCAGGACACTTAGCTTATTGAGGAAAGGGATCTCAGCTTGTTTATGTGTATACTTCTCTGCATTAAGAACAGCACTCTGTATAACAAACACTTAATAAAAATTTGATGAATGAATTAATCCATGAGTGAATTTATTTTCCCCTCATGTATTATAGCTATCTTATTATCTTGCCTACTCAATGGTCATATTTCTATAGATCTACATCTGGAAGGCAGTTCAGAAGTCATCTGTCCAATTCTATCATTTTACAAGTGTGTAAATGGAAGTCCTGGGTTCAAATTCCAACAAAAATCTTGCCTACTACAGAATGCCTTCCCTAACCCTTTTTAATTCCTGTGTTTCCCCTTTTTTGTTTAGTCATTTTCAGTCCTGTTTAACTCTTTGTGACCCCTTTTTTGGGGTTTTCTTAACAAAGATTCTGGAGTGGCTTGCCATTTCCTTCTCCAGCTCATTTTACAATTGAGGAAACTGAGATAAATCAGGTTAAGTGACTTGTCTAGGGCCACACAGCTAGTAAGGACCTGAGACCATATTTTAACTCAGCTCTTCCTGATTCTAGACCCAGTAGCAACCCAGAAATTGCCCCTCTTTTGATTATTTCTTCTTTATCCTGTGTATATTTGTTTGCATGTTGTCTCCTCCAATAAGACTATAAGTTCCTTGAGGACCGGGGTTGACTTTTTCTTATTTTTGCATCCTGAGTACCTTGCACAGTCCCTGGTGCTTCATAAATGCTCCCAGAATTTAATTGATGTGACTTGCCTACAGTCACATAGGGAGCAAGCATCAGAGGTGAGATTTGAACCTTCCCATTCCTTTGCCAGCACCTTCCATTGTCTCTCCACCCCCATCCCAGGGAAGGCAGGAACTGGATCACATTTAGCTTTGTATTCTCTAGAATCTATTCCAGCGGTCTGTGCCAAGGGTGCTTGTAATAAATGTTTATGGAATTGGAAGATGAGTGGAAGAGCTCAGGCCGCTCAGAAGGAAGAGGGCACCGGCAGGTAAGCTGCCCTGCTGCAGCATCCCACGTGACCCTGAACTCTCCCTGACCCTCTGTACCTGCAGTTTGCTTCCCAGACCGGAGCCCCAGGGACCAGAGTGGGAGCAGCAGCTGCAGAAGTTGGACAGGGCAGCCAGGCCCATGCTGAGCAGAGCAGGGAGCCTTTAACCTGGTTAGGCAAGTGATACCGAATGGAAAGTTGATGGTTATCGTGGTTTCTTTTCAGAGACTGGGACACATTTTTGCCTCCTCTACCCGGCTGCCCATGTCAAATTTCAGCCTCACTGTCGGTTCTTCATCAGGAATCTGCCTCCTCTCTTGCCTGGCCTCTACTTTACTGTGCCTTTCACCTCCTTGCTTCTCTCCTTTCTTAGTGTGGTCATTTGTTCCTTCCCCTTCACAGGGCACAAAAAGGGAATAATGATATAATTCTGGTTTGTAGTGGGAGGGAGGATTTCATTCTTTTTGTCCTGGCAGAGAACTGGAAACTAAGATGGTTACCATCAATTTGGGAACAGCTGAACAAATAATGGCTGTATGAGTGTAATGGAAGACTATTATTGTGCCATAAAAAGAGGCAAAAAAGGATGAATTAGAGAAATCTGAGAAGACTTCTATAAACTGATGCAGAGACAAGTGATTAGAACCAGGGAATGATTTATGCAAAAACCAATAACACTGTAAAGACAAACAGCTTTGAAAGAATTCAGAACTCTCAGTAATGCAACAACCAAGCATAATTCCAGAGGACTGATAATGAACTAAGCTCCCCACTCCCTAACTGAGAGGTTCTGACCATAGCCACAGAAGCAGAGATGGAACAATTGACCCTTGGTGACATTTTTGGGAAGGTAGAAACTTTCAAGGAGGTATCACACTACAGAGGACTGTGCTTACACCATCTGATAAAGGCCTTCCAGCATCACCATTTGCCACCTCCTTGTCAGAAGGACACATGACCTTTTCTGCAAATTCCACCTGTCTGCCTCTTGATTGCCATTTCAGACTGGTTGTTTTGTGGCTGCATATCATCTGTATAATAAATCTGCCATACTTTTTTGGTCAGAAAAAAAAATAAGACATAACTTTTTTTTAACGTAAGAATTTATTTTTGCTTAACTATGCAGATTTGTTACAAGGTTGTTTTATTTTCCTTTAAATTGGGGAGGAGGATAAAAGATAAAGATAAAAGAAAAAAATATTTGCTCATTATAAAGATTGGCAATGGGGGCAGCTAGGTGGTCCCATGGATAGAGAGCCAGGAAGGTCCTAGGTTCAAATTTGGCCTCAGACCCTTACTTCCTAGCTGTGTGACCTTGGGCAAATCACTTAACCCCCATTACCTTGTCCATACCACTCTTCTGCCTTGGAACCAATGCATAGTACTGAATCTAAGACAGAAGGCAATGGTTAAAAAAAAGAGACAGATAGTATAGTAGAATACTGGGCTTGGAATCAGCAAAACTCATATTTCTTGAATTTAAATCTGGCCTTAGATACTTATTAGCTATGCAACCCCGGGCAAGTCACTTAACCCTCTTTGCCTCAATTTCCTCATCTGAAAAATAAGCTAGAGAAGGAAATTTCAAACAATTTCAGTATCTTTTCCAAGAAAACCCCAAAATGAGATCACAAAGAGTCAGGCATGACTGAAATGATTAAATAAAAAATAGAAAAAATAAAATAAAATGGAAAAAAGTAGAGCCTATATGATATACAATCCTTACCTTTTTTTAAACACTTACCTTCTGTCTTGGAGCCAATACATAGTATTGGCTCCAAGGCAGAAAGGTGGTAAGGGCTACACAGCGGGGGTCAAGTGATTTGCCCAGGGTCACCCAGCTAGGAAGTGTCTGATATCAGATTTGAACCCAGGACCTCCTGACTCCAGGCCTGGCTCTCAATCCACTGAGCCACCCAGCTGTCCCATATCCTTTCCTTTCCTTTGCTTTTTGGGGTGGGGTGGGTGGAGTGGGGAACAATCCAAATTAAGTCTACCTCATATATATTACCTCTGTACAGTGGTAAATGCCTTGAAGACAGGGGCCATACTTTAGCTGAATTTTATAGATATAATGCCTTGGAAATGCCATACGTGGACTGCACCATCTGGATTTGGGTGCCTCTTTATGGTGTGGAGACAAGCTTGGGTCGTCAAAGGTTAGACCAATGGAGCACAAGCTCTTAGAGTTCCTACCCAGCTAGAATGGTTTCCGGGATGGTTGGTGGTTTCTGTAACTGGTTGTATATCTGTCCTCGTAGGTTCAAACTAAAGAAGGAGAGAGAGGCTCATTGCCAAGACATCAGTCAGGTTCTAGAACACTGGAAGGTCTCCCTGGTAGAGAAGCTTTCATTTGCTGATGGTTTTAGAACACCAAATAGTGACGAGACTGCCTAATTAATTTCATATTCCTTACAGGCATGCATGGGGGATAAGTAGGCATGGCCCTTTGGCAGGGTCTTCAATCACATTTCCTTCTTTCTCTGGTCATTTTTCTAACATGGCCTTCTACGGAAAGGATTAGCCAACAACAACAAGGGTTAGCAAACAGGTTATGATTTTTTTTTAATTTGGAGGAAAAGAAGGGAGGATATAAGCATTTCCTATGTGCCAGCCCCCCATGCTAAGTGCTTTACAAATATTATCTCACTTGATCTCAGTTTTTTATCATACTCTGCTAAGTGCTTTACATATATCTCATTATCTCATTTTTTGGCTACAGGGACTCATTAAAATGATCTATTAAAGGTCAGAGAGGGTTATAATCTACACCTGTAGACAAAGCTCCACCTCCTTTCTCCTGCTGATGAAATCATAGATTCCTAAAGTGTAAAAATGGAAGACTATAAGTTAGAATGAGTTTCCTTTTTCCTTTGTCCCTTAAATGACTTTGGACAAATTATTTCTTCTCTTTAGGTTTCCGTTTCCTCATCTGTATGCAAAGCAGCCACACCAACTAAAAGCATCTCAGTGGAAGAGCTAAACCAGGTAGAGAGTAACCAACAGGTCCCAAACCCATCTGTTGCATTGGGGGAGAGGGGGGCGTCTAACCCAGCTAAAGAGGCCAATGAGAACAACCTGTTCCAGTGGTGATGAATGTGGCTGAAGCAGGTGCTGAGGAACACTTAACAGACATTTGAGACACCATGGTCATCCACTGTATCCTGGGCCATCACCAGTCATCTTGACTTTTTCCTTACTACTGGATTTTGATGGCTCTGGAAGAGAGTGAAAGATGGCTTTGTGAGGCTGATGACTCTGCCTCTCTTAAATTTGATTTATGAGCAAGTCAGGGAATTATCCTATAATGTCATTGGCCCTCTTCTAAAGGAAGGATGAACAGCAATCTCAACTGTAAAATTTAGGAGTTAAGCTGGACGACTTCTAAGCTCCCTTTGATGCTCATATTTTTCCTTCTTCTTTGGCTGAAAAGTCCAAAGAAGATAGGAGCATAGATCTAGAGATAGAAAGAACCTTAGGGGTCATCTGGTTTAATTCCCCCTTTTTACAAATAAGGAATCTAAAGGCCAGAAAAGTGAATGATTTGCTTGAAGTCATATGGGAATAAAGTTGGAGAGCTAAGATTTGAACCCAGTTCCCTTGAATCTAAATCCAGTATTTTCCCCATTATTCCATATTGCCTCCTTGCTCCCATGGACATTCCTTTTGAACTTTCTATTTACTACAGTTCAAAGCATTTGCCCAAATGTTTTGTACTATCAAAATATCTTCCTGGTGTGGAAAGCATGATGAAGACTGATGATAATACCAAGTTAGCTTCTCTTCCACACAATATATCGTTATCATATAAAAAAGTATTCATATCAAAATAATCAGATCATATCAAATGTAATCACATCAAAAAGTAGAGCCATCCAGGTCCCAGTGACAATTTCCTTTAGACAGGCCCATACTGGAACCAACTTCCTTTTTATTTAAACCCTACCATCCATTTTAGAATCAATATTGTGTGTTGGTTCCAAGGTAGAAGAGCAATAAGGGCTAGGCACCTGGGGTTAAGTGACTTGCCAGAGGCACTCATCCAAGAACCTTTCATTTCTAGGCCTGGCTTTCAATCTACTGAGCCACTTGACTTTCTTATTTTTTCCCCCCAGAGTACTCCGGAATACTGAAATGGTGATTTCATCCAGTGATCAAGACCAAGATGCCTGAGATACATAGAGGCTAAGTGAGTTGCCCAACATCCAGGTCACACAGCTAATAAGGATCAGAAGTGGAAATATAGGATCATGAGAGCATAGATGTAGAGCTGAAAGATATTTTAGAGACCATTGAGTCCATCCATCTGATTTTACAAAAGAGTAAACTGAGGCATAGAGACTTACCCAGGACCACCTCCCTAATTAGTATCTTGGGTGGGATTTGAACCCAGGTCTTCCCAACTCCAAGTCCAACACTCTATCCAACACTACACACCTCTTCTAACACAGTAAGTCCTGTGGACACTTTTGAACCTTTTTCTTGTCCTTTTAGACCCCAAACAAATGCACCCACTTCCCAATTTCCGTACTAAGAATGCTGAATTCCTTTGGAGTTCAGTGTACATACCCCTCCTGCCAGGCCTGTCAGCAGGAACCTGGGGGTTTGATGCTCAGTCTTCTTAAGCGAAAACTGCACAATCCAAACAGCCAGCTCTCGACACAGATGGCGTTCCACTGTTCTCTGAATTCCTCTCTGTACAATAAACACATCTGTCAATTGGTCTCTAGCATTAGTCTTCTCTTCTCTTTCTTTCCACTTGGCACCAGGGCTTTAATTATCAGCCATTGCCAGCTGAAGGAACATTTCCCAGTCCCCTCTCACTGCGCCCACCAAAAGAAAAAGAGGCTGCATTTGAAAGGAGGCACATCAGTCTGTCATCAGGGCTTGCTCTCGGCAAAAACAGGAGGAAGGCAAAGTTAGTTCCCTGGCATCCCCTCCCATCTTCTTTCGAGAGGCTGGCAGAGTGGGATGATGGACAAAGAGCCTGCTGTCGTCTATAGAGACAGCCAGATTCAAATCCTGCTTGTTTGACCTTGGAAGGATCTTTGTGGCATAGTCCTGACCTTGGCTAGAGGAAGACCTGAAATCAACCGAGGACATGTCACCAAGCCATTGTGAGCCTCTGTTTCCCCATTTATAAAATACAGATAATAATATCTATAGCATCTACCACTGAGGGTTTTCGAGACTCCAGTGAAGCTATATATTAACATGGGAAGCTGTATATTAGTGACAGACATTATTTAAGCTCCTTCCTCCTTATTTAATGTTCAAAATTCCAAAATTCCTTACCCAAACTGGGATGGGGTTCCTGAATATGACAACCCCTCCAGGCTAAGTAAACATCATTTCCCCTGAATCAAAAATTACCTATCCACTCTCCCAAGCCCTCTGAGTGCTGTTCTCTGTTAAGTGATAGTGGATGGTAAGAGGTTAGTTACCAGTCAGATCAATGAATCTTGACTAACATATTATCTGGCTAATTTGTTACATTGACATTTAGAGACCTGGACAGAAATCCCCCCATCTCTACTGGCCAAACTAAGGTGAGGGATGTTTGGGGCAACCAGACCGTCTGATAATGCTCAAAACAAGGCACATAGTGGGTTTTATACTTTATCCCTATTCATGATGTGGCTGAAGTGCCACAGTCATTGTTCAGTTATTTTCAGTTGCATTGGACTCTCTATAACCCCATTTGGGTTTGTTTGTTTGTTTTTTTGTTAGAATTTCTGGACTGGATATTCATTTCCTTCTACAGCTCATTTTCTACAGATGAGGAAACTGAGTCAAACAGAGTTCAATGATCTGCTGAGGGTCACACAGCTAACAAGTGTCCGAGACCAGATTTGAATTATGGAAGGAGAGTCTTCCTGACTCCAGGTCTGGCACTCTTTCCACTGTGCCATCTAACTGCCCTTAAGGTGCCAACAAAAACTGTCCTGGGATCATCCAGTGCTTTGGTGCCTTCTTGTTAATTATAATACTGAAAGCAAATTGTCTAAAAAGAAATAAATACAATTCAAATGTGTGGTCTTAGATTTGGGTATCTTTCAAGACCAAGATTTAATAATAACAACACTAATGATGATAATAGCATATATCTAGCACTTTAAGGTTTACAATATGATTGACAAATATTATCTCATTTGATCCTCACAGCAACCCTGGGAGGTAGGTGCTATTTTTATTCCCATTTTACAGATGAAGAAACTCGGGCAAACAGAGGTGAAGTGATTAGTCTAGTGTCACATAAGCTGGTGTCTAAGGCAAGACTTTACCATCTATCTTTCAGTCAGCTTGTCTGAGCAGTGTTCAATTTTTCGAGATGCTAGCTATCAGAGACTATAGTATCCTGGCTAAGCCCACTAGAGTCTTGGCTTCCTATAGACACCCAGGGATTCTGGACATTGCAAGTGGGAGCACAGCCCGCCATTCCAGTGATACTTGAGATCATGTATCAGTACCCCTACCAACTCCCACCTTGCTAAAAGTGGCCAGGTCCTCCCTCAGAGAAGTTCCAAAATCTGGTCACCCAGAAATTCCTTTGTCAAGCTTTCTCTATCAAAAAATGAACCTTCATCACAGTTTTTAAAAATTGGTTCTAAGGTAGAAGAGCAGGAAGGGCTAGGCAATGGAGGTTAACTGACTTGCAGAGGGACCCACAGCTAGGAAGTGTCTGAGGACACTTGAACTTGAACCCAGGACCTCCTGTCTCTAGACCTGGCTCTCAATCCTCTGAGCCAGCTTGTCCCACTTCATCAGAATTTGATTAGAATTTTATATTCATATCATGTTCTATTCTACCTTATCACAGAGTATGGAAGATTCTACAATGTTGACTACTGCATGCTTGATTATGTTTTATAGTATATTTACTTTGCTCAACTATAAGATCAATGATGGCTTTGAGTATTTTAATTTTCTTTTTATTCCACCATTTCCATTGCCCCCACCCCACCCCCAATACCACTCCTAGAGTGAGAATACTTCACAGAGATGTCCTGTGATGCCATCTAAAAGAAATTCCTCCTCTGCTTGTTTCTTGAGCTACTCTCCCTCCTGGATGGGTTTTGTCCAGGCTACAATGGCTGTCAGAGGTGTAGAGGATGAATGGGTCCTTATTCATTCATCCATCTCCAGTCCAAGATTCTTATCTAGGAAAAAATCATCAAATTTTTCTGAGTCACATTCCACTGTTGATACTTTGGGGTCTGATGTCATTGATAGTGTCTCCCTTCAGGCTACATACATCCAATTTGGCATGCTATTATTCCGGGTGTCATCAGAAGCTCTGTGGAGTCATCAAACTAGGGTAGGAAATACGTTTGGAATCCAGGAAACCAGTCACCCTCACTAATAAACATTAGGAAACTCCCTCTAGGCATTACCTTGGATCTTCCAGTCTCCATCTTTAATCCAGGTGGACATTGCCATTTTAAAGTGATGAGGTGGGGCTGGGGACGGGAGAGGGGAGGATAGTTGAGGTATCAATCAGTCAACAATCAACAGGAATTTACTAAAAACATTTTATGTGCTAGGCATTGGCATATACATAATAAGAAACTGTCCATACTTGTAAGCAGCTTACATTCTGGGGTTTGAAAGGAAGAGAAGATGAGAAAATGGACATATAAAGTATGTGCATGATATCATTTTACATGTACATGTTATAGAACAGCTAGGTGGCACAGTGGATAGAGCACCAGCCTCGGAATCAAGAAGATTCATCTTCCTGAGTTCAAATCTGGCCTTAGAGACTTATTTGCTATATGATCCTGGGCAAGTCACTTAATCCTGTTTTGCTTCAGTTTCCTTATTTGGAAAATGAGTTGGAGAAGGAAATGGCAAAACACTCCAATATCTTTGCCCAGAAAACTCAAGATGGGGTCATGAAGAACTGGATATGATTGAAAAATGACGAAATAAAATAAGATATATTCAAAATAGTACAAGGAATTTGTGGGTGGGAGGAAGCAGTAGCAGTTCAGGAAAAGGCATCATGTAGAAGGTGATCCTGGAGCTGAGCTTTATAAGAAAGTAGTGGTTCTTGCAGGGGAAGGTGAGAGAAAGTATGAGCCCAGAGGTAGGGGGTTAGGGAGAAACATGGAAAGACTGTTCAAGGGATCAGAGAAGGAGAAAGAGAATATTTTATATGCACAACAATCAGAAGGCCCTTTTGACTGGAAATTGACATAGAGTAATGTTAAAAAGTCAATTGGAGCCAGGTTGTGAATACATTTAAATAGGTATAAGTTAGGACTCTCCCTCTGCCATTGACAATGAGCTTTCCTAGAGGTCTGGTGGTTCAAGGGAAAGAACAGGAGCTGAGAGTCAGGAGCCCTACATTCTTGTCCTAGTTCTATCCTTAGTGAGCTGTCTGACCAAAAGTCACTCAAATCTGCCTATGCCTCAATACCCACATATGTAAAATGGGAACAATACTTACAATTTATACCCCATGAAGTAATGATTGATGACAATTCATAGGATTTATAGATGCTAAGATTTAAACACTGTAGACATCAGTCACTTGAAACAAAGAGAAGAGACTGGCATAAAATCATACTGGTACTAAGCAGCAAATCTTATATTCAAATCCATGTTTTCTGGTTCCAAATGCAATATCCTTCCTTCCTTCCTTCCTTCCTTCCTTCCTTCCTTCCTTCCTTCCTTCCTTCCTTCCTTCCTTCCTTCCTTCCTTCCTTCCTTCCTTCCTTCCTTCTTTCCTTCCTTCCTTCCTTCCTTCCACCTTATTATCAATTCTAAGAAGAGAGGCATGGGCTAGGCAATTGGGGTTAAATTACTTGCCCAGGATCACAGAGGTAGGAAGTGTTTGAGATCATATTGACTCCAAGTCTGGCTCTCGATCTACTGTGTTGCCTAGCTGCACCTGAAGTATTCTTTCTACTTCAACATGCCCCAATAGAAAGGGAATATAAAATAAAATATGGGGAAAATATGTTTCTACTTTTCTTTGAATGAAATTCCTTAGGAAGAGTTCTTTTTCAATAACTTCCTTACTTCCCTTCAAAGCCAGGGTTTTTTTTTTCTTCCACAAAGAAAAATTGCATAGTATTTCATCTTCAGTTATTCCTAGTTGGAAAAAAATGCAGAATCTATTTTCTGAATCCCTTAGCAATTATTCCTCCCACTATAGATATTTCTCAATTCCACTTCATGTGTTTAAATTCCAGTTCACTTAATAAAACTTCACTTAAGAATGCTACCCATTAGCTCCTTAGACACTAGCAGAAAATTCTCTTTTCATTTCTGTCCTCCTGTTGTTGTCATAAGCCTCTGAGTACATCTTTCAGCAGCTCCTCCCCGCCGTGAGCTGCTCAAAGTCATTCTGACTTCCTTCATTTAATTAACACCATGACAGATTCCTAACTAGGGTGGGATAAACTGAGACAAACCAACTTTTCACCAGGGATGGAAGAAAATAATTTTTTACTCAATTAAAAAAGGAAGGAAGGAAAAGGGAGCAGAGAGTGCTAAGAATCACACCATTCTTAAACCATCTATAAACATTAATTAAATTGTTAGTATTTTTAGTATTTCATATACCTTCTCAGTACTTTTGCACGAACTGTCCTCCCATGCCTGAAATGAACCCCCTTCTTCATCTCTGCCTCTGCCTTCATCCCTACTTGCCTTCATCCCTACTTACCTTCCCATTGTTGTTGTTTGATCATTTCAGTCATGTCCAACTCTTCTAATCCAATCTGGGGTTTTCTTGGCAAATATACTAGAGTGATTTGCCATTTCCTTCTTCAGCTCATTTTACAGATGAGGAAACTGAGGCAAATGAGGTTAAGTGATTTGTCCAGCATTACTCAGCTAGTAGGTGTCTGAGGCCAAATTTGAACTCAGGAAGAAGAGTCTTTCTGACCCCAGGCCCAGACAGTCTACCCACTGTGCTACCCAGCTTCTCCATTTACCTTAATGGCTCAGCTTGGATGTCCCCTCCTACATGAAGCTTTTCCTAATCCCCTGAGCTGCTATCATGACCCTGCCAAAATGACCATGTATTTACATTATATGTACATTTTGTATATAGGCTTATTTGTAACTTTGGTGTCTTCCCTGGGAGAACACTAAGCTCTCTGGGGTCAGAGACTACTTATTTTGTCTTTGTAGACTCTAGGCTTGACATATAGTAGCTCTTAATTAAATCTTGTTGATTAACTGACAAATGTGAATTTTTTGTCAAATGATCAATAAATGTACAACTCTAGGAACTGAACTATATCTGTATATTCTCATCTTTACTATAAGTGAAACCAGAAGGCAGTCAACAAACGATAGATCCATGCAGTTCAATTGCACGATTGCTCACTGATTCTCCTTAACCTTAGGAGGTGGGTAGGAGTAGGGGATGGGTTGGGGTGGGGTAATGAGTGATTAGAGCTGGTTTTTGCTATGATCCCAAAGAATGAAATAATTCATAGGATAATGTTAGCTGGAAGGTAGGAAACAAGCATTTATTCAGCAATTACTATAGGCCAAGCATTGTGAGAAGTGTTGTTGATAAAAATACAAAGAGAGAGACAGTTCCTGCCTTCAAGAAGCTAACATTCTAATGGGGGAAGATGGTAGGTGAAAGGCATGAAAGGCAACTAAAAGGACTTGAAAATCTGAGGGGAGCCAGAAAAAGGAAGGTGGGGCATGGTGACAAAATCTGGGGAGAGTCAGATGCATAGCCAAGAAGGAATGAAACATGGCTGACCTAGACTTGTCCCCAAAATGGAAGTCACAGATGGAAAACATCCTGTCCCTTGACACTTTCTTCTTGTTACTCTTCTCAAGCTTCCTGAAAGCCCTGGCCAGAAGGAGAAATTGACTTATTTCTTGTTTTCTACTGACACTTCTGGATGCTCTTTCAGCCGCCATCACTCACAACTTCTTTGAGATTCATGTCATTAGATTATATTACCCTGCACAATTCTTGGTGCAGTCAATTACTCACCTCTAGGTCAACTCTCCCCCTTCAGTGAGTTCACTACTTGGCTCACAGTCTTCCTCTCCACCCCATCCCCTAGTTTTATCCTCAGTTAATCCAATCAATTAACTTAATCCAATCAAGTCATATCTATGACTTTTTAATATCCTAGACTCCCAGTAAATCAACCTCCACTTACATGACCTACATTTCCACTCTGTACAAGGATGGTAACACCTAGTTGTTTAGTCTTTGTGATCCCATTTGGGGTTTTCTTGGCAAAGATACTGGAGTGGTTTGCTATTTCCTTCTCCACCTCATTTTACAGATGAGGAATCTGAGGTGTCTGAGGCTAGGTTTGAAATCAGGAAGAGAGATGAGTCTTCCTGGCTTCAGATCCAGAAATCTACCTACTGTGCCACTTAGCAGCCCTTAGATATTACAATAATCCTAAACTGTTCTACCCTCAAAACCTTGAACTCTGAAATTCTTCCTTCCTAATCTCGTCTTATCCTTTCACTTTTCTAGCTACCTTCCTCCTCCTAAACTTCTTTCATCTTCACTGTAAGCCTCAGTCTCTCTATTTCTTCCTCTTTTCCCCAGATTATCATCAAAGCTGCCTGCCCCCATTTCTTGCTTTTTGTTCTCTACCTATATGGTCAATCAGGCATTTCTTGATTCCCTTGCTCTGTTTCCCCACAAATCTATTATTTAATCTCAACTAGGCAGCTAGTTGAGACAGAGAACTGGACCCAGAGTAGGAAGACCTGAGTTGAAATGCAGCCTCAGACACTACTAGTTGCATTACCCTGAGCAATCCTTATTTGCCTCAATTTCCTCCACTATAAGATGGGGATAATAACAGCACCTACTTCACAAAGTTAATATGAGGATAAAAAGAGATATTTGTAAAGCACTTAACACAGTGTCTAATGCACAGTAGGTGCAATTTTAATGATTATTCCTCTCCCTTCCCTTCTTTCCCAACCTGAGCTCTGAAAGCATTACTGCACAGCAATCCTTTCCTGATTTTGACTCTATCACATACTCATTCCTCAGATCTCTTATAACTCCTTCCCTCCCTCTAAGCAGAGGATCTCCATTCTTTTCTGAGAAAATCTTTTATAATCTCTCCCTTATCCCCATATCTGCCTCAAAATCTCTTGAGTCTACCTGACTTTTTACCCCATTCTTTTTTTCCTTGTGCTAATCCCTGGGGAATAAAAGGTACAATTTTTTTCTTTTCCAAAGTAAAGCTCTCTATCTTTCTATCCATCAATCATGGTGAGCCATTGGAAGTAAGGGGCCATTAGGCTGCCTAAGGAAAAGTAAACCAAGTCTAGGTCAAAAGCAGAAAACATCAAAGCTTCTCTGATAATCCGCAATTGGGGCTAGGCTCATGAGTAATTATTGTATTCCCAGCTTGGGCAAGATAGGGAGTTCTAATCTCTGTCTCTCTGTCTCTCTGTCTCTCTGTCTGTCTCTGTTTCTGTGTGTGTGTGTGTGTGTGTGTACTATGGCATATATATACATTATTATATATTTATATTTACCACATTTTAGATCTAATTATTTAATGTATATATTATATATTATATATATTATTAACTTGACAACTACAATGGAGTCATTTACTTTATTATTATCAGATATAATAGAATCTCCTAAGACTTTTCAAATCTGATGACAACCACTTGCTTCTTTTGATTTATATGGACATGATTATTATATTTTATATAATAATATTATTATTTCATATATAATTTTATTATATAAGTGACACCTCCAAAAGAAACTTCACATACATACATACATACACATACATACACACACATATATAGACCTGATATATATATACATATATAATCTATTTCTTCTTTCTGCCCAGATGGTCCATAGTATACTTTAATGGCAAAATCATTTCAGTTTCACTCTTCATTGACCTTGACCCAAATATTCTTTGGCACACTTTCATATGCCTGTTCATTCCTCACATGAGCATATCTTCTTAATACACAATGCTACCTACCTCATCTCTCCCTTTTCCTATCTTGTTTCTTTTGAATGAGGCATACCTATCTAGAGTGGTTCAGTACAAATTAACTCTAAAGTCCTTATGTATAGACAAATAAGGAACAAGGCCATGGGTTCTTG
This sequence comes from Monodelphis domestica, assembly GCF_027887165.1. Lineage (NCBI taxonomy): Eukaryota > Metazoa > Chordata > Mammalia > Didelphimorphia > Didelphidae > Monodelphis > Monodelphis domestica. The sequence goes on from NC_077230.1 coordinate 301,668,020, forward strand.
GATTTTGTCTCCTATGAATTTCTAGTTGTCTCAGTCTCAATTCTTCTTTATTTGTGGTTATTTGCCATTGTATCTAATTTTGGAAGTATACAGAGACAATCTTCCACCCACCTCTTATTTATTAGTTTATGCTCTTTTGATTGGATTTCCCCTTTAGATGTATTCCACCTCTGATTAGGAATCTGTCAATTCTATATTGTGGGCTGTGAGTCAGAAATCAAAATTCATTCTCAGATACCACCTTCTTAGTCAGCTGTTCACTTCTCAAATTCATTTGTCTCTTCTGCAGACTTTGTCACAGCCTGTGCCCGTCAGTTTCTTGTCCAATACCTCATAATCATTGGAAATATATCTTGGGTTTCTTTTCGAAGTGTCACTTATGCCCATATAAATCAAAAGAAGCGGATGGTTGTCATCAGACCTGGTAAGTCTTGGGAGATTGTTATATCTTTGGCAATAATACAGCTGAGGACCCCATTGTTGCTGTCAAGTTAATAAGTAGGTGCCTTGGTACCTCTCAGAAGTCCTTTTCTCTTGCCCCTTTTCAGATGATAGCTTCTGGGACTCTACTATATCATTCTTGGGAAGACAAGTAGTTTCTTCCTCCTTAAACATTCAGCTCTCTCTTCAAGAAATGCTCCAAATCTGCTTTTATGCTCTAATTTTACAGGTTTCCTTTTCTTTCCCTTTCTCTTTTGTCTTGAACTGTTTCACTCTTCATCATCCATCATCTCTCCTCCCTGGCCTCATTGTTCTCCCTCATTGAAGCATTGTTTTATTTTCTTTAAGAATCCTTCATTCTCCCCAACAACTTGAAGTGGGAGATGCATTCTTTCAGTTTCTTCCCCCTTTCTTCCAGAAATAAGTGATGCCTGCACTGGGAATTCAGATAATAGTTATGGGATTGAGGCAGAAATACAAACATCACATCTGCCAAGGCATGATGTAAATCTCAAGAGTTGCTTTAAGTAATCTTTCTCTTATTATTAGTGACCTGGAGACTTTTATAGGGAACTTAATATACCAAGTCATGTCTTCATAGTTAGGAAGGAATATCACAAAATTTGAAGTGAGATGCTCTGAATTCAAAATAGGTCTTTGATTCTTTCTAACTGCATGACCTTAGGTCAGTCATTTAACCTCTCTGCCTCACTTTCCTCATTTGTAAAGTAAAGGAGTTGAACTTGATTGATTCCATGGTCCCTTCTAGCTCTATATGTATGATTCTGAGAGCTAAAAGTAATCACATAATTTCACATTCTTACAAATGGCTGAGATATGTAGGTATTATAAGAATCTTCTGTTTTGATTATTTACTGAATTTTTAAAGTGCTTGACCCAATAGAATAGAATTCTTTCTTATTGTTTCTCCTAAAAAAATATGTCTCCTATGCATGCATTAAAATTATAGTAGGAGGGGAGGCTGGGTGTCTCAGTAGTTGGATAACCAGGCTTAGAGACAGGAGATCTTGGATTCAAATTTGGCCTCAGACACTTCCCATCTGTGTGACCCTGGGCAAGTCACTTAACCCCCATTTCCTAGCCCTTGTTGTTCTTCTACCTTGGAACCAATACACAGTATTGATTCTAAGACAGAAGGTAAGTTTTTTTTTTTAAACCAACTATACTAGGTCCTATATAAGATATGACCACAGAGGAAAATTTGTTCAATAGTCTACTAAGCATTAAAATCAATCAAAATGTAAGAAACATGCCTGTTTTAACTAGTCTAATGGAGAATATCTCTGCTGGTTTACATATGAGAAATTATAGAGTGCTTCCAATGGTTTCTAAATTTCTCAATGTGACAAAAAGCCCATAATTTTGAAAGCAATATTCTTCCAGTGATATAGATGGTTGCAAATCAAAGAACATTATAATCTCAGAAAAAAAATCCAAATAGTAGGTATGTATAAAACTGCTTTTGTAAACCAGAGTTCGTTGGTTGGTTGGTTGTTGTCCTTTTTACTTAGAAGAAGACCAAAAGGACATCAATGGGGTTCTCTCTTTTGACTCCTACATTAATAGGATTTAAGTGAAGGAGAATTAAGGGAAAGTCACCGACCTCACTCTTTCTTCTTTAAATCAGTATTTAAGTATTAATGTAAATATCAGTTATCATTATCATTATTAACACATTTTCATGAGATAGATAAAAATAGTCCTAGGTCAAGTTACATTCAATATTATGGAGGTAGATAAATAAAATAACTTCTTTTGGTAGCTGAATAAAGATATTGGAATTTCAGTTCATCTTCTCTAGGCTCATTGAAAGCATACTTGATACCACTCTAGTAGTAGAAAATACTTCATCATATTTCCCACATGATTTTGATTTCTTCTGTAAAGTCTCTGATTTTTAAAAAGACTTTTGATCTACATGACTTGGAGATTATGAGTATTTGGCATAGCAACATCTATTAAAAACACTGTTCTTAAATTTATACAGATGAATAGTATGGCTGGATGATTGTGGGCAACGGTTTTCTCTGTGGAAATGGTCAAATTTCAATGCAGCTTATTTGATGAATTCTCAAGGATATATTGAAGTTTGTTACTTTAGGATTTTATTATCTGTTTTATGAAAGAGAGTAGGTTTCTGATGCATAATTCTAGCCACTAGATCAGAGCTTGTTAGGCTAGTTGTTAGGTAGGCACTAAATGTTGATAGCCTGCAGTGATGTGCTGTATGGTTTCTATTGTTGCCATGCATAATCTACACTGATCAAAAGATCTGCTCTCCAGGAAGATAACCTTTCTTTAATTTCCACTGGCCTAATCCAGAATTGTTATCATAAACCCCTCCATTTGTAGAAACAAATTTGTCCAACAGCCATTTGTTGGATGTCTTTGTTGACATATCATTAGTTGCCTTCATGTGGATGCCACTAATGGAAGGCCTTTGGATTTCGCTCTAGGATCGTAGGTGTTTCATGGACTTTATCCAGAAGTAAGGAGCAGCTATATAGTGCAGGAAATAGAACACTAGGCGTGGAGTCAGGAAGACTTCATTTTCGGGGTTTGAATCTTACCTCAGACACATATAAGCGGTATAATCCTGGACAAGTCACTAAACCCTGTATGCCTCAGTTTCCCCATCTGTAAAATGAGCTGAAGAAGGAAATGGCAATCCACTCCCGTATCTTTGCCAAGAAAACCCCAAAAAGGGGTGACAAAAAGTCAGAAACAAGTGAAAAATTGACTAAATAGCAATGAAACTAAGGTTAACAAAGTGCTTTATAAATACTATCGCATTTAATACAACAAACTTGGAAACTGAGGCAAGAAGCAATTGAGTGACTTCCCACAGTGGGTCACACAGATAGTAAGTGTCTGAGGTTGGACTAGAATGTAACTCTTCCTGGCTCTAGTCCAGAGCTCTATCCACTGTACCACTTAGCTGCCTATATAGTAAAAAGCTTATTAAATGACTATCCCACAGCCTCACAAAAATAATATGAAAGGAACTTTTTACAATGAACTATTCCATTGTTTTGGCATCAAGCAAGTGTCATTGGTTTAAACCATTTCAAAGAGGCGAGGTTGTATTTTTGTCCTTTAATATTATAACAGAAAGGTGATTCCAGCAAGGCCTTATTCAGATCTTTTCCAGGGGGTGGGGAGAAACTGCTGTAAATAAGAATACTAAGACAAGGTGATTTTTCAGAAGCCTGGGGCTAGAAGAGACATTGAGAAATTATTTACTTAATGGTCCTGGTCCCAGATGAGCTTTATTTCCTTCAATATATCAAAGATCTCTAATTTCATCAAGTGTTTTTCTTTCCTTCAACTGATTAGAACCTCTTTATAACTTTGTAAATGTTCTAAGAGTCCCTTTAGCTGAAAAATCCCTGGGACAAGCTGGTGAAGAACTTTTTCAGTTTCTTAGCTAGGCTGCCTCTCAGATCATAATCTCTTCATCCCTGGGCTCTACTGCATTAAAACAATTTTTTTAGTTGGTAAATAAATATTTATTATTGAAACAATCAACAACTTTAGCAAAGTTGCAGGATACAAAATAAACCTGCATAAGTCATCAGCATTTCTATCTATCTCCAACACAGCTCAGCAGCAAAAACTAGAAAGAGAAACCCCATTCAAAATCACCTTAGACAAAATAAAATACCTAGGAATCTACCTCCCGAGACAAACACAGGAACTATATGAACACAACTACAAAACACTCCCCACACAACTAAAAATAGACTTGAGCAATTGGAAAAACATTAACTGCTCATGGGTAGGACGAGCCAATATAATAAAAATGACCATCCTACCCAAACTCATCTATCTATTCAGTGCCATACCCATGGAACTTCCAAAAAATTTCTTTACTGATTTAGAAAAAACCATAACAAAATTCATTTGGAATAACAAAGGATCAAGGATATCCAGGGAAATAATGGAAAAAAACCACAAATGATGGGGGCCTTGCAGTCCCAGATCTCAAACTATATTACAAAGCAGCAGTCATCAAAACAATTTGGTACTGGCTAAAAGACAGAAAGGAGGATCAGTGGAATAGACTTGGGGCAAGTGATCTCAGCAAGACAATATATGATAAACCCAAAGATCCCAGCTTTTGGGTCAAAAATCCACTATTCGATAAAAACTGCTGGGAAAATTGGAAGACAGTGTGGGAGAGATTAGGTTTGGATCAACACCTCACACCCTACACCAAGATAAATTCAAAATGGGTGACTGACATGAACATAAAGAAGGAAACTATAAGTAAATTAGGCAAACACAGAATGGTATACATGTCAGACCTTTGGGAAGGAAAAGACTTTAAAACCAAGCAAGACATAGAAAGAGTCACAAAATGTAAAATAAATAATTTCGAGTACATCAAATTAAAAAGCTTTAGTACAAACAAAACCAATGTAACTAAAATCAGAAGGAAAGCAACAAATTGGGAAACAATCTTCATAAAAACCTCTGACAAAGGTTTAATTACTCAAATTTACAAAGAACTAAATCAATTGTACAAAAAAATCAAGCCATTCTCCAATTGATAAATGGGCAAGGGACATGAACAGGCAGTTCTCAGCCAAAGAAATCAAAACTATTAACAAGCACATGAAGAAGTGTTCTACATCTCTTATAATCAGAGAGATGCAAATCAAAACAACTCTGAGGTATCACCTCACACCTAGCAGATTGGCTAACATGACAGCTATGGAAAGTAATGAATGCTGGAGGGGATACGGAAAAGTAGGGACACTAATTCATTGCTGGTGGAGTTGTGAATTGATCCAACCATTCTGGGGGGCAATTTGGAACTATGCTCAAAGGGTGATAAAAGACTGTCTGCTCTTTGATCCAGCCACAGCACTGCTGGGTCTGTACCCCAAAGAGATAATAAGGAAAAAGACTTGTACAAGAATATTCATAGCTGCGCTCTTTGTGGTGGCCCAAAATTGGAAAATGAGGGGATGCCCTTCAATTGCGGAATAGCTGAATAAATTGTGGTATATGTTGGTGATGGAATACTATTGTGCTAAAAGGAATAATAAAGTGGAGGAATTCCACAGAGACTGGAACAACCTCCAGGAAGTGAGGCAGGGCGAAAGGAGCAGAACCAATAGAACATTGTACACAGAGACTGATACACTGTGGTACAATTGAAGGTAATGGGCTTCTCCATTAGGGTCAATGCAATGTCCCAGAACAACTTGCAGGGATCTAAAAAACACTATCCACAAGCAGAGGATAAAACTGTGGGAGTAAAAACACCAATGAAAAGCAACTGCTTGACTACAGGGGCTGAGGGGAAATGACTGAGGAGAGACTCTAAATGAACACTCTAGTGCAAATACCAACAACATGGAAATGGGTTAGAATCAAGAACACATGTGATACCCAGTGGAATCACGCATCGGCTATGGGGGTGGAGGGGAGGAAAAGAAAACGATCTTTGTCTCTAATGAATAATGCTTGGAAATGATCAAATGAAAATTATAAAAAAAAAACCAAATATTAAGTACACACTATTTGCCAAACACCGTAAATATTGGGGACACAAAGAAAGACAAATGACAATCCTTGCTATCAAGGAGGTCACAGTCTAATAGGGGGGACAATTTGCAGACAACTCTGTACAAACAAGCTATGTATAAGATAAATTGGAAATAGTTGGCAGGAGGGAAGGCACAAGAATTAGGGGGGATTGGGAAAGACTTCTTGGATTTTAGCTGGGACTTAAGGAAGCCAGGGAAGCTAGGAAATAGAGATGGAGAGGGAGAGTTTTCCATGCATGGCGGATAGTCAGAGCAAATGCCCAATTGAGAGATGGAGTATCTTGAAGAATAACTATGTGTCTCTATTTCATTTTCTCTATTAAATATCTCTAATGAGTAAAGTGCCACGGTAGGCACTAGGGCTAGAAAGACAGGACATAGCCCTTGCTCTCCAAGGAGGCTCACTCAAATAAGGGGAAGGAAAAGTAGGCCAAATGACCAGGGAGTCAAAGATAAATGCAATGGAGAGTCCAGGCAGAGTCCTGTGAAGTTTTCAGAACCAATAACTTTCCTTTGGGAGAGGGGAGTAGAGAGGGGAGGAAGAAAGGCTTCATAAAGGAGACAGCAATGAATTTGAACTTGGCAGCCTTCAGTAAATGGAGATTTGGAAGGAGGAATTAGAAGTCCATGTAAAACATGGAGGGGAGGCATAATAAGTAAAGGCATAGTGCTGCAACATACAGCAAAGAAAACCCAACTTCAAATCTAGTCTCAGATACTTAACTAGCTGTGTGGCTCTTGACAAATGACTTAACTTTTGCTTCTCTCAGTTTCCTTATCTGTAAGATGGGGATAATCATAGAACTTTGTCATTTGTGAGAATGAACCCCAGAATCAGAAATAATTTTAAGAAGAAATTTACTAGGTTACTTTTTAGAAGAGAGGGAGCCAGAAAGGGTGTGGTGTGGTTCCCTCTGATCCAGACTCTAGAAGATTCACATTATATAGGATTTAAGCAAGGGAACCACCAGGGAGGGCAGATTGAATCCAAGGTAAATTGAGATGAATATGAGTAAATGTAAAGATTCAATAAAATTTGAATGAAGTCAAAACACAAGGACGATCCCCAAACAAGCTCTCAGGTGGTCTCCAAATAAGACTTGGGTGAGTGGACCCCAAACATCAGTATCTTGGATATATCTGGGACCTGTGGGAACTCCAAATTCCTTATAGCTATCTAGAGGCTTCCTGGAGAGTTACCTAAGTCAGGGTAACATTCTGGGTTTAAACAATCTCTAGTTACATAAAGTTAGGCTTAAGCAATATAATAAGTTTTCCAAACAATAAAATGAAGCATTTCTCACACATTTACCTTGCAAGATTGTTGTGAGGATTCAAACAAGGTAATAATTGTAAAATGTCTGTCATATAATAAATGAAATACATGTTAGTTATTATTCTAATTCCTCCTTCCAAATCTCCATTTACTGAAGAAGAAATGAATGAATGAATGAATGAATGAATGAAGAATGAAATGTATGAAGTACAGTCCAGTTTGGATGGAATCTGAAATATATGAGCATGAATTGTATTGAATAAGACTAGACAGGCAGTTGGCATCTGATCAGAGTCTTGAATTTCAGAGTGAGGAATTGACACTTTATTTAGTAGGAAATGGAGACTATTGCCAATACTGAGTTGGTGTGTTAGGAAGATCACCTGAGCAGCAGTGTGGAAGATGAATAGAAGGGAAGATGGACTAAAGAGAGGAAGACCAGTTGTTAGATTATTCCAGTGGTGTTGGTAAAAAGTGTCAAACATGCAGTCCATGGGCTACATAAGGCCCACAATACTGCCTACTGAGGCTTCCCGAAACAAATTAAAATGTAATTGAGAACTGATTAACAAAAGAAATAAAAATACAATAAAACATGCATAATGCTACATTTTAAAATTAAGTCAATGTGCAACCTGCACCTTATGTAGAGACTAGTTGCTCCATTTCTATTTGAGTTTGATACTACTGATCGAGGCAAAAAAAGATGGAGGGCTATACTTAGGGTGGTTACAATGAGAATGAAGAGGAGAGGGAAAATACAAGAGATAATGCAGGGGTAGAAATTATAAGATTTGGTAACTGATTAGATGTGTGGAATAACCAAGAGGGGAAAGACAAAGATGGTCCAGGATTATTAAAATGGGAAACTAGAAGTATACAGTGCTATTCATAGGAACTGAGAAGTGAGAGAAAAGGGTAGGCATAGAGAGGAAGATGATGAGTTTCGTTTTAGATTATCAGAATTATAGAGTTGTAGAGGATGCCCAAAATTGGCTAGTCAGTCAATAAGCATTTCTTTTTTTTTTAAGCCCTTACCGTCTGTCTTTGAGTCAATACTGTGTATTGGCTCCAAGGCAAAAGAGTGGTAAGGGCTAGGCAATGGGGGTCAAGTGACTTGCCCAGGGTCACAGAGCTAGGAAGTGGCTGAGGCCAGATTTGAACCTAGGACCTCCCGTCTCTAGGTCTGGTTCTCAATCCACTGAGCTACCCAGATGCCCCCTCAATAAGCATTTCTTAAGCATATACTATGGGCCAGGTATATTGCACTAAATTCTCAGAATACAGAAAAGAGCTCATAACCATGAGGAGATCACAGTCTAAAGGGGGAGAGAGCATGCAAATAAATGTATACAAATAAACTATAGTCAGGATAAATCAGAAATAACCAAAAGAGGGGAAGCACCAAAACTAAAATGGATTGGAAAAGGCTTCCTGTAGAAGAGTTTTAGTTGGGACTTGTATAGGAATCCAGGGAAGTCAGGAGATGGAGATGAGAAAAGAGAACATCCCAGGAATGTTGGGCAGCCAAAGAAAATGCCCCAAATGGAAAGATGGGGTTTCTTAATGGAGGAACAGAAAAAAGATCAGGATCATTTCAAGTGAATGTGAGAGGAAGGAGTAAAGCATAAGATGACTGGTAGATGGGGAGGGAGGCAGATTGTAAAGAACTTTAAATGCCAAACAGAGGATTTTATATTTGATCCTGGAGGTCACAGGGAGCCACTGGAGTTCATTAAGTAGGAGGGGGACATGACTAGACTTATATTTTAAAGAAAATCTCTTTGGTGGCTCAATGGAGGATGAATTGGAATATGCGGAGACTTGTGGCAAACAGACTATCAAGCCATTTCAATAGTCCAGACTTAAGGAGGTAAGGATCTATCTACACCAGGGCAATGGTCACGGAAACAATGTTTTTATCTGGAAATTTTTGAGGGTGATTTATAGATATAAGGTAATTGACAGATTGTCCTTTCCAAGGATGGCAGTAATAATTTGATTTTATTCTCAACTGGTGACAGAAAAGTAGAATTCAACTCAATGCAAGGAAAATTTTCCTAATTAGAACTTCCCCATTTGGGTTAGGGTGGGTTACATGTGATAAACTCTTATCAATTAGAAACCAAGAGATGGACAGAAGTAGCTAGAAGTGCCAAGTCTGTGTCTGAGTTGGAGACAGAGGATCCTGATGAGGGTGACAGTATGGCAAGATGATGGAGAATAGTGTGGTGGTTCTAGGGCTGTCTATGGTAAACTCTTATCAGTCTATGAATCAACATGAGTCTTTAACCTCATTATTAACATTAATAACAATTCATATTAAGTACATAAATTAAGCATATAAATTTATTATCATTAATAATTAATAAAAGTAATAATATTTATATTCATTTCCATTAAATTGCTTTCCTTATAGAATTGGAAAAAATCATGAAACTCTACCTATTATTTCTGTTTGAGATTCTCTTTCTCAGAATCTAGTATGTATTTCTGACTAAACCTAAATTTCTTCTCCTTCTTGACCATTAGTCAGGAGGAGCAGTGGCTTTTTTAAAAAACCAGATTCATAATCTTTTTTTTAAAACCAATTTTTTTCTTAGTATGGATGGTCTATAGCCATGGTGGTGAAACTATGGCATGCATGCCAAAGAGAGCACTTGCATGGTTGCCTGCTAGAGTTCATTACTAGAAAAGCAAAGAGACGTGGACTGAACTGCTCCCTTCCCCCTCTCCACTGTGCTGGAGGACATTTTTTCAATTCACCTGCCCCTTTGTCCAGTAGCCCAATGGGAGTGCTTTTTTCATCCCCTATGTGAGGGAAAGTGATGGGGGGTGGGGCACAGCATGTGATTTCTTTGGGGAGCGGGGCACTGCTGGCAATCTCTAAAGATTCACCATCACTGGTCTATTGTATACTCTTCCAGCACTATCACTTCTGGTTTTTTCTCCATTGGTTTTCACTCAAATGATCTCTACCATGTTTGTCTACTTTGATTCCTAGGTTTCTTCACAGGCGTATATCTCCAAGATACACATTGTTATTTGGTATGCCTTCCAAAGTCGTAATAAAAATACTACTTGTGACTCTTAAATTCTTTAGGATTTTTTTTTACTCTGGACCTCATAATCCCTACAAATGCATTCTGAAGTTGGGTTTTTTTGTTTTTGCATAATTTGTTCCCTTAAAAATCACAAGAATTTAGGAGTGCTCACCAGGTTTGACAAGACTCAGAAAGTTTCATTTCATCCTGAAAAGTTTTGGAAAGACAACAAACATTTTCATTGTTCCTAATAGGTCAACCTCAGCAGCCCATTGTTTAGTCACTAACCACTGCTGTTTGTTTCTCTTTTCTCTGATGGGGATTGAATTATCTCTTTTATGATGCTACCTGTGGACTTACATGATCATTCTTTGAGATCCAGTGAAGCTGCTTCCTCCTTAGAAAGTTTCATGGCAAAAGTCTTTTAACTATTAGAGGACTCCAAGTTCTTAATGATTCTTCTTCCTTTTCCTTGCTTATGTCACATCCTTAACACCCTTCAACTGCCTGACAGAAATATGACTTCCATTAAATTTCTTTAAGTTGCTTATTTCTCCTTCATTTTCCCTTTAAAATATTTTCTCTAGGTATTAATTCTTGTGCCTACATAGCTGTTGTTTGCCATTGGCAGAAACACATAGTATATTTCTTCCAAGTTTCCTGCAATGATTCCCCTTACCCCAAAATACTTGCTGAAATCAAGACCCCACACCCCACCCAGTTCCTCCTTCTTCAGCTGCCACCACCATATCTCAATGCTTTGCTACCAATACTGATTCCCTCCCCTTCTTCCTCTCCTTTGTCAACATACTGTGAAGAGCCAGTGGGTCTTCTAAGATTTATTCATAAGAGGAAAGAGAGTATATGTAAATAGTCATCCCTTCCACATTGTGACTTTTCCCATACTAGTTTTGAAATATTGAGGATCACCATGAAAAATTAAATGGGAATTTTGGAGGAGTTTTGCGGAAGCCACAGATGACACACAAATGCCAGCAGGTGACAGAGAAAAAGTTTAGAAACTCAGAAATATATACTTAGCCCAAAATTTATAAGGCACTGTAAATAGCCCATAAAAGAAAAAAAAATCAGACTTCTGATTCAAAGTGAGGGTCAAAAATTTGCATGCAGATTTTCCAGATCAATGTGGAAGGGATAGTTGTATTTTAAAATTGTTGTTGGGTTGTTTCCTTTGTGTCTGACTATTCATGACTACATTTGGGATTTTCTAGGCAAAGATTGTAGAGTGGTTTCCCATTTCCTTCTCTAGCTCATTTGACAGATAAGGAAACTAAGGCAAAGAGAGCAAAATGAGTAGCCCACAGTCACACAGCTAGTAAGTGTCTGAGATCACATTTGAACTCAGGTCTTTCTGAATCCAGGTCCATTATCCACTGTGTCACCTAAATGCCCCTAAAATAGAGTTAGAGGCAATCAAAAACATGCAAAGGGAATCTAACTAGCACAATAATTTACGACTTTCCATTTTACTAGTTAGCTGATTCCTCAGGTCTTTAGCTCCTCAGAAATACAGCCCAGTTTCCCATTCCAACATAGTACAAAATAAGACAATCTCTCCAGAACACCCTGATAAGGGGTTTCTCATTCACCTGAGGGGGACCCTAAATGAAATCTCTTTGGCTGGTTTATAAGCCTAAACCTAGTCTCAACTGATCTGGAAATGTCTTGATTAAAGATGGGGCTTGGAATCTCTATCCACTTATTTCTATATAATCATTTGCTAAGTTAATATCTTCCCCGTCTCTGCTAATAATAATAGCTAGCATTTATATACTACTTACAGATTTGCAAAGTGCTTTATTAATATGATTTCATTTAATCCTCACAAAAACTTTGGGAGATAGATGCTATTATCATGGCCATTTTACAGATGAAGAAATGGAGGCAGGCAGAAGTTAAATGACTTGCCCTGGGTCCCATAGCTAGTAAGTGTCTGTGCCTAAGGTAAGGAGGGGGGAAATCAAGACTCATATAAAGTACTATTTAAAACAGGTTTTATCCCAGCTAACAGATGACTCTTCCAAAAGTTTTCTAAAGACTCTAGCTATAGTAACTAATATTTATGCTCAATGTTTGCTCAGAGGGGACAATTTTTGCAGAAAAGACCTGAAAAGAGAGCTATGATCCAGTACTGTGTGGGAGTATGGGACAGAGGTAGAGGAATATGGAGCTTTTAGAGAAACAATGAGTCAGAAAGCAGGAGGATGCGTTAGAGCAGGAGATGAATACTGTACAGAACAAACAGAAAAGGCTGCAAAGTAGCAGCAGCTCGGAACACTGTCTCTCCCGGAAGGAGCGAGGCAATTTCAGGGAAATGCTATCAGTGGAATCCAGGGAAGTCTCTGAGCTGGAATTCAGACAACTGAAAAAAGGCCAGTTTTCTCTTGGAACTGAGGAGTTAGGAAGCTTGGGGTTCCCCCCCCAAAAAAAGACTTGATTCTCTCAGTGTCTCACTGCCCAGAAAAGCTATGAAAGTTTTCCCAGGACTAGCTTGGAATATAATTGTAAATTGAAACAGGAATTGGGGTGAATTTGGATGATGACTTTAATAGCCCAACATAGCTTTATTCTTTCATTCAATAAATATTTATTGAACTCCTGTTATCCTGAGATGCTATACTGTGTTACTGAGGAATTAAAAACTACACAGAGATTTAATAACGAAAGGGATTTTTAATTTTTTTCAAAGACATTGATCTATGCTCAAGCACCAAGCTTAAACCCTGGGTTTCCTCTACAATAATAACTGACATTATCATAGCACTTTAAATTTCATAAATCACTTTTATATATAGTAAAATAGAAATTAGGTGGTACAGTGGATAGAGCACTGGACCTGGCTTTAGGAATATGGGAGTTCAAAACCAGTCCCAGACAGTTACTAGCTGTGTTATCTTAGACTGGTCACTTAAATTTCTATATGCCTTTGTTTCCTTATTTGTAAATGGAGATAATAATAGCACCTACCTCCCTGGGTTATTGTAAGGATCAAATGAAATAATATTTGTAAAGGACTTTGCAAGCCTCAAAGTGCTATATAATTTCTTACTATTATTATTGTTGTTACTCAAAATATTCCTGTGAGATATGGACTATTTTTATTATTATCCCCATTTTATGGATAAAGAAACTGGGGCTTATAGAGTTACATTGCGATTTGCCAATGGGAGAGGCAACGTAGTTGAGTACTCTCTCCCCTCTGGTTCTCACACAACATACAGATTTTTATACAACACAATCATCAAATCTGAGTATGTAATATTTATGATTGATGCAATTTAAAGTGGATGACTTTTTCAATTTTTTCTGTAATAAAGTATGTTGAAGATATGTTCACATTCACTTTAGTTATTGATCTAGAATGTAGAAGGCGTGCTTATACTGCCTAATCATTTAGTGAGCGCTCTGGATGAATTTGTGGCAAGCCAGAATAAATAATGAGGCTCTACTTGTGCTTATCTTCCTGAATGCATTTTGTACTTGAGATCTCCAAACACCCTGGGCACTGAGGTCGCTTTTACCCTCTCCACTGATGGAGAGCACACAAAATTGCAGAGGTCAGAGGGAGTGAATGAGGCTGAAAGGGGGGGAGATGAGTACAAAGGAAAGTCTCTGATCTCATGGGCAGAGTCTTTGGAGAAGAAACTGGTCCCCTGGGTAGTGACAATGGAAAGGTCTCCAAGCAGCATGGAAATAGCTGGGGAGACTTCCGTCTCAGGAAAATGCCCTGGACCATATTTCATCATATATCTCTGCCAAACCATTCCCATGATTGATCGCATGGGCAGGAGTTACACAACAATTATTACTTCGTTGTTTCTCCTTGTCCTGCCCCATCCCTCATCTTTTCCCCCATCACACAGGAAACCATTTATTGTATTTCTGGTCATTCTTAAGGATTTAATTCTGCTCTTCTGCTTCCCCTACCTTCATCAGGAAGCTACATGTCGATAGCATCAGCTGATGGATCCTAGACACACTATGGAGGTCAAAGGGCAGATTTCAGCCAGTGAGTTATGTAAGTCATCAGTGAGAGTAGCCTCTGGGGAGTAATGCTATCATCAGTCACAAAGGAAACCATTTCCCCAGCACCACTCTGCTGACGATTCAGCTCCTCTCTCAATTGTGTCCAGTGCACAGGATATTAAGATGAATGCTACTTCTTTGCACCATTGAAGAAGAGAATGACCCAACTGATGAAGAAATGCCGATAATTGTCCGAAGCTCTGTTGAGGCTCCCCACATCAGATCTCAGTGATAAGAAATGGACTGATGGATTTAAATCAGCCAGGAAATGGGAGAAAACTCTAGCAGGTATGCACAATTTGCAGAGGGGATAATCACCATGCAGATTTTCAGGACCTGGACGTATTTCCAGATCACATGGGCAGAGGTAGTATTTGCAGTCCTCTTAGTAGGAGTGATGAGCTGTTCTTAAGTTGTAAAAAAAAAAAAGAGGGTGTCTGTTGATCACACATCTTCGCAATTAACCATAGGCACAAATGCTTTATTCATGTTTTCCCCAAGTGAACTTACATCTCTAGTCATAGGTACCAAACATAAAGACATGGACACCAGTTTCCTTAGCCCCCAAATAATAATAAAAATAATAGCTAGTATTTATCTAGTACTTATGTGTGCCAGACATCATGCTAAGCATTCGACAATTGTTATGCCTTTGATCTTCACAAAAACTACAGGAGGTGGTTATTTGTTGTTGACGTTCCATCTTTTCAGTCATGTCTAACACTCTGTAGCCCATTTTGAAATGTTCTTAGCAACAATACTGGAGTTTTCTTTTCTAATTCCTTCTCCAGCCCATTTTACAGGAATGAGGAATTGAGGCAAACAGGGTTAAGTGACTTGCCTATGGTCACACCACTAGAAAGTGTCTGAGAGCAGATTTAAACTCATGAAGATGAGTCTTCCTGGTTGCAAGCCCATGGCTTTATCCACTATAGCTCCTAGCTGCTAGTCATTACTATTATCCTCATGTCCAGATGAAGAAATTGAAGCAGTCAGAGATTGAGGGACATGCCCAGGGTCCCACAGCTAGTAAGTATCGGAGAACAATTTGAAATCATGTCTTTCTGACTCCAGGTCCAACATTACGTGTTACCTGTCTGCAGAGACATAACTGGAAATAGTAGAGTTGGGAAGAATGAGGAACTCAGAGAGCAAGGTGGTCAAAGTGGCAGGAGCTGAAGTAGAGAAGGCAGAGAAACACTCAGGGACTGAATTTATTAGGGAGGAGAAAGAATGGACTGAAGGTTCACAGGTAACTGAATCAAAGATCTGAATAGGATGGAGGGGACTTTAAGAGAGAAGACAAGTTGCTCAGTGATGGTGGCAAATAGAGGACCTGAAAGTGACATTATTGAGCGAGGAGAATGCCCCCTCTTCCTCCTGGCCTGGTATGTCAAGGGATATGAGAGAAGGAAGGTGCAGTGTCTTGAGGGAAAATCTGGGTTTCAATAGAACACAATAGAGGAAAGCAGCTATGTGGCTCAGTGGATTGAGAGCCAGGCCTAGAAATGGGGGTCCTGGGTTCAAATCTGACCCCAGATACTACTTAGTTATATGATTCTAGGCAAGTCACTTAACCCCCATTTCCTGGTCCTTATCACTTTTCTGCCTTGGAACCAATATACAGTGTTCACACACACACACACACACACACACACACACACACACACACACACACCCCAGAAGAGAGTTCCAGGTAGGGTGTGCTAGAATCATTTGAAACTGGCTTGAGAGAGCAGATTATTAAATTTTTAGTATAAGCATTTGCATCTTGGAAATTGGCAAGCATCAGAGCTTGTTTGGTTGATTATTTAAACTTAAGAAAGGAATGGAGAAAATGATAATAATGCAGATTAAATTTACAGGTATGTCATGTGTACATCGCCCTCTCCCCCCAACCCTACCCCAGAGAGTTGGTTATTAAACATTTACCAACACACTCCTGGTTCCAGAGGTCATAGTGGAAAGGAAGGGCAGAGGAGGATAGAGACTGGAGATGACTTCATCTGCATTTACTTTTGGAGGAAAAATACAGAAGAGAAGGGTTATAAAGAACTTAGAGATCATCTTATCCAATCCATATAAAAAAGGAATCTTCACTCTAATTTAATCAACAAAACATCATCTGGCCTCTGCTGGAAAGCCTCCAAGGAAGCAGAACCCACCACCTCTTGAGGTAGGCCATTTATTCTTGGACATCTCTCATTGTTAGGAAGGATTTCCTGACATCCTGCTTAAATTGGGCTCTTCCCAGCTTCTCTTTGCTTCTGGTTCTGTCCTCTGGGACCAAGCAGAATAAATCTAATTCCTTATTCACATGACAATTTTTAGACACTTGGAGGCAGAATTGAGGGGGATTTGGGGAAAGGGGGGAATTTCAACTGCCAACATGTATTACTTCGCCAACGATCTCACCCATTGAGCTCACGATGATGCCAAGAGCGTTGTCTGACACAAATGCTCTAACCAGGCAGCACATCAGGGACAATCTGTCCTAGTAGGTAGATAGTATATGACAGCTGTAGGACCCCAAGGGTGGCAGACAGTAGGAATGAGAGGAAGGAAATCTGCCCCTCTGGGGGGGAGGGGGATAAGTAGTCCTCACCCAGTATTGGTGTTTTGTCTAACTGTCTGGTACTAGTTCCAGCTCTTCCCTGAAGCATGCTACAGTGAGAACACCAGAGACCTCCCCTTGCCTTTCAGGTACAATGCAATCTATCCAGGAGAGATCTTGTCTCCACTGTGGCTTCCCCACACTTCCCACTGTATGTTTATGCATCAATTGCTGGTGTTAACAAACATTTGCTGAAAAGCATCCTGCAAATAACCAAGTGGCCGAAGTTTAGCTGTTCTTCTTCTCTTCACATGTACCACAGAAACCAGCCAGGATGATGTCATGGGCACGGGGTCACTGATGTTAAGCAAGAAAGATATCAATTAGTTTCTGCCTTAATTTGCTTGTGGCATCTTCTGTTTGGGTGTCTATGTGTGGTATGGTAGAAAGATTGCTGACTTTGGAACTAACTGACCTGAGTTCAAATCTTAACCTTTTGTTGACTTTGGCCAAGTCTCTTAATCTCTCTTACTCTCAGTTTTCTCATCTGTAAAATATGGGGGCTCTAGGATTATGGATAAAACAAGTCTCTTAATCTCTCTTACCCTCAGTTTCCTCATCTGTAAAATATGGGGGCTCTAGGCTTACGGATAAGACAAGTCTCTTAATCTCTCTTACCCTCAGTTTCCTCATCTGTAAAATATGGGGGCTCTAGGATTATGGATAAAACAAGTCTCTTAATCTCTCTTACCCTCAGTTTCCTCATCTGTAAAATATGGGGGCTCTAGGATTATGGATAAAACAAGTCTCTTAATCTCTCTTACCCTCAGTTTCCTCATCTGTAAAATATGGGGGCTCTAGGCTTATGGATAAGACAAGTCTCTTAATCTCTCTTACCCTCAGTTTCCTCATCTGTAAAATATGGGGGCTCTAGGATTATGGATAAAACAAGTCTCTTAATCTCTCTTACCCTCAGTTTCCTCATCTGTAAAATATGGGGGCTCTAGGATTATGGATAAAACAAGTCTCTTAATCTCTCTTACCCTCAGTTTCCTCATCTGTAAAATATGGGGGCTCTAGGCTTATGGATAAGACAAGTCTCTTAATCTCTCTTACCCTTAGTTTCCTCATCTGTAAAATATGGGGGCTCTAGGATTATGGATAAAACAAGTCTCTTAATCTCTCTTACCCTCAGTTTCCTCATCTGTAAAATATAGGGGCTCTAGGCTTATGGATAAAACAAGTCTCTTAATCTCTCTTACCCTCAGTTTCCTCATCTGTAAAATATGGGGGCTCTAGGCTTATGGATAAGACAAGTCTCTTAATTTCTCTTACCCTCAGTTTCCTAATCTGTGGGGGCTCTAGGCTTATGGATAAATCAAGTCTCTTAATCTCTCTTACCCTCAGTTTCCTCATCTGTAAAATATGGGGGCTCTAGGATTATGGATAAGACAAGTCTCTTAATCTCTCTTACCCTCAGTTTCCTCATCTATAAAATATGGGGGCTCTAGGATTAAGGATAAGACAAGTCTCTTAATCTCTCTTACCCTCAGTTTCCTAATCTGTGGGGGCTCTAGGCTTATAGATAAGATGTGGAATCTATGATTCCTGGTCCCCTATCCTCAAAGGCAATTCTTTTGAGAGAACACTGGATTTTTGATGCAGGTGATCTTGGCTACAGGTCTGGCCTTGGCACTTTCTTCTTTTTGTTTTCAAACCCTTACTTTCTGTCTTAGAATCCATGCTAAATATTGGTCCTATAAGGACTAGGTAATTGGGGTTAATTGACTCATCTTGGTTCACATAACTAGGTAGTATCTAAGAGTAGATTTGAACCAAGGACCTCTCATCTCTGGTCCTGGATCTCAATCTACTGAGCCACCATACTGCCCAAGCCCTGCTGTTTTCTAAGTGTGTGACTTTAGGTAAGTCACTTAAATTTCTTCATCTGTTTGCAAAAAGGCTAATATTAATATCTATACCACCTTAAAGGGCTGCTGTAAAGAGAATCAAAGGAGATGAATGTAAATAAAGCCCTTGGAAAACCATGAACAGCAAAATGGCAGCTATTATTATTCCTTCACAGGCCACAAAAAAGGTTACCCCAGTCCTACCTGACAACACTTTGGGTACACAGACAGCTTCAGAACTAAATTATGTGCTTGGATTTTAAATGGCTTCTGGAGCTTTCCAGTTGTTAACAACCAAGTCACTGAGCTAAGGCCAGGCCATGTCTAAATTTCACACTGACAATAAGAAAAGATTATTCCTAAAAGTAAAGGAGAGTCTTGGTCTCCAGGGAATGCGTTTCTTTTTTGGAATCTAAAAATGTGTATTATGGGAATTCTCTCTGTCCTGGCCATTCGGATGAGATGACCATGAATCAAAGCTCCCCCCTCCATGAGGATTCCTGATTGATGGAATCTGGGCAGATAAGATGAAAACCCACCAGAAGGCTATCTCAAAGAAGTGCCTAGGAGGTGTGGAAATGAAAGATAGCAAAGTTAGCAGTACTGTGGCAGGGGATTCACAACAGGGATGAGCAGGAAATATATTGATAAGTTGGGTTGGTATACTAGGGAGGGTCAATCCCTGGGGGGTGGGAGGCAGAGAGTAAAGAGCAGCAAGAAGAGACAACTCAGATCAGAATAAAATGCCAGGGCATCCCAAACAGATAGGTGAAATGGCCCAAAGGAACAGCTGCAAGCTCAGGATTTTAATGGTCACTTAGCTAGCTTTGCTTCTTGCATGAAATGAGGATGCACAGGTGTGTGTCATGCTATGCTGTCACCCCCATATGATTTCCCCAAACAAATCACAGGGTCATTCTGGAAAAGAACCAGGGAGTGGAAATGCAAGGGCAGGAAGAAGCTTCGGTTTGCCCTTGTGGAGGAGGAACTGAATGGTTACTCTATCAAGGTCCTCAATCAAGCCCTGTAAATAAATTGACCCAAACTTACCAGCATTGTTCACACACATTATACATCCATCCATCCACCCACTCACATGTGTATGTATAGTAGACACTGGAAGTATAATTGCTGAATTGAATATATCCTATTTCTATAGGTTGGTGGCACATGTATAAATCCTCCTGTTTTATAGCTGAAGAAACAGATTCAGAGATTTTTGGTTCATATGCAATCTTCCCTTCTCCATGGAAATTGCATTGAAAATAAAAGGATGAGATAAGCTAGCTAGCAAATCTAGCCTCAGACACTTCCTAGCTGTCTGACCTTGGGCAAGTCACAACTCCAATTGTCTAGCTCTTACCATTCTTCTGCCTTGGAATTGAGACTTAGTATCTTATTGGTTCTAAGACAGAAGATAAGGGGTTGAGAGAGAGCCAGAGTCAGAGATAGAGACAGAGAGAAAGAGACAGAGAGAAGGAAGGAAGGAAGGAAGGAAGGAAGGAAGGAAGGAAGGAAGGAAGGAAAGAAAGAAAGAAAGAAAGAAAGAAAGAAAGAAAGAAAGAAAGAAAGAAAGAAAGAAAGAAAGAAAGAAAGAAAGAAAGAAAGAAAGAAAGAAAGAAAGAAAGAAAGAAAGAAAGAAAGAAAGAAAGAAAGAAAGAAAGAAAGAAAGAAAGAAAGAAAGAAAGGAAGGAAGGAAGGAAGGAAGGAAGGAAGAAAGAAAGAAAGAAAGGAAGGAGGGAAGGAAGGAAAGAAGAAAGGAAGGAAGGAAATAAGAAAGGAAGAAAATAAGAAAGGAAGAAAATAAGAGGAATAAAGTAAATACTCATGTTATCCCAGCACATATTGTGGGTGTTGGGGAGTTGTAGCATAGGTATTCTACACTCTATGCCCTGAAGCTACATTCATTCAACAAGTATTTCTTAAGTACCTACTAAGTACCACAATACTGGGCACTGGGCATATTAAGAAAAAGCTTTGATCCTCAAGAAACTTTTAGTCTATTGAAGCAATATGTACATGGAAAATTAAATGCAAAATATATACAAAATAATTTATTGACAAAGAACCTTAGCAACTGGGAGGATCAGAATAGATTTCCTATAGGAAATGACACTTGATCCTACCCTTCAAGGAAGCTAGAGATTCTACAAAATGGAAGTAAAGAGAAAGAGAACTCCAGGTATGGAGAAGAACATGGACAAACAGAGACAGATGGAAAGTCACAGTGGAGGAAAAGCAAACATATCAGCTGAGCTCCTATACGGAGTTTGCGAAATAAAGAGAATAGAAAAAGCCTCTCATGGTAAGCTAGTCAGATATTCTTCCCACTTAATGCAATGAAGAACCATAAGTCCAAAGGACTGAGGTTGAATTGGTACCACTCACCTCCTTTCAGAGAAATGATGGACTTCAAATGCAGAAGGTGCCATGTTTTTATTGGATTTGGCCAACCTGGGAATTTGTTTTGTGGGGCAGTGTGTATACTTATTATGAGGATGTTGTTGTTATTGTTGTTTTCTACTGGGGGGGGGAATGATGGGAAGGAGAATTTAGGGAAAAAATTTAATAAGACACTGAAGCCTCTTTTAAAGTAGCTATTCCCTTCCCCCACTTAGGAGAATCTAGTTTGAGGAAAATGTGGTGAAGTGTACCAAATGAGGTTTTTAAAGTAAAAAAAAAAGGCAAAAACAAGATATCACCAGATGTGAAGGGGGGAAATGATCTCATCTGGAAGTTGATGAAAAACAGCACCCCCACATTAAGTCCAAATGAGCACGGTTTTAATGGAAGCTGATCCCAAGCTGCCAGGATTGACATGTGAAGCACTTGCTCTCTGAAAGGTCTTCCACCTGCCTTTGGTATACTTGACTGTTTCCCTTTAAAGTCTTGTGCAGTATCTGTAGAAAAGTGATTTCCCCTCCAATTCAGGGCTGGAGGCAGCTGTGCATCGAAGGCTGGAGTTTCTAGTTTTTTCTTATTCCTTTTCTCCCTACAAGAAGAGAAGAGAATCTAAGGGAAGAAAGGCAGATAGAAGCAGATTCTTTGAGGCTGTGGTGTCTGTTCCAAGTGCTAGGGAAGTCTGGAGGCTTCCAGTAAATTATGGGTGTTATTTTCAGTCTCTTGGTTAAATGATGAGTGTTGCCCTGGCTGGTAGTTAGTTACCCTGGATACTCCTGTTGTAGCTCTTTGGGATCTGCTCCAGCTGCCTGACTTGCCAGTCTCAGGTGATGTGGCATCTGATGCTCATTGAGGTGTTAGAGGAGGGTCTAGGAAACCCTGAGCCTTCCTTTTCACAGAATGATAGTAGCCAAGCTCTCCACCATGACTTGCTCTATCTTATTGCACTCCTCATGACAAATGGCTTTGGAAACACAGGTGATCGAAATATTTGTAACTCAAGACAAATGGGCTTCTTTTTCATATGAATATTTATATTAAATTTGTAATACCAATGCCATTTTGTATATAAATAAAATAATAGTATTATATCATATGCAATATTTTATATTATAAATAAAATATATTAAATGTGTACATAAATAAAAATTTAAATTTTAATACCAATATTATTTTAAAATTTTAATATTGATTCCATTTTGCATATAAATAAAATATTTATATTATAAGATATCTTACATAATATAAAAATATAATTTATTTGACAAATAAAATATGTTCATATCATATTATATCTTAAATACCATAATAAATTTAATATTCTATATTATGAATAAAATATCTTTATATTGTAATATTTCTTATGTACCATAATATATAATAATTTATATATTAATATGTTCAGATTATAATAGTATATAGATAAAATAAAATATAAGAATTTAATAGCATTATTTTAATACCAAAAATATAAAATTTAAATACCTATATGTATTTTAAAATACCAATATTTTTAGTGGCAATACTCTTTTGTATAATTTTACTACCAAAAATTTATTGTATAATTTTAACATAAATATTTTATTACCAATACTATTTTTGTATAATTTTAGTATCAATATTTTATATAATTTTAATATCAATATTTAATACCAATGCTATTTTTATTTTAAAATTTAATACCAATATTTTAATACCAATACTTAACTATTTTAATGCCAATGCTATTTTTATCTAACATTTCTAATACCAGTTATATTTTAATAAAAAAACTTAATACCAATATTTTAAGTACAATACTATTTTTGTATAATTTTTTAAAAATATCAATACTAAGTACAGTACTGAATCCAACCCAGTCATTTTACAGGTTAATAAATTAAGGCTCAGAGACTACCCCAAATCACACAGGTCAAAGAATTAGTACCACAATTTTAAACCTGGCTCTTCTGACTCCTCATCCAGTACCTTCTACCACTAGGCCATGCTGACTCCAGACAGCTTTTAAAATGAATGAAAATGAAGTCATAGATGCTTATTCCCTTCCCAACCCCAAACATACCCATTTAATTTTCTTTTTTAAATTAAAAATTTTCCAAGTTAACAAGCATTTAATCTCTCTCCTTCCCATTCCCACTAGAAAAAATAAAAAACTCTTGTGATAAATATGCAAAGTCAAGCACAACAAATTCCCTCACTAGCCATATCCACAAATGTATCTTATTCTGTATATTTAATCCATTGCCTCTTCACATTTCATTCTCATTACTTTCTCTACATGTCTCTTGAAATCATAGAATATCTTTCTCAATTCAGCTACAGCTGGAACCTGCTTGTTGTATCATTCATTCTCTTGACCATATTTCTCTTTTTTGTTATCTCCTTGTTCTTGTGGCCCATTGAACCATCTTTGCTCTATGACAGTGTTTTGATCCTTTGTTCAGTCGTTTTAATCATGTCTGATTCTTTGGGATTCTATTTGGGGTTTTCTGGGCAAAGATACCAGAGTGGCTTACCATTTCCTTTTCCAGCTCATTTTACAGATGAGGAAACAGAGGTAGAGTTAAGTGACTTGCCCAGAGACCCACAGCTGCTAAGTATCTGAGGCCATATTTGAACTCCTGCCTTTCTGATCAGGCTTGGCATTCTACACCACCTAGCTGCCCATAAAGCCAAGAAAATGTAAAATCACAAATCTCTTCTTTTTACTGTTGAGTCATTTCAGCTATGACTGACTCCTTGTGTTTCCATTTGGTGTTTTCTTGGCAAAGATACCAGAGTGGTTTACCATTTCCTTCTCCAACTCATTTGACAGATGAGGAAACTGAGGCAAACAGGGTGAAGTGACACACCCAGGGCCAAACAGTTAGTAAATGTCTGAAGTCAGATTTGAACTCAGGAAGATGGATCTTCCTCACTCCAAGAATGGCACTCTATCCCCTATACTGCCTAGCTGTCTCTTTAGGGGACTGTGGATGTAGGAGGTCTTTTACAGCTCCCTTGTCTTTTTCATTTTTGACCATCTGGCTTGGTTGACCTTCCAAGAAAACTCTGTAGAGCTTTTCCTACAAGAGGGTGAGAGGACAGAATGAGATGCAACTAAAAGTCAGTTATTCTTGACACTTGTTAGCAGGTGCTATAATAATAATGATAATAATAATAATAATGATAATAATAATAATAGCTAACATTTATATAGTGGAAATGCAGGGGAAGCTAGTTCCTCAAGGCAGGTTTGATTTCTGGCTTTTTTTTTTCTCTCCCCAAGTCTTGGCAATTCTGCCTGTCATACAAGGTCTACAGCTTCAAGTTAGCTTCTTTCCACAAATTAGGAATCAGTTCTTCCTCTGCCGACTAAGTAGGAAAAAATGTCCTAGGCTTGGTTGAAAACCCAGTTACATATTTTTGATTCTAAAGGTAAAAGAAAGTCTCTGGAGTATACTGAACCATTGTTACTGCCCCATTCTTCTGTAGTCCCCATCATACCTAGCACAATGCTGGACAGCAGCCAGAAGCTCATTAAATGAGTGCTGGTTGATTGATAGATTGTACGTTTCTTAGAAGCTAAGGTTTCCAGGTCATTTCCTTTTGGATTGTGTTATATGTTGTAAAAAGTACACAGCATTTCCCTCCTGTTTCAGACTTCTTTCTCACTGCCACAGTAGACGAGGTTGGGAGATAGGGTACAGGTGTTTTGGCATTATAGATTTAGTGCTGGAAGAAACCTTCAGGAACACCAGCTCTCTCATTTTATAGACAAAGAAGCTGAAGCCCGGGGAGTGTAAGTGAATTGTCCAAGGTCACCCAGGTACTTAGTGCCAGGGCTAATATCAAGGGAACCCAGCCCCTAGTTCCAAAGCCAGTTGAAAACAGATAAAAGTTCCAAGCTCCTCTTCTTTCTTTCACAGTCAATAGATTAACTGAAACCCATCCCTAATACTCCCAAGATATTGAAGGGTGAGGGGAGAGGGTGGTAAGCTTTAGCTTTAGCTTAGCTTTCATCAGACACTGTACCCTAGTTGCTGGTAGGTAGTCTTGCTTCGGTCTAGTTACTCAATATCTCCTTTTGCTGTGATGAAACGCCTAAATCCTAAATTCATGGCATAGAAACCCTTCTTCATAGGGTAGGAAATTAGACTTGCATTGTCTCTCCCAAGTGGTCAAGATGCTGAGAATTCTCACTTTGTGCCTTGGAATGACTTGAACAGTCCAAAGAAAAGTCAGCTGAAAATTCATTTCCTGTTTACCCCACTGATTTCATCTGAAAGCCAAACATGTCAATTTTCTGGCTCTCTAAATGTTTCCTCTTCTTTGACAGAGATTACCCTATTGCCTTTCCCTCCCAGATAAGGAAGCCAGAGCTTAAGCCAATACTCAGAGAAGTGCATTCAATGGCCCCCATATAGAAATAAGAATGCTCATTTGGGGGCATGTCAAGGAAATCAACTTTGCAGACCCAGTTATAATCTAAAGGAGGGAGCATATGAACACAAACATTGCTCCACCCAGTAATTACCTGCTTACTCTGGGGTTTTTCAGGTTCAGAGTCATGATTAGCTCCAGCACACAGACCCCAGGTTGGTCATATGAAAATAGCTCTGTTCAACGTATTTGGCAGCACCAGGAATAGGGTGGTACTATGTGCCACATACTATCATGTCTATGTTTCCTCCAACTTGAAAAAAAAAGTGTTTTGACTTATGTATTTAAGAACAGAAAATCAAGTCTTTTTAAATTTTCCTTTTTTTCCTGGAGCAAATATTTGCTGATTCAGATAAGTCACAACGAAAGCCAGGCTACTCTGGAACAGGGCAAAAACATTTAAAGAAATGGCTCTTTCCATTCCGATTATAAATTGTCAGAACCACAGGCTATCATTATGCTCAGTGTGATTTTCTCTGCCTCCTTTTTTACACCAGCCTTTTGGAAGCTGCCTACACTCTCCTGTCCTGGTGTGCTTAGGGGGTAGTTCCAGCAGTGAAATTAGAATGATGAGTCTGCAATCATTCACCAGCCTCAGCCTTCCAAGAGGGAGGATTCCTTCTACCCAATGAGCAAGAAGGGCTCGGAAAAGTAATTTATTTTTCCATGGTTAGGACAGAATCATAGTATTTTGTTAGGAAAAAAGCTAAAGTAACAAGTCACAAAGTAGGTTGGGATTTTATCCATCAAACCAATACCTTTAATTGACCTACGGATTGGAAGGGGAGAGGGATGCAGGAGCAAGGCTTCCTTGCTTTTTCCTTCTATCAAGGTAATACTAAAGAGCATATACATTTTCCATTAATTATCTCTCACTTATCATGTGAATAACCCATCTTTGCCCATCATTTTCTTATTAGATAGTGCCATACTAATTCATAATCCTTTACTTGTAACTGTTGTGGCACGTTCACTCCTACCATGTTCCTCTCCATTATTCTTTGGGTGATCCTCATTACTCAATTTCAGTTCTTCAGAAACTAATGTGTCAATGACTTACATATACCGTTCATAGTTTTTGTCCTGTTAAATTAACTTTGCTATATCTAGCCTAATTGAGAGTCAATGGCTTTTTCCTTTTTGTAAAGGTTTAGAAACATGCCTAATTATTAATTTCTTGGTGGAAACTCTTGGTGGGAACCAAATTTTGATATTTCTGGGGTAAAATCTGGGTGAGAACATAATCCAGAGATCTTCTAGTAAATCAGTCCCAGGGATTGATCTGTCAGTTCTAGACACAATACTTCAGTCATAGGATGTAGGACATAGGACTGTTTTCTTGGCCAATACTCTCAACAAAAATTCTTGGGATAGCCCAAGAAAAAAAATTTGGAGATTTTTTTTTCTTTCCTTTAAATAACCCTTACCTTTTATCTTAGAATTGATAATAAGTATTGGTTCTAAGGCAGAAGAACAGTTGGGGCTATGCAACTGGTATTAAGTGACTTACCAAGGTTACACAGACAGGAAATTTCTGAGACCAGATTTTAACCTAGGACTTCCCCACTCCATGACTGGCTCGCTACCCATTAAACTGCCTACCTGCCTTGAGATTTTCAAAGGACAGAAAGAACCTACAACTCAATCAATCCAAAGAGATTAAAGTCTAGTTCAGTTTCAATTTTGGAAATATTCTAACCTTCTGGTAGTGCTTAAATATTAACTATGGTATCATGGATCTCGGCTTCAGTTTCTTCCTTTATAAAATATAGAATAATAGTTCTAGCACTTGACTTTATAGGGCTGTTTTGAGGAAAGTGCTCTGTAAATTTTTAAAGTGTTATAGAAGTAGGAATTATTATTAGAAGACAGAAGCCTGGCCACCTCAGAAACACTGACTAGGAATACTAGGGGGAACTCCCCCAAACTTTTAGTTCAATTTTTATTTAAAGTGAAAACTAATTTGAGATTTTGTTTATTTGGAACCTTGATTTAATTCCATTTCATTCCAAAAACATTTTTGGACCACGTACAGTATGCAAAGCACTAATTGGGAAAATAGCTGAGAATCTTTGTGCTGTTTGTCACAGCTTATGTATGACCAGTTGAAGTCCCCCAACAACAGCATTATTTTATTTTATTTTAGCTTTATTATTGTCCATTGTGTTTGCTTCATAGTCCTCACTCCCTAAACTCTTTCCTAACACTCAACTCTTTCCTGTAACAAAGAAAAACATTTAAACAAAACATTTAAGACACAACAACCGACAAAGCATTGTATCTGTCCAGAACATGCCTTTCTCAAACTTTCTTAATTCTAGGCTGATTAGTTCCAGTGTATCAGTGTGTCCTATATATATATATATATCTTGTTTGTTCATAGTTATTTACATGGTATCTCCTCCATTAGAAAAGCAGGGACTGTCTTTTGTCTTTCATTGTATCCCAGTCACTTAGCCCTGTGCCTAGCATAAGGTAGGTGGCAAACCACTTCTTTGCCAAGAAAACCCCAAATGGGGTCATGAAGATTCAGAACTGAGTGAAAATGAGTGAACAACTGATTATAATTCCCTTCTCTCTACTGAGAGAATAGTGTGTTGTCTTGAGTGTTCAACAGCCCTGAGATTTCCCCATTAATATGTATGAGTTCAACTGCTTCTTACTATTATCATTTATATTATTAGAGCTATTATGTTACTCTTATTCTTCTCTGTGTGGTAGTTCATGCAAATCTCATGATTTTCTGAATTCCTCATCTTTTATCATTTCGGGTAGAGCAATAATATTCTACTATATTTATATACCACAATTCCTTCAAATATTCCTCAATGGGCACCAATTTTGTTTCCAGTGTTTTTGCTATATCAAAAAGTTCTAATATAAATATTTTGTTATATTTGTTATCTTTTGATTATTGACTTCTTTTGGGTACATATTAAGATTAGTGGGACACTTGATAAAAAGTTATAAGGATATCAGTCATTTTTCTCATATAATTTCAAATTGCTTTCCAGAATGGTTGGACCAATTCACAGCTCTATCAGTAGTATATTAGTATATTTATCTTCCCACAGCTATTTTAACATTGGCTGCTTCCATTTTTTCATTACCTTGCCAATTCAATGAATATTAGTTAAAAGTTAAAAGTTATTTTAATTTGCATTTCAAGAAATCAATCAATAAATATTTATTAAGCACCTACTATGGGCATCTCTATCATTATTTGGAATAATCTTCCATATTGTTGATTATTATTTATAATTCTTCATTTGAATATTGTTGATATCCATTGATCGCTTTAATTAACAAATCAATAAACATTTAGTAAGTACCTACTATGTGCCAGATATTGTGTTGTGTGCTAGGGTTACAAAAAGAGGCAAAGATAGTCCCTGCTGTCAAGGAGCTCACAAACTAACGGGGGAGACAACAAACATGCTGCATTCAGGAGAAATAGGAAATAATTAACAGAGAAAAGACACTAAAATGAAGAGAGATTGAAAACGACTTCCTATGGGAGATGGAATTTTAGCTGAGACTTAAAGGAAGTCAAGAAATATTGAAGAGTGGTTCTTGGTGATATATTTTGTCAGTTTTTATTTATCATGGCTGGCTGGCTTCTATTAGAGCTATTTAATGTAAATATTTTTTCATTCAATCATTTCTCTTAGCTTATCTAACAATCAACAAATATTTACTAAGCATCTACTATTACTAGGGAATCTGGTAAATACTGCAGCTTCTGACTATACTGATTTTGTTTTTACAATAGTCTTTTAATTTTATGCAACCCATATCTTTTATGATCATTCATCTCCCTTATTTGGTTAAAAATTCCTCCCTAGTCATGATTTATGAAAAGTATATACTGCTTCCTTCCTCTTTTTTCTTTTAAATTATGTGATCTTTTTTATTTCAGTCACTTGTCTATATGGAGCTTATGTTAGATGATATAAGATGCAATTCACCTAATTTCTGCCAAACAACCTTTTGTTTGTCTCAGCAGTCAAGTTTGTCAAAAATAAAGTGCTCACAACATTGTTTATGTTCTTGGGTTTTATTGGGCATTGGACTGTTGCATTTGTTTATTTCCATTCCATTCCACATGCATTTAGGAAGTCCTTATTATGTGCCTAGGTGCCCAGGACAAAAACAAAGAGGCAAAGGTTTTCACCTTGGAGGAGGTCTTCTAGAAGGCAATATAACTTGTAAACAGAAAATTAAATATCAAATAACAAGAGGAAGGAGGGAATACTAAAAACTGGGAGGATTAGGAAAAACTTCCCATAAGAGGTAGCATGAAAATTGAATCTTGAAGAAATCTACTGGGTTGTACAAATGTTGTCACTTGATACCTATTTCCATATTATTCATTTTTGCTACAGAGCAATCTTTTAAAACCAAACCCCCAAATCATATACCCATATATATGTATATACAAGTGATAAGTGATAAGTCAGATGTTTTTCTTTTGCATTTCTACTTCCATTGTTCTTTCTCTCAATGTGGATAACATTCTTTCTCATAAGTCCTTCAGGAGTGTCCTGCATTATTGCATTGCTACTAGTAGTAAAGTTCATTATATTGGATAGTTCTACAATGTTTCACTTTCTGTGCACAATTTTCATTTGGTTCTGTTCATTTCACTCGGCATCAGCTCACTGAGGTTCCTCCAGTTCATATAGAATTCCTCCAGATCATCATTCTTTATGACACAATAGTATTCCCTCACCATCATATACCACAATTTATTCAGCCAATCCCTAATCGAGGTGCACCCTCTCATTTTCCAATTTTTTTGCCATCACAAAGAGCATGGCTATAAATATTTTTGTACAAATATATTTCCTTATTATCTCTTTGGAGTACAAATCCAGTAGTGGTATTGCTGGATCAAAGGGCAGGCAAGCTTTTAAAGCCCTTTGAGCTTAAGGAATTCAGTGTTTTGCCAATGCAGAAAAATATGACATCTTGGCCATGCATGTTTATATATTTTGGCAAATATATGGAAGATGAATTGAAAAGGGGAGGGAATGGAAAAAAAAAGAAGTCTGGGTATTGTTTATTTAGTCTGCTCCACTGATCAGCTTTTCTAATTTTAAACTAGAACCAATCAGTTTTGAGGATTATGCACATATAGATAAAATATTCCTCATATTTGTCATTTCTTACAGAAAAAGAATATTTTACATTGATAAACCACAATTTGTTCAACCATTCTCAAATAAATGGGTACCCATTTAATTCTACACACATTTCTATACTTGCACATATGTATGTGTATGTATATATATTTTTACATATACATATTTTTGAGGATATTGGAGAAGAGCCATTTCTGTCTTTTTTAAAAATAATTTTTAACATAAACAAGTGTTAAATTTTCATCAGCCATTTTTCTCCACTATGATATAGCAGCATGGTATTATCTGGTTTTATCCTGTCTTAGCAGTTTGACTTGCAGTTTGTCTGGTTGGAGCTGTAACTAATTCCCAGCTGTGTACTGATTCTTGGCCAAATGCACAAAAATCATCTTGATGTGTAGTTCTCTTATATCTTCCCCATTGCACCTTCATTTGAATCAAGGAATGAAGTACCTAGTAGGTGGTTAGAAAGAAGTAACTGTTTCTCTCTCTCTTTTTATTGCTCATGGGAAAACATCGGATTGCAAATTCAAATAACTTGTCTCTGATATCTTTATATAAGTACTATAGTTGGTTTTTTCCCCTTTCTTTTATAAATCCTAGGAAGGACATAGGACACAGGACAGGAAGCTAAAAACAGATAGTAGATAAAGAATTGGTTGAGCAATCAGATACAAGATTTGGTCCAAACTTTAATGCTTTTTTTTTAAATGTCAAAAAGAAAAATAATTCCAACTGTTGGGGGCTTTTTATTTTTTTACTCTCAAATGCCATTCACACTTGAGTTACCCAAAACATTCCTTATAAATATAAATTGTTCTCACTATGAAAGTTTCAGACCATCACTCTTTCTACCACCTGCCTTTCAGAGATACTGAACAGGTTAGTGGATAAGAGATTTTAAAGGGTAACTGTCACCATACTATTGAAAATTTGACTGCAAATTGCATTGCCTTGTTTCTGAAGGTTCCACTTTTTTCTTCTTCTGCCTTCCTTTAAGTAACTTCAACAAACTTTTATTGGGTCTTTAATATGTGTTAGCAATTGTGCTGGGTTTTAGAGGAATAAATATGAAAAGTGACACAGTCCCTGCCTTGGGGGACACAAAGATTTGAAAAGGGGCATAGTTCCTACATTTGAGGGGCTTCTACTCTAGTAGAGGTAATATGACATGTACATTATGAACTGAAATTTTTTAAAATTCAAATTTAAATAGTACTTTAAAAGTTGCAGAGTGATTAGAATGCTCCTCCTTTCCTTCTTGGCAGAGCTACAAGACTATGGATGTGGAACGAACAACACTGCTGTCAGATTTGATTGATGGATTGGTTAATTTCGCTGAACTGCTTCTTTTTAAAAAATTCTTCAAGATAAGGGGCAACTTTATGAGTGGGGGAAGGAGAAGGATATGTGGGGAAATGAAGGCAATAAAAAAACAAAAATTATCAATTAAAATGTTTTAATCTTTTTTTCCTCAAGTTTGTGAAGTGCTTAACATACATCATCTCATTCAAATCTCACAACAACCCTCTGAAAGTTGGTCCAAAATGAAACTTATTATCTTTTCCCAAGACCACCATTCTTTTTTTATTATTCCAAATTTTATAAAACCAAATAAAACAGGCATTTTCACATTCAAAGAAAAAGATTATATACATAGATGAAATCACAAATCTCTTATATGTTTAACTTACTTTTATTCATATATTCATAATAAATCCTATCCACAAGTGTCATAGTTCCTCCCTACCCTACCCACATCATAGAAGGCATCATCTGGGAGACTGACATGTTCATACAAATTAAGTCTTTCACATTTTCACCTTTCAGTTCACTCTCTGGAGGTAATGTTCACAATTTATTCTTCCAATACTAATTCTGTAGCTGTGTGTAATATTCTCTTGGTTCTACTCGTTTCACTCTTCATTATCCTATGTAAAGTTCTTTCCAATTTTTTTTAATTAGCTGGCTCATTATTTCTTATGGCACAGTAGTATTCTACCACAATCATATACCCCAATTTGTTTAGCCATTTCCCAATTGATGGACATCTCCTCAATTTCCAATTCTTTGCCACTACAAAGAGAATTGCTATAAATATTTGGAACACAAATCTCCTTGGGAAACATACCTAATTTCTGGGTGTAAGGATCCACAGAGTTTTATAACTCTCCAGGTATAATTCCAAATTGCTCTCCAAAATGGTTGGATCAATTCACAGTTCCATCAACAGCTCCACATTTTTCCACATCCCCTCTAACATTTGTCATTTTGCCCTTTTATCATTTTAGCCAGTCTACTTGGTATTAGAAGATATCTCAGAATTATTTAGGTTTGTATTTCCTAAATCAGTAGTGTTTTAGAACATTTTTTCATATACCTATATATGGCATTGATTTCTTTATCTGAAAATTGTCTGTTCAGATCTTTTGCACTCTTACTCTTATAAATTCAAAAAAGTTCTCTACATATTTTAGAGATGAGACCTCTCTCCAAGAGGTTATGTATAAAAATTTCCCCCAATTTTCTGCTTTCCTTCTAATCTTGGTAACATTTGCTATTTGTATAAAACCTTTTCAATTTAATGCACTCAAAATTATCCAATTTACACAGAACCACCACTCTTCCAAATCTCCCTATTAAGTATATCACTATATTTATAGTTTCCCGTGTTCTCAATTTTGGCATATTATTATTTCTATTTTATAAGTGTGGAAACTAGAAGGCTGAGGCCAAGTGATTTGCCTATGGTCAAATAGCTATTCAGGGTAAGAGACATGATATGAACTGAGGACTTCTTAGTGTCAAGTAGAACATGTTATGCAGTGTTTCATTCACATGGAATTTTAAAATATAGTAGAATGTGAAAGGATCAGAGTAAGTCCAAACAAAATGCTCTAAGAAAATCTATAGAGGGAGATAGCACTTAGAATGTTCTTACAATACTCCAAGAAAGAATAAATGAGTGCCTGAAGTAAGGTACTGCCAGCATTAGTGGAGAAAATCTAAGAATTTTATGTGGAACTATCAGTGAGGACAATGGCACCATGATTAGACAAGATAAAAATAAAGGGTGTTTTTTAGGGAAGGAGACATCATTGAATAGACTCATAAATAGAGGAGGAACTAAGAGAAAGAATAAAGTTAAATATGAGTAAGAAACAGTGCTTGGAAAAAAAACACAACAAAAAAGTAAGGACAATAAAGATAACAAAATCCTGTAGAAGAACCAGAAAGTGATGTGATTGTAGAAATTATGATTGCAAAGGACCTGCAGTCAATTGGTTAAACTCTTCTTGGGATAAAGAATGTGAGGCCCAAATGAGCCAAGTGACTTAGCCAAAATCATGCAAAGTGGGGGTATGAATTCAGGGCTTCTGATTCTGAAACCATTATTGCTTTCACTATCTATATGGAGGGCACAATTGGTAGGATTATCTTTGGCAAGGAGGTAGGAACTTCATCCTCTGATACAGGAGGAAAGGAGCCAGGGATAGATAGGTAAAGACATCAAATTTTTTTTGGATGGGAATGGGGTAGACAAAAAAGTACATGACTTGATGGCCTTACTTTCTCAGTAAATAAAGTCCAAGAAAAGGTCTTCTCCTAGTGTAAGGGGAATTCTTTGTTCTCTTTGTCCATTCTGAGTTTACACTTGTGGAAGGGAATCCTTTATTCCCTTTGTTTATCCTGAGTTAACACTAACTTAAGTACCCCTACTTAGTTGAATCAACACAAGCTTGAACTAGGTGGAGGAGCTCAAAAACCACTTAGTGAATTCATACACTTAGATGAGAACTTAACTTTCAGAAGGTGAGACTCGTGATCCCAAAGACACTGCCCCCCTGGGCAATGCTAGACAATTTGGAAACTGTGATTGGCCCCTGTGAAGAGGGGCAGGGAAAAGAAATGACCATAAGAGCAGGACTGGAACTCCTTCAGAGCAGATGGTCTTTGAGAAGATAGTCTGAAGAGATTGTCTTCTGGAGGTAACCCTGGAGACTGTGACTTGGATCGTGGACTTGGAGCTCAGCTTCAACTTAGACACTGACTCATGGACTACTTCATTGGGTGAATGAAAGGCTGACATCTTTCCTAGTTTCCTAAGAGACTAGCTTCCATCTTGTAGGAGGCCACATGGTTACTCACCACCAGCTTCCCTGGTTGAGAGCTAAATACTCTCTGCCTTGATTAAGTAGACCTAGAGTAAAACATTTAGGTTGATAGGATAGGATAGATAGCCTCTCTGATCCCCTCACATTTCTCTTTATTGTTTTTTCTCTATTTGTAAATATCTCTAAATAAATTTCTGACTTAAAATATAATAAATATTGGTGACCACATAATTTCATAAAATTATTGTCCAACCATTAAACCGTTAACTCTTACACTAGAAAAGATAGGATTGAGAGTGGGAGAGGAAGGAAGTTGAAAGATTGAGTGAAAAGGAAGATATTTGGAAAAGTCACTTTGGAGAATTTAGTAGAAGCAATAAATAATTAAAAAATACTAATTTGCATGCCATATTGAATACCTCATTAAGGTGAGAAAGCACAAATCTGTGGATCAAGTCAATAATATGTTATGACCTTTTCTTGATTTCTTGGGTGGCAGGACAGTAGAAGAAAAAAAAAGGTAGGTGACAGGAGTGACCTAAGGTTAGAGAGTGAAACAGATGGAACAGTGTCCTTCTTAGCCTCCTTTCCTGACCCTTAACCCATTCTGCAACCATAGGTACCCTATCAAGGGTCTATCCTGGGCCCTTCTCTCTATATAGTCTCTAGTTTGTGACATCATCATTTCCTTTGGATTTAATTAATGGCTATAAATACCCGGTTTCAAACTCTCTTCTGAGTACCAAACCTGTACCAACTGTCTACTGAATATTTCAATCTGGATGTCTCATAAAAGTGTTCAAAATGAAACTCATTATCTTTCCCCCAAAACCACCACTCTCCCAAACCTCCTGTTTCTGTTGAGAATATTACCATCTGTAGTTTTCCAGGTTCTCAACTTGGCATTATCTTGGATTCCCCATTTCCCAATGAACAGATTCAACTGTCAAATCACAATCTCTACTTCTCTACCATCTCTTACATCCTTCCCCTTCTTGCTATCCACACAACCACCATTTAGTTCAGTCCCTCAAATCTTCTTGTTTGGACCATTATAATAGCTTCCTAATTGTTGTCTCTGCCTCAAATCTCTCTCTACTCTTATCCATCATGCACATAGCTTCCAAAATGATTTTCCTATATCTGACTGTGTCACTTTCCTACTTAAATAAACTCCAGTGGAAACTTATAACTTCTAAGATAATACATAAATTTCAGTTGGGCTTTTAAAGTCCTTCACAACTTGACCCCCACTTACCTTTCCAGTCTCTTTATAGATAATTCCATTTTTATGCCGCCCACATGGCCCTCCATCTCCCATCTTTGTCCTTTTGCACTGGCTGTCCCCTTTTCCTGGAATGCTCTCCTCCTCACAACTACCTCATAAAATCTCTTCCATTCTTCACATACCAATCAAATACCTTTCATGAAACTTTCTATATCCTTTCAACTTCTAGGGCCCTTGTCTGTTAAACCACTTTGTATTTATTCAGTGTATAAACCACCTTGTATTTATTCTGCATATGCTTATATGTGTATACCTGCTTCTTCCTGTTAGAATGTAAACTTCTTGAGGGCAGGGTTTGTTTTATTTTTGTTTTTGTATGCCTAGCACATAACTCAGTGCCTGATACATAGAAAATGCTTGAGAAATGCTTTTTAAAATTGATTAACTGAAGAGATTCAGGGGTAGAAGATAGGTAATATTAAAATGGCTGTCTATATTGTAAAAAAATTGGGAAAGGAGGGAAATGAAACCAGAATGGGACCAGGAGAAAAAGAAGGGGATTGGGAGAAGGAAAAAATTCAGGAAGAAGGAGATGGTAGCAAACATAGAAGAATAAGAAAAGTTAATGGGTAAAGGGGATCTTGTGAGCAGTACACTAGTGATTCTGGAGCACACAATAGAAAGGAGAAAAGAAGACTATGGAGGGGTAAAGCTATGACGAATGGGGAAAAGAAGAAAGACTAAAAATTTCAAGGAAAATGGATAAAAGGCAAATGGAAGAAATTTGACAATACTAAGAGGAAAATTAAGCTGACAAGACCAGGAAGGAAATGAAATATGATTTTAAAAGGAGAGAAGGAGGGAAAAAGGCTGGGAGGAGATGGAAATAAAGGGAAAAAAAGACAGAAGTGATTCTTCTGAGTTGGCACATTTTGACTAGAGGCCATGGAAAGACTGACACATCCTTGGTGTTGATTCCAGCCTGTGAATGGGGCTGGCCTGAGTGGCAGCAAACACTGATGTCAGTTTTCTGCACTTCCCGGAGATGGTCTTGCTGACACTGTTGGCAGTGATTGATGGAATGTCAACGAACTAGTTGGGGCATGTTATATAGGAAACAACAAGGCTGGGATAGCCTGTCCAAGTGTAAGATGGAGGGACATAAATAATGCAACAGATGACTGAAAATGGATTTAATGCCTTCAACATATTCAATCATCCCAAGTCTCATTCTAGTGGGACATTTAGATTTTTCCTTTAAGGAAAAAAATTGGCAAAGTAGGACATTTTAATATGATCCTGTGGTCCTTTATGCATCTTTTCCTTTTTATGGAAAAATCATCAAAGGCCTGGGTAATGATGATCATGATGTGAAAGAAAATGTTGAGATGCAAAGAATTTGGATAACATAATCCAAACAGTCTCTCCTCACAAGGATCTCTAAGAGTACATAGAGAAGGGACAGATAGATGAATTGAGAACCAAGCCTTAAGAGGGGAAGTCCTGGGTTCAAATCTGACCTCAGACTCTTCCTAGCTATGTGACCCTGAACAAGCCACTTAACCCCCTTTGTCTAGCCCTTACTATTCCTCTGATTTGGAACCAATACGCAGTATTGATTCTCAAACAGAAGGCAAAGATTTTTGTTTGTTTTTTTGTTAAGAATCTATGGGGATATTTTTAAACCTCTTACTTTCCTCATCCAAGTATTCTGAGGACTGATGAGGTGATATGAATAAAGTGCTATAAACTTTTGGAGAGATAAATGGATATGATTAGTATTCATAAGGTTACATACACAAATTCTGCATGGGATGCACAGTTTAGATTTCTTTATTTGGAGGGAAAAAAAGGTTCCTTCATCATTAACTACTCCAATAAGTCAGGGTAGGGAAATGGAGCAGAGAAAGCTCATTTAGAATAACTCTACTGCTCTAGTGAAAACTGCAAGAATGGAGCATAAAAGAATGAATCAATGAATTGGTGATTGCTCCATCCAGTGAGGACCATCTGAGACAATGAGCCAGATCTCCAGTAAGCCTCGGTTTCTTACAAAACAAAGATATAACCAAACCCTCTCCCCCCACCAAAAAAAATTCATGACAAATCAAACAAGATGAAGTAATATTAAAAATTTGTCAACTCCAGGAAACAGAAGGGAGAAAGAAACGTTATCAAGATTGATTTCAATCCTATGTATTCCTTACAAGGTCTCTCTCTGCTTTAAATATTTGATCTTTTTGGGAGAGATGAGAACATTATAACTCTGGTACATGTTGTATCAAATAGACATTTAGTTAGATATGAGAGAGAGTTCTAACATATGAATTTCTCTTTCAACCTAAAATCATTAGCAAGAATGTTGAGCTGTGTCAGAGCATCTCTTCCTCTTACACCCACCACAGCAGCCTGAAGAATGAGCATACAATCACATCAATTGTTCCTCATGTCTATACTAATCTGGCAGCATAGTCCTGAGTGGGGGGCAAATGCTCTAGATGGCCCTATGTTCTCCCTGTTACCTGCTACTGTATTACCTCCCCAAACCCTTTTCTGTGGTGTTAAGAGAAAATGAGAAAAAAAATAACCCTGGATTTGTTCAAATTTTTAAAAATTTAAGTTTAAGTTTAAAAGTTAATAAACATTTTAAAATTTAATTTAAAAATTAAATGTAAGCAAACGTAAGCAAATTCAGATGGAGAGGGGCAGCTAGGTGGCTCAAAGGATAGAGTCTGGATTCTAAGACAGAAGGTTATGGTTGGTTTGAAAAAAATTCAAATAGAAATTCTGGTCGTCGGGGTGTTAAAAGGGTGTATATGATGGGTGCAAGGCAAATTCTGCCCTTCCCATGGGGCGGGGGGCATAGAGCGTTCCACTGAAGTGCAGAAGGGAAAACTGGTTACCATGTGTTTTACAGCCCTTGGTAGAATGCTGTTATATAAATCCATGGTACTGCTAAACCCTGTCATAACATTTGCGTTGGGGGACGAGGCTAATGGCTGCTTTATGGGCTTTGCTGAGTGACGGTGCTGCAAGACTATATACACCAGAGACATGATTCGATTTGCAGCGCAAACAATCTATGTCCAAGCGTGGCATTTTATCACTGAGTTTTACCGTAATCATAACAAACAGGAATGCCATTTCACGGGACAGATGGTGATGGGGGAGGGAGGGCCGTTAAGGGAGGGTATGCCGGAAGCTGGGAAGACTTAGCTGAAGACCAACGATGAGTTTTTCCAATCTGGGAATATCCACTATTAGAAAGCCAGGCCTAAGAGGTTTTCAAGGAAGAATGAGGCAGAAATAGAACATCCCAGAGAAAGGAACAAAGACTGGGAAGCATTGGGGAAAATATAGAGAAGTTTGGATATTTGGGCTCTGGAATTTCCTTATGTGTCGATGTTCACTGATCCAAGTGAAGATGTCCTGCAGTCCCTGTGGACAATCATACCTATTCTGCTCAGTTACGCAGCAAATGCAATCTTTTCTGAGTTGGAGAAAAAGAGAATTGGGCAGGGGGGTGGGGTGAGAGGGCTCTGCTACTTTTCTATATGTTTCTGAGAATTTGACAGGAAATCATCATTACTCCAGTTCATTAAATTAAACAATTTCTAAGTTGCCTTTCACATAGAACTCCAGAGTGACCATATCAAGAAAAAAAAAATGAAAATGTCCTTACCCTCCAGGGTCCTAATTAAGCCTCTAAATCTAGATAAAACTCAGGTTAAAAGAATTAGAACAAGGTAAATGGAGAAAAGGTCAGCTAGGTGGAGCAGAGGATAAAGAACTGGGTTTAGAGTGAGGAAGATTCATCCTTAGGAGTGCAGATCTGATCCTAGACACTCACTAGCTAGGCAACCCATGGCAAGTCAATTAACTCCGCCTCAGTTTCCTCATCTGTAAAATGAGCTGGAGAAGGAAATGGAAAACCACTCCAGCATCTCTACCAAGAAAACCCCAAAAGGGGTCATGAAGGGTCTAAAACAACTGAAATAACTGATATTATTGATATTTGCACTGGGGTGATCATTTAGAGTCTACATCCCCAATTATATCCTCATCGATCCTCGTGATCAAGCAGTTGTTTTTCTTCTGTGTTTCTGCTCCCACAGTTCTTCCTCTGGATGTGGATAATGTTCTTTCTCAAAAGTCGCTCAGAAATGTCTTGGATCATACAACTGAAATAACTGAGCAACAACAACAAATGGAGAAGGAGCAGGCTCTTGGAAGCTCTGTCTCTGTCTTAAGCACTTGTGCACTTTTTGGAACAGTTGTGGATATGTCAACAGCAAATTCAGAATTTTACCCTTCCCTCATCCCAACCCAGAAAGCACAATCAGCAGGCAGGCAACAAAAGAGATTCTGGAA
Source organism: Monodelphis domestica (assembly GCF_027887165.1). Classification (NCBI taxonomy): domain Eukaryota; kingdom Metazoa; phylum Chordata; class Mammalia; order Didelphimorphia; family Didelphidae; genus Monodelphis; species Monodelphis domestica. The sequence continues at coordinate 301,708,551 of NC_077230.1, forward strand.
GGCCCTTAAATTCCATCTCATGGTTAAAAAGAAAAGTATAATTCAAACAGTGTGAAAATGATGAAGAGAAAGGATCTGTGCATTTAGAGTCAGTGACTGGGTTCCAATTCTATTAGCTCTAAGATCTAAGATCTAGAGATAGCTAGATGGGTGCAAAGCCTAGAGTCAGGAAGACTCAAGTTCAAATCCTGCCTCCTATATACTAGCTATGTGAACTTGGGGAAGTCACTTAATCTCTGTTTGCCTCTGTTTTCTCATCTGTAAAATGGGTATAATAACAACACCTACCTCCCAGGATGGTTGTGAGGATCAAATGTGATAATATTTGTAAAGCACTCAACCCAGGGCTAGGTACATAGTCATTGTTTGTTGTGCATTCTTTGTTTTTAAAGGATGTTGGAGTTAGGGTACAGTGTGTTCATCGGTGGCTCATCAGACCACTATGAGTTCAGAAGGCACATATTGGGCACAAATGGTTCCTTAGAACATTTAGAGGGGAAACAGCTCTGGGTTTGCATTGGAACACAGTAGGCACCTAATAAATGCTCTGTGCCTGCCAACTGACTGGTTTTTACTCAGTGTGGCCATAAATAAATACTTTCACCTTTATGTCCTCAGTTTTTTTATTTGTAAAAGGGGAACACTGGATCTTTAAAACCCATTCTTGCTCTCCTACTATGACCACCTCAGCTACAGTCAGATGTGATCTATGAGCCCTGTAGAAATAGGTAACTCTTTGTCCTGATACCCAGCCACAGCCCCCTAGGACCACCTCCTTCCCAGGGAGGGAGGTTTCTGTAGAAACACATCTCAAGTAGAAATGCTTAGAAAATACTTTCACTTTTTCCAAGCTGACTTGTGCCTACCTAACTCAGCAGGAACTAACCCAGCTGATCAAAGGGATTTTATTTTTTTCTGAGAGATGGAGTTTCCAAGCTGACTCTTTAAAAAGACCCGTCCTAATCACCTGGTCCTTGTTTTAATGGATTAGCAATTAAGTCTGGAGTCGTATGCTGACACAACAAAGGGAAGTAGTTGTGTGAATCTTTTCCTCCCTGAATTTCTCCCCGTTTTCCTGTAATCCTGTAGTTATTGGACTACAAATGCTTACTGGAGACACCAGAATCAAAAAATATTTCTGCAGAAAGGAACCATCATCCGGATGGTCCAGGAGTTCTTAAACTGGAGTTACGTGGACCTTTTTCAAAGGATCCTGAGGGGGCGGGATTTCAGGGGAATCCATGAACATGGATGAAAAAAATTAATCTGAAATTTTCCCTAGCCTCTCTTTGAAATGTAGCATGACCTTCAATCGTGAATTTAAAAACATTATTCTAAGAAGGGGCCCAAAGGCTTCGCTAGACTGCCAAGTGACCCATGTAGGGAGGGGTGTGCTGGCAAATGTTTAACAAATGGAGGTGGGGGGTAGATGCAGGACAGACTTTTCAATCGAATCTGCATCTTTAACATTTTCTCCATCACTTTTGTGAATCGAGACAATCAACCAAACAATAAATCAGGCTTCGATGTGCAGTGTTTGCTGATTTCCAAGGTGTAAGTGCTTAAGCTCAAAATTGAACAGTCATTTTCTTGGTGGCTCTAGCACACCCTTGGGTCCATGACACAAAAAAAGATTAAGAACCCCCAATCTAGTCTAACCTCATTTCTTTTTAATCCTTCTCTTGCGTCTTAGAATCAATGCTGTGTATTGGTTCCAAGGCAGAAGAACAGTAAAGGCTAGGCAATGGGGGTTCAGTGACTTGCTCAGGCACCCAACTAGGAAGGGTCTGAGGTAAGATTTGAACCCAGGACATCCCATCTCCCAGCCTGGCTCTCTATCCCCTGAGCCAACCAGCTTCCCCTAGTCTAATCTCATTTTACAGATGAGGAAACAAGATCCCAGGAAGGAATGACTTCCCTAAGGTCACATACTATTTAGTGACTGCACTGGGACTAAAGATTATCCATGCATTGAACAAATATTTCCCAAGTGCTTCGCTACACCCAGAGCATTCTGCTCAGTGCTAACTCTTGCTGTTCTGCTCTTTCTGGTTTGCTGTGATAGCTTCTTTAGTTATTAAATTAACATATTTATTTGATGTCAGTAAAGGAACTGTGCAGTCTCCTACAGCCATCCCAGGATGTGCCTGCATGGATGGCCACAGTCTGAATAATTCCAGGGAGTCCAGGCAGAGCTCAGAGACATTGCAGGTTGGCATCTAGACCACCACAATAAAGCAAGGTGCCCAAAGTTAATGTTTATGCTATCCTGTAGCCTATTAAGTGTATACTAATATTATGCCTAAAAATGTACATATCTTCATTTTAGAAAACTTTATTACTAAAAAATATTAGCCATCATCTGACCTTCAGTGTGTCATTAAAAAAATAAACAACCTTTACCTTCTGTCTTAGAATCATCCGTTCCAAGGCAAAAGAGTGGTAAGGGCTAGGCAATGACTTGCCCAGGGTCACACTGCTAGGAAATGTCTGAGGTCAGATTTGAACCCTGGTTCTACCATCTCCAGACCTGGCTTTCTATCCATTGAGCCACTTATCTGCCCCAAGTTATATATATATATATATATGTAAATATATATATATATATATATATATATATATATATATTTTAACTGATGGAGGATCTTACTTTGATATTGATGGTTGCTGACTCATCAGGGTGGTCATTGCTGAATGCCGGGGTAATTTCTTAAAATAAGACATCACTGAAGTTTGCTGCATTGATTGGCTCTTCTTTTCATGAAATATTTCTCTGTGGCATTCAATGCTGTTTTTTCTTTAATTCTCACCTTCGGCCTGTGTATTGGTTCCAAGGCAGAAGAGTGGTGAGGGCTAGGCAATGGGGGTTGAGTGACTTGTCCAGGGGCACACAGTGAGGACAAGTCTTAATTCAATGCTATTTGATAGCATTTTATACACAGTAGAACTTCTTTCAAAATTAGAGTCAATCGACTCAAACTTTCCTGCTGAATGGATAGAATATTCTTCAATACTGTTGTGTCTCAAGGAATAGGGAAGCCTGAGGAAAGGAGAGAGATGGGAAATGGGTAATTAATGGAACAATCAGAACACACAACATTTACTGATTAAGCTCAATATCTTATATGGGTTTGTGTTCATGGTGTCCCAAAACAATTATGAGAATAATATCAAAGATTATTCATCAAAGCTCATCATAAAAAAAAAAATTGGAATGGGAGGTAGCTAGATGGATCAGTGGCCTAGAGATGGGAGGTCCTGGGTTCAAATGTGTCCTCAGATACTTCTAGCAGTATGACCCTGGGCAAGTCATTTAACTCCCATTGCCTAACCCTTATTGTTCTTCTGCCTTGGACCCAATACAAAATAATGATTCTAAGACAGAAGGTAAGGGTTAAAATAAAAGTTTGAAATATAGCAAAAACCACCAAAATATGACCCAGAGACATGATATGAGCACATGCTATTCAAAAAAAATGGCACTGATGAACTTACTCTTCAATTTGTTAAAAGAAAAAGAAATGCAAAATCTGTGGACCCCAATTAAATGAGAGAGGCATGTACCAACAATGATGAGACCACAAAGATGTTTAAGGCTAAAATCAATTTATCTAGCCCTAAAACTGTTCTATTCACTTTCCCTCCCACAGATCATAAGCAGGGGGAAATTAAGTGACTTATCCAAGGTACCACAGCTAGGAAGCATCTGCCATACTATTTGCATGCCTGCAGGTCTTCCTGACTCCCAAGTCCAGCACTTTATCCACTGTATCTTGTTCACTTTACCTACCATCCTTACTCTTCCTCAGACCTCAGAAAAACTGCCTGTCCTCTGCACCTCAACTATCCAATCTAACCTTCGAAGCCCAACTCAATTACATCCCACATCCAGGCTCTCTCTCTCTCTATCCTGGTAAATTTCCCTGACTTCTGTACTTCCTTTTCATTTTCTCCAATCACTTCAGGCCACAGTGCTGACTCAGAGACATTGAATAATAAAGCTGAAGGACCCTATTCATGGGCTCATCCAACACCCCATGAAGTTTTCTAGAGCTTCTGGTCTGTATCCTCATTTGTCACTTACCTGTCACATACTAATGGCTATTATCAGTTCATGTATTTCCTTAACCCCATATTCTTTCCTTTTCCTTAATCCCATACAATCTGACAGATTTTTTTTAAATTTTATTTCTTTCTCTCCAATTACATGTAAGAAACCATTTACCCCATTTTAAAAAAGATTTTGAGTCTCAAATTCTCTCCCTTCTTCCCTCCCTATCATAAATAATTCTATGTGAAACCATCTAATCGATTTATTATTAATTTTTATTAAAGACCTACTATGTACGATGTGTGGGCAGTTAGATGGTGCAGTAGATAGAGCACTAGGCTTGGAATTAGGAAGACTCTTCTTAAATTCAAATCCTGCCTCAGATACTTACTAATTGTGTGATCCTAAGCAAGTCACTTAACCCTATTTGCCTCAGTTTCCTCATTTGTAAAATGAGCTGGAGAAGGAAATGGCAAACCACTCCAGTGTCCTTGCCAAGAGAACCCCAAATGGGGTCACAAGAGTTGGACACATTTGAAATAATTGAATAAAAAAATGTACAGGGCATTGCCCTAGGAGTTAAAGATAAAGAGGGGGGAAAGCAAGTTGTTTCTGCTTACAAGGAATTTAAATCCTATTTGTGATATAACATGTGCACAAATAGAAAGTACACAGTATGTAAAAAAATGAGTAAAAAGTAATTTCAAGAGGCAGAGAGCCCTGACAACTGGAATATTCAGGAAAGGCTTCCTAGAAGAAGAGGTCCCCAAATTTTGCTTTTATACTAAGAGCTGGCCAAACTGACTTCAGGGAAGGTTTTATGAAGGGGAGGGGTATGAAATAGGATTGGAAATGTAGGTGGAGTCCAGATTGTGGAAAAATTTTGGGAGCCCATCCCATTTTTAAATAGTTCTAGTTATGAGGAAATCATTTCTCCTCTCGTACCAAAACTTTCCTCCCCCGCCCTGTAACTTCTCCTTTTGGCCTTAGTTCTCACTTCTAATTTCTTTTCCATATGACAATCCTTCAACTATTTGGAGATGGTTATCCTATCTCCCTTAAGTTTTCTCTTTTCCAGGTTAAATGCCTCTGGTTGCTTATACCAGTTCCCATAGAATATGGTTTTGTGTCCCCTCCCCATTCTGGGCACCCTCCTTTGGTTTTAGCATAGATTGTCAAAACCCCTCATAAAATACTGTGCTCAGAATTGTGCTACAGGCTTCAGACTTATCCTGAACCACTTAGAACCCAATGGGAATATTGTCTTTCTTATTCTGGAAATTCTCTATCATAGTTACATCACATTGTTATTTCATATTGGTCTTATAGACCACCAAAATCCTTCAAAAGTACAAAATGTCTTTCATAGAAATGCTAAGTAGCAATATCTCTACTGTCCTGTACATGGGCACCTTTTTTTTTAAACACACATGTAAGTCTTTTTTAAATATATTTTTAATTTTTAATTTCATTTTCCCCCAATTACATGAAGAAAATTTCCAACATTTAAAAAAGTTTTTAATTTTGAATTCTTTCCCTCCTTTCCCCCACTCCTCTGAGACAGTAAGCAATCTCATATATATTTTACATGTGTAATAACGTAAAACATTTTTCCATATTAATCTTTTTGTGGAAGCAAACAAAAAAAATGAAGAAAAAGTGAAAAAAGTTTGTTTTGCTTTGGATTCAAACTTCATCAGTTCCTTCTTTAGAAGCAGATGGATTTTTTTTTTTTATCATGAGCCCTTTGGGATTATTTTAAATCATTGTATTGCTGAGAATAGTGGTATGTCGGAGTTGTTCATTGTACAGTATTTCTGTCACTGTGATGATGTTCTCCTCATTCTGCTCATTTCACTCTGCTTCCATTTGTATAAATCTTTCCAGGTTTTTCTGAGCTCCTCCTCATCATTCCTTACAGTGCAACAGTATTTTGTTACATACTATAACTTAAACCCTCCCCAATTGATGGGTATCTCTTCACTTTTCAATTCTTTGCCCCCATCAAAAGAACTCTAAATAGTTTTGTACATATAAGTCCTTCCCCTTTTTATTTTTCTAATCTCTTTGGGATACAAACCTAGTAATGGCATTGCTGGGTCAAAGGGTACATATTATTTTATAGCCCCTTTTTAAAAGGCCCCAATTGCTCTCCAGAATGGTGGAAAGTTCACAACTCACCCAACAATGCATTAATGTCTCAGTATTCCCACATCTCCTCCAAGTTTTGTCATTTTCCTTTTATGTCATAATAGCCAATCTGATAGTTATGGGATAGTAGCTCAGAGTAGTTTTAATTTGCATTTCTGTAATTAATAATGTTTTAGAATTTTTTTTGCATGACTACAGAGAACTTTAATTACTTTGAGAACTGTCTATTCATATCCTTTGATTATTTATCAATTAAGGAATGACTTGTATTCTTATGCATTCAACTCATTTCTCTATGTATTTAAGAAATGAAGCCTTTATTAGAAAGATTTGAAACTAAATTGCGCCATTATGACTACTGTGTATTGCTTTCCATCCTATTTCCCCCTGTTTCATTTCTCACCTCCACCTCCCCCAATTTGCCCTCTTTTCTATCAGCCCCATTCTCTTATTCTCTTCCCCTCCTACTTTCCTAGAGAGTAAGATAGATTTCTATAACCAACTGATTGTGCATATTCTTCCCTCATTGAGCCAATTCTGATGAGAGTGAGATTCATGTGCTCCCTTCCCCACCTCCCCCATCTTCTCCTGCACCCCCATCCTCCCCTCCACCATTAACAATCTTTCATGTCTCTTTTATGTGAAATAATTAACCCCCTTTTATTTTTCCTTCACCCCCTCCTCCCAATGTATTCTTCTTTCTCATGCTTTAATTTTATTTTTTTATGTTATCCTATCATATTCAACTTGAACCCTTGCCCTCTATTTATATATACTGCTTCTAACTGCTCTCATAATGATAAAGGATTTAGGAGTTAAAAGAATCTTCCCATGTAGGTATGGAAAAGTTTAACCTTATTGAATGTCTTTTGATATCTCTTTCTTTTCTTTTTATGCTTCTCATGACTCTTGTATTTGAGAGTCAAAATTTCATTCAGCTCTTGTCCTTTCATCAGGAATGTTTGAAAGTCCTCTATTTCACTGAATACCCATTTTTTAACCCTGAAGGATTATGCTCAGCTTTTCTGGATAACTGATTCTCGGTTGAAATCCTAGCTCCTTTGCTCTCTAGAATATCATATTCCAGACCCTCTAATCCTTTAATGTAGAAACTGCTAAATCTTGTGCTATCCTGACTGTGACTCTGTGATATTTGAATTGTTTTCTTTTGACTATTTACAATATTTTCTCCTTGACATGGGAGTTATTTGACTATAATATTCCTGAGAATTATCATTTTGGTATCTCTTTCAGGAGGTAATTGGTGGATTCTTTCAATTTCTATTTTACCCTCTGGTTCTAGAATATTAAGGATGTTTTTCTTGATAATTTCTTCAAAGATAATGCCTAAATCCTTTTTTGGTCATGGCTTTCAGGTAGGTCAAAAATTCTTAAATTATCACTCCTCGATTTATTTTATAGGTCAATTGTTTTTCCAATGAGATAGTTTATATTTTTTTTTCATTCTTCTCTTTTGTTTTATTGTTTCTTGATGTCTCACAGAGTCATTAACTTCCACTTGTCCAATTCTAATTTTTAGGACATGATTTTCTTGAGTGGGCTTTTGCATCTCCTTTTCCATTTAGTCACTTCTACTTTTTAAAGAGTTCTTTTCCTCAGAGAATTATTTTTGTATCTTTTTTCCATATGGCCAATTCTGCTTTTTAACAAGTTCTTCTCATCCATACATTTTGGTATAACTTTTCCCATTTGGTCAAATCTGCTTTTTATGAAGTTCTTCTCTTCATTGGATTTTTGTGCCTCTTATATAAACTTGGCCAATTCTTTTTTTTAACATACTAATTTCTTTAGTATTTTTATGCCTCCTATACTAAGCTATTGACTCTTTTTTTCATGATTTTCCTGTATCACTCTCATTTTTCCCAGTTTTAATCCTACCTCTCTTATTTCATTTTTAAAATCCTTTTTGAGCTCCTCCATTAATTGTTTTTGGACCTGAAAGCAATTCATATTTTTCTTAGAGGCTTTGGATGCTGTGTGGAGCTGCCTTTAGAGATAGCTCTGGAGATTTATAAGTTTTCAGGTCTTCCAAGGTGGTCTGATGTAAGGAGAGGTGTGTTTAATACTCTCTGGGTCTGTGAGTAGCCATAAGCACTCTTTTCTGCCTTGGAACTATGATCAGGGTCCCCTGTTCCCCTGTGGCCACAAGCACTGGTATGTACCATTGCTCCTCCACACCCTGAAATTGTACCCCTGGTTGCTGCCTGGTTCTATGTATGGACAATACTACAAGAGTATTTCACCCAGAGCCAGCAAAAGGGCCCCTGTAATCTCCTTCTGAGCAGATATCTGACCCCTACCCTTACAATCTGTGGCTGAGAGCTCCATAAACTTTTGTTGCTGATTCAGTTGCCCCCTCCCAAATTCTTTTGCAGAGATGAGGCCTGCCTTTTTGTGCTGCTTTTTCTTCTAATTCCACCCAGTGTACTAAATCATTCATTCTGGCCTTCTAAGTTCTTTGGGGCCAAAAAAAACTATTTCACCCCAGCTTTTTGTGAGTTGCATTGCCCCAGAATTAGTTTTGAGGTGCTATAGCATAGGTTTGGGGAGGGTAATTGGATAGAGATTAGATGAGTCTCTGGACCTTCTCCATCATCTTGGCTGTGCTCCCCTGCAATGTTCTAAATATAGGTCTTTTATTTTTATGGTAATTACCAGTGGGGGGTGTATGGGGTGCTCAGGGAGGGGTAATATCTCTGGTATGGAGGGCTTGTTGTGCCCTCCTAGGGCAGCTCTCCAGCCTCTGACCCTCACCTGACACCCAGCTCTCACTTGTGGCTCCCAGTAGCTGCTAGCATGCAGCAGCGGCCACACCCCGGGCAACGGCTTCGACAGGCCAGCTAAACCTTGTGAGGGTAGCCATCGGGTTGACGTCGACCCCTGGTGAACCAGGGCTTTGCTCATCCAGCATGTGAAGACTGCTTTGGCCGAATAGACAGAAGAAACCAACAAGAAGGTTCAACGGCTGAGATGGCGACGCAGCAAGGCACTGTGGAGTGCTTAGGATGTGATGGAGCACAAAAGACAACACGGCCATCCAATGCAGCTGAGGAAGTCTCCAGGTGTAACAACTTTTCGTGCCACTAGACCCAGGCTTCCAATGCCGAGAGAGTGGGACTATCTCTGTGCATTGACTTTTCCACTTAAATCTTCATGCACAAGTGTCTTTGTGCACAAAAACGCACAAAGACAATCGTCATCCTCGGTTCGAGAGACAACCAACTGACAACCAGTGGACAAGTCACATAAGTCACCTGTGTCACAGACAACTAAGTCCTCAGGGCTTGCATAAGTCAGAGCCAATCCCCATGCTAACAAAATCACACATCACTCTGGGTTGGTAGATTTTTGTTATATTGGGAGTCCAGAAGACCCATATGACAAATTATATCAGCTCTGAAGAGCCCATTATTAAATTTTTAATGTTATCATTTATTCCTCAGAAATTGGCCCATGCTTGATTTATTATTTTGTTGATTGTCTAAAACCAGGAGTGTCAAACTCAAATAGAAATAAACCACCACTGGTGAAATACTAGTTTAGAAAACCTCAAATTAACATTGTCCATGTTGTATTGTATTTTTATTTATTTTGTTAAACATTTTCCAATTATATTTAAATCTGGATAGGGCCCCAGTTTATAGTTTTGCAACTGCAAATTTGGCACCTCTGATCTAGAAGCTGATGGAGAAAAAGTTAATAATGCAGATTAAACTTAAAAGTGTGTCTTGTCTGCCGCCCCAGCAGCCTTCCCCTATTTAGTTATACTGTAATTTAAACTCACTTTTTATACTGTAAGTTAAATATTTACCAGCATGCCTCTGAGAAGGCCTGAGTTTAAATTCTGCCTCCCAATAACTACCAATGTCAAGGGCTAGATGTCATTAAATAGAGAAGATAGAATGATCCGAGTCATTCCAGATTCAGAATTTACTATCTGTGTGACCCTGGAAAAGTCACTTAACCCAGTTTGCTTTATTTTCCTCATCTCTAAAATGAAGAAGAGAAGGAAAAAGCAAACTACTCCAGTACCTTTCCCAAGAAAACCCCAAGTGGGGTCACAGAGAATTGGACATGATTGAAACAATTGAACAACCACCATCAGTGTGACTCAGGACAAGTTACTTAACTCTCTAAGACTCAGTTTCCTCATTTGTAAAATGCAGATAATAGCACCTGTCTCCCAGGGTTAGTTGTGAGAACCAAATAAAGTAACAGATAGAAAGCACATTGCAAACCTTATAGTGCTCTATAAATGCTAGCTATTTTATTACTATTATTATAAATTATAATTTATTCGATTCAGCCTATCATCTCCTTCTTGAGATATTTTGGGATTGTAATTCTTCTTTGCCATACTTGAAGCTATTTCTCCCAACTCAATTTAATATGAAGTTTTAATAAACTTGCCATTCATTTCTTTGTATGGGATCCTCTCTGCTCTGTCTCTTGGCTTTCACACTCACTATTCCCTCTGCCTCACAGAATCCCTCTCCTCCTCTAATAAAGCTCTAGTTCCATCTTCTGCCCGAAGCCTTTCTGGATCCTCTCCAATTGTCAGCGCACCCACCTCCCAAACTACTTGGTATTTAACTACTTTCCATATATTTGTATTAATTATGCTTATAATGATATGTCATTGATTCACTACTAAAACATAAGCTTCTTGGGAATACAAATTGTTTAATTCAATTGTATTTGTTTCCCCAGCACCTAACATAGTCCCTGGGAAAGAGGAGGTACTTAATAAGTGTGTCTTGACTGATTGATTCATTCATACAAGTCATGGATTAAAATGCTTTTTTTAAATGACAGTAACAATAACTACTGACTTAGCAATAACTGCTTTTTAAGTTTTGGAAAGAGTTTTAAAACAATCCCAGGCGGTAAATACTTATTCTCGTTGTTCAGTCCCATCTGACTCTTCTTGATCCCATTTGGGGTTTTCTTGGCAAAGATACTGGATTGGTTTGTTATTTCCTTTTCCAACTCATTATTCAGATGAGAAAACTGAGGCAAACAGGGTTTGTGACTTGCCCAGGTTCACAAGGCCAATATATGTCTGAGGCTAAGTTTGAACTCGGGTCCTCTTGACTCTGGGTCCAGCACTTTCCCCCAAGTAAATATTATTTACTAATAACAAAGCTAAGCAATGGACAGAGCTCTGTGGCAGGGCAGGATCCAAGGCTAAATTCCCACAGAAGATCAGTTGACCTTGATCCATTTATCAGCACTTTGGGGACCTAATTACAAACTCAGCTTATTCCACTCTCATCTAGCCTTTATGCATGGCATCTACAGTATTCTTATGATTTGCTCATTTAGTAACCTTGTCAAAAAGGAAATGAAATTTCCTACAGGCATGACCTTTGCCTGAAGAACCCATTTTAGCTCATGCTAATCACCACTTCCCTTTCTAAATGCACAAAACCCGTAAATACCACAACCACACCACAATTTTATCAGGAATCAGTGTCAAGTTTACTGACTTATAGTTTCTAGAACTTATTTTATACATTTTTTTGAAATTTTATTTAATTAGTTAATTTAGAATATTATTCCTTGGTTAAAAGAATCATAATCTTTCCCTCCCCTCCCCCACCCCTTCCCATAGCCAATGCGCAATTTCACTGGGTTTTACATGTGTCCTTCATCAGGACCTCTTTCCATGTTGTTGATGTATACACTAGGATGTTCATTCAGAGTCTACATCCCCAATCATATCCCCATCGACCCATGTAATCAAGCAGTTGTTTTTCTACTGTGTTTCTACTCCCACAGTTTTTCCTCTGAATATGGTTAGTGTTCTATCTTGTAGATCCCTCTGGGTTGTTCAGGATCACTGCATTACCACTAATGGAGAAATCAATTACATTCAATTGTACCACAGTGTAGCCGTCTCTCTATATAATGTTCTCCTGGTTCTGCTCCTCTCACTCTGCATCAATTCTTGGAGGTTGTTCCACTTCACATGGAATTCCTCCAGTTCATTATTCTTTTGAGCACAATAGTATTCCATCACCAACATATACCAGAATTTGTTCAGCCATTCCCCAATTGAAGGGCATCCCCTCATTTTCCAATTTTTGCCACCACAAAGAGTGCAACTATGAATATTCTTGTACAAGTCTTTTTTTCCTTATTATCTCTTTGGGGTACAAACCCAGCAGTGCTATGGCTAGATCAAAGGGAAGACAGTCTTTTAGCACCCTTTGGGCATAGTTCCAAATTGCCCTCCAGAATGGTTGGATTAATTCACAACTCCACCAGCAGTGTATTAATGTCCCTACTTTGTCACATCCCCTCCCGCATTCATTACTTTCCTTTGTTGTCATGTTAGCCAATCTGCTAGGTGTGAGGTGATACCTCAGAGTTGTTTTGATTTGCATCTCTCTGATTATAAGAGATTTAGAACACTTTTGCATGTGCTTATTAATAGTTTTGATTTCTTTATCTGAAAATTGCCTATTCATATCCCTTGCCCATTTATCAATTAGGGAATTGCTTAATTTTTTGTACAATTGATTTAGCTCTTTATAAATTTGAGTAATTAGACCTTCGTTATGAAGATTTTTTCCAATTTGTTGTTTTCCTTCTAATTTTGGTTGCATTGGTTTTGTTTGTACAAACCCTTTTTAATTTAATGTAATCAAAGTTATTTATTTTACATTTTGTAATTTTTTTCTAACTCCTCCTTGGTCTTAAAATCTTTCCTTTACCAAAGATCTGACATGTATACTATTCTGTGCTCACCTAATTTACTTATAGTTTCCGTCTTTATATTCATGTCATTCACCCATTCTGAGTTTACCTTGGTGTAGGGTGTGAGATATTGATCTAACCCCAATCTCTCCCATACTGTCTTCTCACTTTTCCAGCAGTTTTTATCAAATGGTGGATTTTTGTCCCGAAAGTTTGTGACAAGGAAATCACTTTAAAAGACTGATATATATTAATTTAAGGTCGCCAAGGAATTCAGCTATGTAATTCCTAAATGAAAACTTAAGTCAGCAGTCAATCTTTTATGGAGTTTAATTACAACGGGAGGAAGAAAGGAATTAGAGATAGAGAGAGAGAAAAGGGAGAGAAGGGAATAGGGCTTAAATACCCCTTCTGTTTAGGCTGGGCCAAAAGGCCCAAGCCCTTAGATAGCTGGGGCAAAGAAAAGAGATCAGTCCCTATTACTCACGTGACCAAAATGGAGAAACAGTCTCAGAGGCCCCCACCTTCAGCTTCCTTCAGAGCAAGCTTCTCAGAGCACACTCCAACCACTCAGACAAACTCCTCAACCACCCCCTCTGAGTCTTCAGACCCTTCTCTCTTTAAGGAAACCATCCAAGTTCCCTCCCCTCAGTTCTCACATCTACCAATCACTGTCCATCAATTTCCCTGTGCCAATGGAGGCTCTAGCTTAACCCAAAACCGCCCAGAGGTCTCTGGCTTTGCACATGTCTGTTGAAGGTCATATTTTCAAATAATTAAATCTTTGATCCTTTGCTACAGCCCTTCCTAAATCCTGTTAACCTGAGTAGGGTAGAGATTGGAATAATTAAATTTTGATCTATGCTGCAGCCCTTCCTCAATCCTGTTAGGACTGAGTAGGGTGGAGATTGATTCCAAATATCTCCATTGTATCAATTCTAAAATCAATCATGACTCAAAAAAATTCCTGTTCTATGCTTAAGCATAGGTCAAAGTCCTTTCCATTATTCAGCAAAAGGTTTCTGTCCTAAAGTAATCTTAAGAAGGGAGGAGGAGGAAACTCTCATGCCAATGGGGCTCACATTCCAATAGCCAAGACCCACTATCAATAGGAAATTTTTCAAGTATGAAATTTCCCAATGGTAAAATTTCCAACATTTATAAGTCTAAGAAATTTTGAGGTTTACAAGTTAGGATCTTTGTGTTTATCATAGATTGTCTTGCTGAGGTCACTTACCCCAAGTCTATTCCACTGATCCTCCTTTCTGTCTCTTAGCTAGTACCATATTGTTTTGATGATCACTGCTTTATAGTATAATTTGAGATCTGGTACTGCAAGGTCCCCTTCCTTCGCATTTTTTTTCCATTATTTCCCTGGATATCCTTGATCTTTTGTTCTTCCAAATGAACTTTGTTTCTAATTCAGTAAAAAAGTTTTTTGGTAGTTCAATGGATCTGGCACTAAATAAATATATAAGTTTGGGTAGGATTGCCATTTTTATTATGTTAGCTTGTCCTACCCATGAAAAGTTAATGTTTTTCCAATTGTTTAGATCTAGTTTTAATTGTGTGGAAAGTGTTTTATAGTTATGTTCATATAGTTCCTGTGGTTGTCTAAGCAGATAGATTCCCAAGTATTTTATATTGTCTATGGTGATTTTAAATAGAATTTCTCTTTTTAATTCTTGCTGCTGAGACATGTTGGAGATTTATAGAAATGCTGATGACTTATGTGGGTTTATTTTGTATCCTGCAACTTTGCTAAAACTGTTGATTATTTCCACTAGCTTTTTAGTTGATTCTCTAGGATTCTTTAAGTAGTCCATCATATCGTCTGCAAAGAGTGATAGCTTGGCCTCCTCATTGCCTATTTTAACACCTTCAATTTCTTTTTCTTCTCTAATTGCTACTGCTAGTGTTTCTAGTACAATGTTAAAGAATAGAGGTGATAATGGGCATCCTTGTTTCACTCCTGATCTTATTGGGAATGCATCTAGTTTATCCTCATTGAAGATGATATTTGCGAATGGTTTTAGATATATACTGTTTATTAATTTTAGAAAAGGCCCTTCTATTCCTATACTTTCAAGTGTTTTCAATAGGAATGAGAGTTGTATTTTGTCAAAGGCTTTTTTTGCATTTATTGAGATAATCAAGTGATTTTTGTTGGTTTGCTTGTTGATATGGTCATTTATGTGGATGGGTTTCCTAATGTTGAACCATCCTTGCATTCCTGGTATAAATCCCACCTGATCATAATGAATAACCCTTGTGATCACTTGCTGGAATCTTTTTGTTTGTATTATATTTAAGATTTTTGCATCTATATTCATTAAGAAGATTGGTCTATAGTTTTCTTTCTCTGTTTTTGACCTGCCTGGCTTTGAAATCAGTACCATATTTGTGTCATAAAATGAATTTGGTAGAACTCCCTCTTTGCTTATTATGTCAAATAGTTTGTATAATATTAGGATTAGTTGTTCTTTGAATGTTTGATAGAATTCACTTATGAATCCTTTAGGCCCTGGGGATTTTTCTTAGGGAGTTCTTTGATGGATTGTTTAATTTCTTTTTCTGATGCGTGATTATTTAAGAATTCTATTTCTTCTTCTGTTAATCTATGCAATTTATATTTTTGTTAATATTCATCCATATCACCTAGATTGCCATATTTGTTGCCATATAATTGGGCAAAATAGTTTTTGATGATTGTTTTAATTTCCTCTTCATTAGAGGTGACGTCTCCCTTTTCATCTATGATATTGTTAATTTGGTTTTCTTTCCTTTTTTTATTAGATTGACCAGTACTTTGTCTATTTCCCTTTTCTTTTTCCAAAGTACCAGCTTCTAGTCTTATTTATTAAATCAATAGTTCTTTCACTTCCAATTTTATTAATTTCTCCCTTAATTTTTAGGATCTCTAATTTAGTTTTCATCTGGGGATTTTTAATTTGTTCACTTTCAAGTTTTTTGATTTGCATGTCCAATTCATTGACCTCTGCCCTCCCCAATTTGTTAATATATGAACTCAATGCTATAAATTTCCCCCTGAGTACTGCTTTGGCTGCATCCCATAGATTTTGAAAGGATGTCTCATCATTGTCATTTTCTTTAAGGAAATTATCAATTGTTTCTATCATTTGTTCTTTACCCTATTTTGTAGAATTATATTATTTAATTTCCAATTAAATTTTGATTTGGCTCTCCATAGTACCCTTACTAATTATTATTTTTATTGCATTATGATATGAAAAAGTTGCATTTATTATTTCTGCTTTTCTGCATTTGTTTGCATATTTTTATTCCCTAGTACATGGTCAGTCTTTGTGAATGTACCATGTGCTGCTGAAAAGAAGGTGTATTCCTTTTTGTTGCTATTTATTTTTCTCCATATATCTATTAACTCTAATTTTTCTAAGATTTCATTCATATCTCTTACCTCTTTCTTACTTATTTTTATTTGATTTATCTAGATTTGATAGTGGTAAGTTCAGTTCTTCCACTATTATAGCTTTACTATTTATTTCCTCCTTCAACTCCACCAGTATCTTCTTTAGAAATTTGGATGCTATACCATTTGGTGCATACATGCTTTATCTATACTGCCTTTTATCAGGATGTAATTACCTTCCCTATGTCTTTTAATCAGATCTATTTTTACTTTGGCTTTGTCAGATATCATGATTGCAACTCCTGCCTTCTTTCTCTCAGTTGAGGTCCAATAGATTTTGCTCCAACCTTTAATTCTAACCTTTTGAGTGTCTACCTGCCTCATGTGTGTTTCTTGTAGACAAAATATGGTAGGATTTTGGTTTCTAATCCACTATGCTATTTGTTTTTGTTTTATGGGTGAGTTCATCCCATTCATGTTCAAAGTTATGATTGCTACTTGTGTATTCCCCAGCATTTTGATATCTTCTCCTAATTCTATCCTTTCTTCTTTTGCTATATCCCTTTAAACCAGTGGTTTGCTTTTAATCAGTCCCCCTAATCTCCACCCTTAATATGCTTCCCTTTCTGCCCCCTCCCTTTTTGTTCCCTTCTTATTTTTTAGGGTCTGTTAAGTTCCCTCCCCCTCTCTTTCCCTCCATTTTTTTACACCCCACCACCCTGCCCCCTTAGTTTTTCATTTTCACTTTCCCTGTAGGGTAAGATAGAATTCAATACCCCAATGAATCTAAATGCTTTTCCCTCTCAGAATTGATTTCACTAAGAGAGATTACACTGAGAGTAAGGTTTAAATATTACCTCTTAGCTATCTCTCTTGCTCCTTCTTATAATAATATTCTTCCCCTCCCCTTCCAATGTGTCTCTTTGTGTGATAAAGATTATCCTATTTATCGTATTTCTTCATATTTCTCTTGGTGCCATTTTTGATTCCCCCCTTTTTATTTTTTTGCATATCATCTTACACCACTTATTACCCCCAATCTCTTCCTTTTGATGCAGTTATTTGTATTTCCTCTTCTATTTCTTCTGTAGTCTGGATTTTTCCTCCATAAAAATTATCCAGGGTCAACCCCTTCTTCTTGTTTTTCTTGGTGTCGGGAAGTTGTTTTTCCTGGGCATTGTTTTCCTTCTCTTTTTAGTCAGAAATATGAGTAAGGAGGTCAGACTCTCTGTGCATGGAGCTAAGGAGCAAGGATTTTCCCTGAGGCCACCTCTCAAGTCTCTGCAGCTTCTACTGTTTGGTGCCCTTCTCTGTGCTATCTCCCCATGGGCTCCCATGGTCTGTGCTCCTCAGCCTGCTGGGATTTCAGGTTTAGCTGCTCTCAGGGGTAGGTCTTTGGTGGTCTTAGTCAGCTGCCAAGGACCTAGAGGTTCCTGTCACTCACTCTAGAGTTGCCCCTCACTCACTCACTGATTCTTACACATACTGGCTCTGACTCTGGCTCCTAAGGTGGGGTAGGGGAGGGTAGATCAGCTTACATTTTGGTGGAAGCTTTTTCACCCCCTTATAGTGTGGAAATGTCCAAATCCCATGTATCTTCAATGCTGTGCCCTACTGTAGAGGCCCTTCATTCATATGAATTTGTTTTTTTTTTTTTTGTCTTTTGAAATAGTCTATATCAGTAGGTGCTGAGGAGAAGAAGAGTCCTGCATCTAGACTGCCACCATTTTTATCCAGAAGTCTCCTATTTTGTACCTTTTTTAAAAGAAGATAATCAAGATACTGTTCATTTTCTGCCTTCTAGTACCTCTATTAGTCTCCATTATTACTCAGAATTCATGGCCAGCATCTCAGTCATCATCAATACCAGTTTTTCACTCTTCTAAGGGATGGTGAGATGGAACAGAAGATGGGAGCCTATTCAGAGCATCTAAGTGTTTTCTTCTAAGAATCCAAGGTCTCAAGTCCACTCTCCCCCAACTTCTACCAGTCTCATCCTATTTAGACTCTTAAGAGCAGAAAAAATCAGAGGAGGTTCAAGTGTTAAATCATCCCTCAGCCAGTGCTCCTCTTGACATAGCTTTCCAACAAACAGGCCACATCTGTTGATGGCAGAACAAAGAGCTGAACAGTTAGAAAATAGCGGCCCTTACAAATCATGTATCATGTCCTTTGGGAAATAGGAGGGCCATAAATATTCAAAAGCAAGAAATATTGAAGTCTAAACATGCAACAATAATCTGAAGAGTGGCTACTTTAAAATGGCCCCTTTTCCCTCTGTGAGTCTAGAAATCTGACCTTTTCTGATAACAAGGTATTTTTTTTTCAGCATTTGCTGTTTCAGAGACTATGTGACAGGGGATGCCAGTCAAAGATTCTTCAGACTTCTGTCTCATGGGCCAAGTGAGTGGTACATGTTTCAGGCTGAGATCCTTATTCCTGGGAATAAATAGGGAAAGGGAACTAGAAAACCTGACTTGTTTGGTTCATGTATAGTTGGAAATTCTTGAACCCCTAAAAACTATATTACCCAAAATTCCTTTCCGTATTATCTAGAATCCTTTTCCCTTTTCCTATGTCCTCACATTTACGTGATTGTATTTAAGTTTGCTGTGACTCCTCCCTCTCTCTCTTCTCTTGTGACCCCAGTGGAGTTAGGTATAAGTTTTATTTTCTTTATTATTAATAAAACTTTTACAATATAATACTTAGTTGTTGTATATTAATTTTAAAACCCACATTCAATTCAGCCCATACTCAAGCTAGGTGGCCCAGGGTATAGAATGCTGGACCCAGGGTCAGGAAGACTCATCATGAGTTCAAATCTAACCTCAGAGACTTCCTAGCTCTGTGGCCCTGAACATGTTATTTAACCCTGTTCGCATCAGTTTCCTTACCTATAAAATGAGCTGGAGAAGGAAATGGTGCGCAAAACTCCAGTGTCTTTGCCAAGAAAACCCTAAATGGGGTCATGATGAGTTGGGCATCACTGAAGAACAATAGGTGTCCATACTGAATTGTCCAGATTGGTGACTAGGTCATTGACTCATTTATTAATAGAAGAAAATCATCAGAAAAATTCATCTAGAATTGAGTGAAACCATTTTTCAAGTTATGAAACAGATCCCGAGATGTTTCCCACCTGAAACACATTCCCCTTGTTCCAAGTGGTTGTATTTGAACTCAGATTCAAACTCCAGGTCAAACTCTAACCACTGTGCAACCTAGTTGACAATTAGTTCATGGGTTATATATGTCTGCAAATTCTCCCAAGGCTAGACAGGGGATGATGGCAGAAGGACAAACATTTATTAAGAGGCTACTATGTACCAGGCACTGTGCTAAGTGATTTATAATTTCATCACATTCGGTCGTCATAACGACCCAGGAAGGCATATGTTATTATTACCCCAATTTTACAGTCGAGGAAACTGAGGCAGACAGGAAACTAATTTACCCAGGGTCACAGAACTAGTAAGTGTCTGAAATCAGATTTGAATTCAGGTTTTTCCAGATTCCAGGCTCAGCATTCTATTCACTATCCACCTTGCTCTGAATTATGTCACTGGCTATCTATCTGTGACTTTTCCCAAGCCTTCCTGATCAAAGCCAGCATACAACTGCTCTCCAAGCCCAGGAATTCCAGGTTCAAGTGTGAAGACTGAGACCAATCTTATTAAATGTTCCCATGAGGAGTTAGAAGTTTCTCCAAAGCTACTGCCCTCATGGCTTCCTGGAGGTCTAACCAGGCTACTGATTTCTCTTGAGGCCACTTTTCCTATCTAATTATTCTTGTCTCTCTCCTCTTTGACTGCTTCCTAGGATGGCTGTTGCATCATCAAGGCTATGTTGACCTTGAGACTTTTTCTTCACTGCTGGTGAAATTGAGTGGACTTGAGGGCAGTCATAGGAATGGAGAGGGACTCTTCCAGCCATGCCTTATTCCTGAAAACTCTCTTCTGTAAAGTTTTTACCCTAGATATGTTCTTTCGTATTGTAAACATTTGATTACATGAATTTTAAAAAATCATTCAGGTTTTTTAAACATCTCCTTCTTGCTTCCCTAGAAGACACTGGGGGGAGGGAGGGAAGAAATACAGACCCCTGTATCTTATAAGCATAGTTAAGCAAAACAAATGCCCAAATTGTTCATATCCAAAAAAGGCATGTCTCATTCTGCAAAAGAGTGTCACCTTTCTGTCTTGAAGTGGGCATCATTCTTTATTATTAGTCTTCTGGAATCATGGTTGATAGTCGTGTTGACAAGAGGTCTTAAGTCTTTGGAATTGCTATTTCTTATGATATTTTTATAGTATTACTTCTCTTGATTCTTATCTAGGAGATGATTCATTTTATCTCTTTAGGCTCCATCCTGTTATCATTATACCTTCTTTCCTAGTACTGTGTTGGTCAAGCCTCTATGTAGTTTATTATCTTGGTAAGCAATTTAATTGGATTAAATAAAAAGATTAAATAAATGTAAGCACTCATCTAATTCTCTCTACCTCCATGAGGTTATATCCTTTCACTCACTCCTACTTCACGGTGAAAGAAATAATAGTTCAGGTGCTTAATGGAGAATTTCCAATTCTATATGTAGAAAGGGAGAAGGGTCAACTACTCACACAGTATGCATTGTGGACTCCTGCTATGTCCTGAAATTTTTTCTCTTGGCTCAAACACAGCAGAAATCTCATTTCCTTCATTCATTTAGAGACTTCTTGTTCAGTCATCTCCGACTCTTCATGACCCCATTCAGGTTTTCTTGGCAAAAATATTCAATCAGTTGTCCATTTCGTTCTCTATCTTATTTTACAAATGAGGAGGCTGAGGCAAATGGGGTGAAATAACATGTCCAGGGTAACTTTTAGTATCTGAGGCCAGATTTGAACTCAGATTTTCCTGACTCCAAGTCTGGCACTCTATCAACTGCTCCAATTAGCTACTCCTATAGGTCTCTCTATCTTACCCAATTCCAGGTACAATCGCTCACATCTAAAAGCTTTGACCAGCTCAATTTCTAAGCTGGGTGAAGTTTGCCTTTCCTCAGGCAGATAACTGGTCCCTCACTCCTAGGCGCTCACTGCATTCAAGTCAGATTTAGTGTGGACTCTGATCTTCTTTTACTCTATTCTAACTCAGGACTCCTAAACTCAAGCAATCCACCAGCCTCAGCCACCACACTAGCAGGGATGCCATGACCAGCCCATTGTTTGACAAAAGAGGAAACTACCACCCAGAGAAGAGGGACTTGTTCACATTTATAAAGGAAATATGGGGAAGGTCCTCTGCCTCATTATCACTATCAAATGTAATATGGAGCTGATCATTTAGTGAGGTGGCATTACACAATGGGAAGACTGTTGGCTTTGGGGTTAAAGGGTGCAGATTTAAGGAAACTGAGGGAATTGGGACAGCAAGTGGTTAATTATGGTTAATTATTTAGGATAAAATGTGGTTAACTGAATGCACCACACTGCCTCCATCTTGTAACTCAATTGTGGAGTTAGCTCAGTTCTTTTTCTATTCAGTTATGGATCTAGTCCAACTTCTGTCATGTGAGAAAAATTTATTGAGTTGTGAGAATTGGGAGAAAACTTTATTGCATTGTTTGAACCTAGTCCTGCATGGCTGCGAAGCTGAACCACCTTTACCTGTTGCTTAGAGACCTTTGACTTACACACCTAAACTAGATTGACCAGAAATCTGGTCAGATCCTAAAATGAATGTAAGGAGTTTTCTCATCATCGCACATTTCAAGCAATCAGTTTATATATCCTATCTGAAAACTGGCCACATATTGATCAATCAGTTATTATTTCCATATTTCTTTGATTGTTTATAGACATTTATGGGGAAATGTTACTGCTTTTTCTGAATTCAATGAATTGTACTTGTTCATTCTCCACCTCCCAATTTGGAAAGTCCCCAATCTTTCCTCTAATTAGAAGTCAGATTACTCAATGTTGTATTGTTTTCTTTTAATTTATTGGCACTATACAATGAATTGTATTTACTATATAAAGTCTATTTCTCCCTGGATTTAGGGTCCAGCCCTAAGCTGAGTAAGAGGCCTGATCTTGATTTGCTAGGCAATTGCCATGCATTGGATAAAAACCAGAATGCTTGGAATCTAGAACCTTTGTTTCATCAATCACTTGCCCCAGTTTTGAATCTCTGCTTGCCACTTACTATCCACCTGATCTTGGATTTAACCTCTCTGAGCCTATATTTTGTCATCAGTAAATTAAGAGTGCATCTCTGAGTTCTTAGCTCTACATCTATGATCCTATGAATTATCAAATAAGATAGAATGTGACAAAAACAAGAGACATCCTAACTTTGCTAAGAAATTTTGAGGAAGCAAAGATCAGTTTTAGCTAGGAAATTAAGGCTAAATTTCATGAAGGAATCAGCACCTGATCTAGATTTTGACAGAAAAATGAGTTTTAAACATGGAATCATTCTTCAAGAAGAAAGGGAAGAATAAAGAATGAGATTGGGAAATCTCCAAAACTAAAAGTCCCATTTTGTTTAAGTTTATATATCAAATAAGCAGCAGAGTTAGGACTAGGTTTTTTTTAATACTTCCCCCTCCCAAACTAATGATTTTTTTACTATATTACATAGCTATTGGTTTTCTCAGTGGGCACTTTTATCTACTAACCCAAGTCAAAGATATTTAGAATAGAAAAAAAAATTCTTTTTAAAGTACTGACTACTGGTCAACAGTTAGAAGACATGAATTCAAATCCCACCATCCATACTTATTGCATGAGTGACCTTGACTTTCTCTACTATTGACTCATCCTAGATCTTCTCTCACTTCCTAGAGCCTTCTTGCTATGGAACAGATTACCATCTCTGTGGTCTTGCTCATCTTGGAACATTCCTCTGTCCACTTCTGATCCTGGTGAGAACCTTCATTTTGTAGAAGGACTCAGGGTATTCAGGTTATATTCTCCTCCCAGTCCTATTCCTGACTTCCCATATTTTAAAACCAAAGCTCTGAGCCAAATTCCCTTACACCCCATCTTTTCTGCCTTCTTTTCCATCTTGTCTTCCCATTAGAAGGTAAGCTCCTTGAAGGCAGAGACTCTTTCTTCTTTGCATGTATTTGTATCCTTAGCACAGTGCCTGGTACATAGTAAGCCCTTAATAAATACTTTCCCCCCTTCCTTTCTTCTTCCTTTTAGCTATGCTTTCATAAAAGTTATGGATGAAAAAGTTCATCAACACAGAGAATCAAGGACAGATTCCTAGGGCACTCTATTAGAAATTGAATTCCAAATGATAGTTAGGAGGAGAAATAGGGAGTCTGAATGGAAACAAGCATATTAATGCATTGGTGGTGGAACTGTCAATTGGTCCAGCCATTCTGGAAAACAATTCGGTGCTCTCTCCTAAAAGTTACTAAACTGCATTACCTTTGATCTGGTGATACAACTATTAGGTCTATACCTCAAAGAAAACAAAGAAAGAGTACAAAGTATGTACAAATATATTTCTAACAGATATTTTTGTTAGAGCAAGGAAGTACAAACTAAAGGGCAGGAGATGTCTATCAGGGAATAGCTGAACAAATGGTCATGTATGAGTCTATTTTGGTATATGAATCAATGGAATATTAATGATGATACTGTATGAAATAATGAAAAGAGATAGTCTCAACATTACCACAGAAGGTTTGTATAAACTGACACGAAGTGAAGTGAGCAGAACCAGTGGAACAATTTTTATACTAATAACATTATTGTAAAGAAAAATAACTTTGAATGATTTGAAAACTCTGATCAATGTAATAACCAACTATGACCCCACAGAACTGATTATGATACATCTACACACTTTCTGACAGAGATGTGGTGGACTCAAGGTACAGAATAATACCTAACTCATCATGTACAGCTGAGGTGGGAAATTATTTTACTTGACTATGAATATATAATAAAGATTTTTCTTTTCTTTATTTTTCATTGGGGAAATGGGGCTTTCAACAGAATGGCCTCAAAAAAAGAAAAAAATAGAAAAAAAGAAAAGTAGATCATCAAGGCTTTTTTAAAAAACAAAAATACTCAGAGACGAAGATAAGCAGGACAACTTTGAAAGTAACATATTGAATTTCTTATATATTTAAAAGGAAAAGCAACTTGTACATAATAGATTGAAAGTTTTGTGTCCAATCTTTTTCTGTTCTGCTTTGTCATGTTTATTAAGTTCATAGTTTTTTTTCCCTAAAAAATAGTTTTTTCATTTCAAGTTGACATCAAACTATTAATGACTTTTCTCTGGGTCATCATTTGACCATTTATAAATCTATTGTGCTATACTATCATCTAGCCGAGATATCTCCATCTTTTATATAAGAATATCAAGAGATATTGTTGGATGCCTTACTAAGGAAGGAATTTAATCGTCATTGGAATAATTTCTGTCTTTGAGATTTCATGCTTGAGTGTTTTCCATCTTTCCAGAAACAACTTTCCCCATAAAATATTAGGCAATTGAATCCTACCAGTCATTCCTCTGAACTTTTAAAAAGACTTGTTAAAAAAAAAAAAAAGCTCTTGCAAATGTATGACTCTTGTTTTAGAGAGAAAACTCTAAATGGAACTCTAAAGGAATGGAGTACAACTGAGGGTGGAGCAGAAAGAGGAAATGGAGACTAGAAGAGGAGTGGGAGGATATTGAATATATTTTAAGCAAGACTATCCCTGGCTTTCCTCTCCTTCTCTATCATGAATCCAATGATAAAGTTGTTACTTGCCACATTTTCATCATTTCTACTTTAGCAGTCAATTCTTTCTAATAATATTAGTCAGAATTAGATCTATAATGGCAACTCCTCTTGTTGCTTCTGCTACTTTCTGGAGGATGAAATTATACTTACAGTGCACAGATTTATCAGCCAAACTGCTGGCAGAGGGAACGCTATTATAACAGTAGATATATGAATAGCTGACCTCCCTTGTCTCCATATCTTGCTATGTTTTATCCAAACTTCTCATTTAATTCCTCCATTTTATCCAAGTGCCCTGTAATGTAGACCTATTATAGTCCTGCTTCTTTTTCTCCCATGTTGACCTTGACCCCAATGTCCCCTATCACTTTTCCCTTTTTGTTTTCTAAATTTATTCAGATAAGTTTTTATTCTAAAGATTCAACACTTCTCTACCGCTCTTTTTATCTATTTTTAAAAATTCAATCAATTCCTCCCCTCCCCACATTACAGAAGACATCATTCAGCAAAATGTATAATGTCTTTTGTGTTTGCACTTCTCATTTCATTCTTAGGAGGTATTGGACATTCACAAGTTATTCTTCAAATATTAAATCTATAGCTGCATATAATGTTCTTTTAGTTCTACTCATTTCCTTCTTTATTATCCCTTCATTATCATAAACTACTATTATGTAGTTCTTTCTAAGTTTTTTAAAATCAATTTTTTTATCATTTCTTATGACAGTAATATTCTATCACAACTATGTATCACAATTTGTTTTGCCATTCCCCAACTGATGGACTACCTCTTGATTTCCAGTTCTTTGCCACCACAAAGAGAACTTCTATAAAGGCCCTTTTCATCTATTTCCCTCATTTGAATAATTTGATTTTTCCATAATTATTTCCTAATGGTGAAGTCTATAACTCACCGAATCTCAGTATAATCAACAAAGTCAAATTTCTTTCCTTGATTTGGGATCCCTAATTCAGTTGATTACTACATTTTATGCATTTGTATCTAAAAATGTGAGGTCATGGGTTTTATTACTAGTTCTCTTCTTGAAAATGATTTCCTGGGAACAAATGGTCTCTCTTCTACTCTTCTCTTTTTTGTTGAACCTACTACCTTCTAAGGTATTAGTTCTCTACCTTTTTGGTCTCAGGACCTCTTTATAGCTCTTAATAATGATTGTGTATTACCCCCCTCCAAAGAATTTTATGTAGGTCACATATGCCTATATTTATCATATTCAAAATACAAAAGGCATTATAATTATCATGAAAATAGTTTTGACCTTTCAGATACCCTAAAAGGGTTTGGAGGAACCCTAGCATTCTCCACACTGTATTTAGAGAACCGCTATCCACTAAGAATGGCATTAGGTCCCAAACTTTTTGGTCATGGAACCCCTTTATAGCTCCTAATAATTATTGAGGACCTCCCCTGCAAAGAATTGTTATTTATGTGGGTTATATCTGACAATATTTACTATATTCAAATTTTAGAATGCATTAGAATTATTATGAAAATATTTTTGACCTTTCAGACCTCCTGAAAGCATCCAGAGGATCCCTAGAGGTCTCCAGACATTCTTCGAAATCCCCCATGCTAAGATTTAAAACTTGGCAGATATGTATGAGGAATTTCCTCTCTCCCCTCCCTCCTTTTGCAGGTTAAAGCACTATTGATCACATTTGGAAAACGCCAAGCCTTTACTAGGCACACTCCATCCCTGACCACTAATTTGTTCTCTCTGTATTTTATATGGTGAATTTTATATTCTGTATTTTATGGTCCAGAAATCCGAATTCCTTTTCTTTTAGGTACCATCTGCTTTGATAGTTTTTCACTTTTCAAATTTTCTTTGTCTTCTGAAATCTCCAACTTTAATCAATAGAAAAGAAGAAAGGAGAGAAAAAACCTAACCACGCCCTTAACTTCTTTAGTATTTGGCTTAGCTCTTCCCAGTCCTTGGCAATGCTTGCTTGTACCTTCATTTGTGCCTGCATAAGTCACCAAGAATATTCATCAGATCTGAAGGGTCAAGAGACTCTCCCTCACTCCTAGGTACATGCCTCGAGAAGACAGCAGATTGCTAACAAATAGCTGCCTTAGAACTGCTCATCAGGTAGTTACTACCTGCCATCACTTGTCTCGTAATGATCATATTAACAGTAGTTTGTGTTCCTATAATGCTTTAAAGGTGACAAGTTGCTTAACCATCATTCTCCCATTGGGTTCTCACAACGAGCCTTGGGGCACAAGAAGATGCTTCCTTAATAGAGGATCCAATTCACTCTCTTCAGGAAAGAAAAAAGAAAAAGAAAGAAATCCTTGTTATATAGGTCCAAATATTCCATATTCCTTCTTCTCCTTCCCTATCACATTCTTCCCTCCTTCTGACTGTTAAGGAAGAAGCATATCTTTAGACCTCTTCAGTCCCTTCTTCTTTTCTCCTTAAAATGTTTTTTTTTAATCCTTTACCTTCTGTCTTAAAATTGATACTAAGTATTAGTCCGAGGGCAAAAGAATAGTAAGGACTAGGCAATTGGAGTTAAGGGACTTGCACAGGGTCACACGGATAGAAAGTGTCTGAGATCAGATTTGAACCTAGGATCTCCTTTCCTAGGCTTAGCTCTCTGTCCATCTCTATGTCCATCCTAAATGTCCAGAAACACTTATCCTTGAAACATCCTTTCAAGAAAAACTTTATTCTCCCTAATAATAACTTCCTGGTGAGTGGAGAGGGTTATCTTCTTTTTCTCTAGCTCTGTCACCTTGACTTCTAGGATGGCCACTAACTTGGAATTTAGCACTTGGCTAATTTCCTCCTCAAATCTCATTCCTGTTTCAAGACCCAGTTCACTTCCCAGGTAAGTCACCTGGCCCAGGTTCCCTATTCTCTACTTCAGCAACACCCTGTGATGAGAGAAACTATTCCCTAAGTTTGTCCTACACTGCATCCCATTTTTGCCTGCATACATTGTGGGAAAGTGTGGGGCAGAGCGCTCTCTCTCTCTCTCTCTCTCTCTCTCTCTCTCTCTCTCTCTCTCTCTGTCTCTGTCTCTGTCTGTCTCTGTCTCTGTCTCTGTCTCTGTCTCTGTCTCTCTCTCTCTCTCTCTCTTTCTCTCTCTCTCTCTTCTCTCTCTCTCTCTCTCTCTTTCTCTCTCTCTCTCTTCTCTCTCTCTCTCTCTCTCTCTCTCTCTCTCTCTATCTCTCTTCTCTGTCTCTGTCTCTCTCTGTCTCTCTCTGTCTCTGTCTCTGTCTCTGTCTCTCTCTCTCTCTTTCCCCTCTAAGGTATTTTCCCCTTTTTTCATATTTCTTCATTTTTATTAAAATTACACTGTTATGAGTCACTAATGGACTCCTGACTCGAGTAAATTTTATAATGGTGACCATAATGTTTTATTAATATTACATTTAATAATTCTACTTTTCATTTTATTACAACCCTCTGTCTGGAGTTGAGTTACATGGTTTAATCATTTGTCTTATAATATTGGAGGCTTTCAAAAGTCTTATTGATTGATGTCCTTTTAGTTTATTGCACAGTCATTTTTGCATATAGCTTCCCTTCTCCCTGCTCCCCAAACCTTGTATAAGAAAGGAAAAAAATGAAGCAAAACTAGCCTACACATTAACCACTTCTGTCTGTGTGTAGAACATTCCACTGCGTAGTTTCATGCCTCTTCAGTAAAAGAGAGATAATCATTTCCTCATATTTTCCTTATAGTCAATATTGATCATTTATAATAAGTTTCTAATTGCTTCATTTTTTTTATTTCCATTGGTGAGATTCTAAGCTTCTGAAGGCAAGAGTCATGAATTACATTTCTTTTATACTCCCCACACCCAATAGCACAGTGATAGGCACATAGGAACTGTTGATGGCGTTCACATGATTTGATTTATTGTTGAATCAAATATCAGCCTTTGGCTAATGAATCAAGCAATGATAAAAAAAAAAAGACTTGAAATATACAGAGGAAATGCTTTTGTTTTTAACACCCCAAGGAAGGAAGGAAGGAAGGAAGGAAAAGAAATTCAGGTATCCCTTCCTCATCATGATTCTCTCCATTGTGGTGGTGATAAATCATGGGTTGGCATAAGAAATTAAATGAGAATTTTGGGGGACTTGGAGAAAAGCTGCAGATGACACAGAAAAAGTTTAGGAACTCAGAAATGCATAAAACATATGTATAGTATTATATAATATTAGCACACATTTATATAATTGTGTAATATAATTCTACAATATTAGCACATTTTATCTTTTAATGCCATAAATATACACAATTTCTTTCTTAGAGGGGGAGCTAGGTGGCTCAGTAAATTGAGAGTCAGGCCCAGACACTGGAAGTCATAGGTTCAAATCTTGCCCCAGACACGTCCTAGCTGTGTGACTCTGGGCAAGTCACTTGACCGCCATTGCCTAGCCCTTAGGACTCTTCTGACTTGGAAACAATACACAGTATTGATTCTGAGATGGAAGGGAAGGGTTTTAAAACATTTCTTCTTTAAAATTAAAATAACTAAAAAGTTCATTTAAGAAAAGAATTTGAAAGCCAGCAGATGACACAAAAAGGCAAGAAATGTAGAGATATCTTATAAATGATCTATCTCCATGTAGCCCAAGACCAAATATTTAGCTCAAATTTTACAATAAGGTACTATAAATACCTCATAAAAGAAAAAGAAAAAAAAATTCAGACTTCTTCTCTGGTATGAAAGGAAGCCCAAAAACTTTTATTTACATTTTTCAGATCCCAGAGGCTCTGAGCCCCTAACACACCCATCTGGAAGAGATCCCTGTAATTGTTTATGTAGCATCGATTATGTTTCGGGCCAGCTAAGTGGCACAATGGATAGAGTGCAAGGCCTGGAGTCAGGTGGTCTTGAGTTCAAATTTGACCTCAAATACTTACTAGTCTGTATGACACCAGACAAGTCACTTAGTCCTATTTGCCTCAGTTTCCTCATCTCTAAAATGAGCAGGAGAAAGAAATGGCAAGCCACTCCCAAGTGAAGCCACAAACGGACATGACTGAAATGACTGAACAATCCTATGTTCCAAGGATAGTGCTAAGTTCTTTATCAATATTATCTCAATTGATAATACATAATTCTGGGAGGTAGGTGCCCCTAGCCCTATTTTACAGATGAGGAAACTGAGGCAAACAGAGGTTAAATGATTTGCCCAGGGTCACACAGCAAGTATCTGAATCCAGATTTGAACTCAGATCATCCTGACTCCAAGTCCAGCATTCTATTCATTGCTCCATCTAGCACTGTCCTATAGAAATGTCTAGTGTTTCCATTTCACTTCCAAGCATCTGCTTCTCAGAAAAACAAAGGTAGCATTTGAACATCATTACTACAACTAGACAAATCCAAGCACATATTTATCTTGCAGCTCTGACGCCTGCCTTCGTGTTTACCCACTGAGCTCATGCTAATTTTTCATTGGTCAAGAGCACCACTTACCATATTAGATTTCTTTAGTTATTTGAAAACACCCACAGTGAAAAATGCTACCCTCAAAGAGCAGACCTGCATATCTCTCTGGATGGGAAGCAGCTCGTCTGGCTTTGGCTCAGCTTCCGGAGGAATTTCCAAATGCAAATGCTTGCTGGTGTAGTTAGGCCATCTGGGACTTAACTTAGCCTGTTATTCCCAGCCCCGTCAAGTCCTGAACCATGAAGCTGCCCATTAGGACAACGTGTGCTTCCCCGCCTGCCCCAAACTGTAGATGGCCTCTTTGCTGGAGTCCTTGAATCTCCTGGCCCCAGGCAGCCCTGATCCACTGAGGTCCAGACCACGGCTCAAGGTCACTATTTGATCTCCGTCCCTGATGTGAGCTCAGCCCTTGAGACAAAGTGGAATTTTCCCTACTAAATCACACACCTTCACAGCAATGAGGAAAATGTGCTGCACCATCCATGCGACAGCCTCAAATTCCAATGTTGAAAAAGATGACCGTCCAAAGTCATTCATCAGGGTAGAATGTAACTGTGTCAAGTATCCTTTGATATCAGTGGACCATTGGCTGGAGCCTCCTTTCTCCCCCTGCGCCTTAGGTTTATATTTTGTTGTACAGTATTTGTTTCAAATTTGTGATAAGATTTGATGGGTTCTGAGATCTTGGACTGGAAGAAGCCTCAAAGACCATCGAATCCCATAATATGGAGTTAGGTGTTGAGTGATGGCACATGTATAACCCAATGGAATTGCTAGTCAACTCTTGGAGTGGGGAGGGAAGAGGGGAGGAAGAGAACAAGAATCATGTAACTTTGGGAAACTTGTGTGTAAATTTGTTATTGGAATAAAATGACTATAATTATATTTAAAAGACCATCAAATCCAATAATATGGAGTTAGGTGTTGAGTGATGGCACATGTATAACCCAGTGGAATTGCTAATCAACTCTTGGAGTGGGGAGGGAAGAGGGGAGGAAGAGAACAAGAATCGTGTAACTTTGGGAAACTTGTGTGTAAATTTGTTATTGGAATAAAATGACTATAATTATATTTAAAAGACCATCGAATTCCATAATATGGAGTTAGGTGTTGAGTGATGGCACATGTATAACCCAATGGAATTGCTAGTCAACTCTTGGAGTGGGGAGGGAAGAGGGGAGGAAGAGAACAAGAATCATGTAACTTTGGGAAACTTGTGTGTAAATTTGTTACTGGAATAAAATGATGATAATTATTTTTAAAAGACCATTGAATCCAACCCTCCGTCCCTTCCCTCAGTTTTAGCAATGGCCAGAGAGACTCACCCAGGATCACAAAGGTAAGAGATGTCAGAGGCAGAATTTGAAGTAAAGTCATAGTCTTTTGATGCCAAAGTCAGTATTCTTTCCCCTCATTCCATATTGCTTCTGCATCTCTGTCTCCTGACTTCCTTCAAATCTCAGCTAGAGTTCTACCTTCTGCTAGAATCCTTATCCAGTTCTCTCCATCTTGGTATCTTCCCTCTGAAACTACCCCCAACTTATCCTGTATATAGCTTGCTCTTACATGGATATTTGCATGTTATCTTCCTCATTAGATTATGAGTTCCTTCAGAATAAGGGCTATTTTTTGTCTTTCTTTGTACCCCCAGTTTACCATAATACCTGGCATATAGTGGATGCTTCATAAATTTTGACTGATTGACTACAGTATCATCAGTGACCTGGAACTAGATAATAACCCCTTAAACCAGTAATTTCTGAGGATCAACTAGGTGGCTTGGTGGATTGAGAACCAGGCCTAAAGATGGGAAGTCCTCGGTTCAAATCTGATCTCAGACACTTCTTAATTGTGCAGCCCTGGGTGACTCACTTAACCCTCATTCCCTAAACCTTACTACTCTTCTATCTGGGAACCAATACATAGTATTCATTCTAAAATGTAAGGTAAGTGTTTTTTAAAAAGGCAATAGTTTCAGTCAGAATTTCCCAAGGGCCTTAAGAAGATCCATGAAAAAATTAGAAGAGTGACACAACACTTTGATGATGACATAGAATGCCCACAAAAGCCATGCAGTCTATTCAGAGATGTACCCCCAGTTTCCATTGTATTATTACTACTTCATCTTTATTCTTCTCCCCATTCCTCCTAGCTCTCATTGGCTTATATTCTCTACCTCCGACGTATGCAATTAACAAGAAGAGAGAAATGTATGTTGCTGAGGAAAGAGGAATAGGGATGACAAAAACCAGTTTCTAGGAATGGAGCTGGAACAAGGCCTATAGATTTGACTCAGAAACCTAGCACACATTTGTGGTTCCTCCCTACAAGAGCCCATTTGAGTCTGTGCTTATTCATTCATTCATTGAATGTAGGACGCAGAGCTTGTCCACTCCTTATAGCGATCTCAGGTCTGAAGCCTCAGGACCATTAAATTAGAAGAGACCCCAAAGGCCAATGAGTTCAACTCTTTCATTTTATTTTATTTAAAAACACTTACCTCCTGTCTTAGAATTAATACTAGTATTGGTTCTAAGGCAGAAGGAGTAGCAAGGGCTGGCAATGGGAGTTAAATGATTTCTCTAGAGTCACACAGCTAGGAAGTATTTGAGGCTATTTATGAACCCAGGACCTCCTGTCTCCAGGTGCAGTTCTCTATCCATTGAGCCCCCTGGATGATCCTAACCCCCTTATTTTAATTCTGGGGAAATTGAGGCCCAAGGAGATTAACTGATTTGCCTAGGGCCACAAAGAGAGTAATCACAAGAGGCATAAAGTAAACCTAGTCTACAATACTGCCCCTCTCCCAGCAGGCTAGCACCCATGGTGGGATTGTCTTTTTTAATGCCTCCTCTCCCC
Source organism: Monodelphis domestica (assembly GCF_027887165.1). Taxonomy (NCBI): domain Eukaryota; kingdom Metazoa; phylum Chordata; class Mammalia; order Didelphimorphia; family Didelphidae; genus Monodelphis; species Monodelphis domestica. The sequence continues at coordinate 301,741,909 of NC_077230.1, forward strand.
CTCACACCATCTTTTGCACCATGGTGACATTCCCCCCCCCCCATTATCCTTTGTACACTTTACCCTAAATTGCTTTTGCTCCATAACAGCTTTAGCTCATTATGGCTCTAGATAGGACACTGGCTTAAGCTTTATTGTTTCATTTAAGAAATATGCCAGAAGGGGGCTGCTGGGTGGCTCAGTGGATTGAGAGCCAGACCTAGAGATGGGAGATCCTAGGTTAAAATCTGGCCTCAGACACTTCCCAGCTGTGTGACCCTGGGCAAGTCACTTGACCCCCATTGCCTAGCCCTTACCACTCTTCTGCCTTGAAGCCAATACACAGTATTGACTCCAAGACAGAAGGTAAGGGTTTTAAAAAAAAAAAAAGAAATGTCAGAAAATTCACAAAGATGGCATTTGCTATGGTATCTTCATGAGCAAGATCCATCTACTCTATTGGGCAGATGAATGATTGAATGAATGAATGAGGAAGCCTCTGTTACTGAGTTCTAAATGCAAGAGATACAAATACAGAAGCAAGGTAGTTCCTGCCTTTAAGAAGCTTTACCTCTAGTAAAAGAAAGCAACGTCCGTAGGAAATGGTGGCCAGGTAGAGATAATGAGTGACACAATGGGGTTGTCAGTGGTAGCATTAATCTTATGGCAATTCTCAATGCAAGAGGTAGAAAGGAATTGAAGAGTGATGGCCCTGAGGAAGGGGAGCATGTCAGGTCCCAGAGAGCTCAGAACTTGTGTCCCAAGAGGTCTGGTTTGGAGAGAGGAGCAGTCACAAAGGGAGGAAGATGGTGGCAAGGATCAAGGTGAGGAAGTCTCATCCTAGGAGATTGATCAGACAATCTTGCTTGAAACCTTGCGATTGAGCTGTACTGAAGAATTATTTTTGTTGTATTGATGTGTGTTTCTTATCCAGACCTGGAGATCTACACTCATTAGGATGATCAATCTGTTTCAAATTTTTCTATTATTAATTCAGCTCTCATTTAGTGCTGACCAACTGATCAATAACTAGGGACAGTCCTCCCTAACTGTTGACTAGGGTCGTAAGCCTATAGTTATAAAACTAGCATGGACTTCTGAAGTTATTTGGTCATAGAATGATAGGATTATGGATGTCGTGTTGGAAGAGACCTCTTTCGAAATCAATTAGTTGGGGGCAGCTGGGTAGCTCAGTGGATTGAAAGCCAGGTCTAGAGATGGGAGGTCGTAGGTTCAAATATGGCCTCAGACACTTTCTAGCTGGATGATCCTGAGCAAATCACTTAACCCCCATTGCCTAGTGCCAACACATACTATTGATTCTAAGGTGGAAGATAAGGATTTAAAAAAAATTTTTTTTAATTAAAAAAAAGTTGATTAGTCCAATCCTCTTCATTTTATGACTAAAGGTCAGAGAAATGGAATTTTTGCATTTCCAATTTTCCAAATTGGAACTCCAAATTGGAATCTTTGGCTCTTATTCAGGCTCTTTTCTTAATTTTACAGATGAGGAAACAGACATAGAGAGAAATGATCTGCTCAAGATCACAAGTATCAAAGCCATTACTTGAATCCCTATCCTCAGTTGCCTAGGTCATATGATTTCAAATGCAATATTTTTCCCATTGTACCACATGCATCTTTAAGAGTAAACAGAGAGGCAGCTAGGCAGCACAGTGGATAGAGCACCAGACCTAGAGTTGGGAGGATTTGTGTTCAAATTTGGCCTTAGACACTTCCTAGCTATGCAACCCTGGGCAAGTCACTTAACTCCATTTACTTAGCCCTTGCCTTTCTGTTTTAGAGTTGTTGATAAAAGAGAAAGTTAGAGTTTTTTATGAGTAAAAGAGAGGAAAATCTCCTAGACAGAATAATTTCAGGAGACCAGAAAGGCATCATACTCCTCAAAACTCTAAAATCCTTCTACTCAATAGGCTTCAGGATTAAGAAATGAAAATGACCAAAGGTTTACAGATTACTCGGAAGCTTTATACATGTATATCCTGAATACCTTTCTGATGAAAAGATTCTGAAAACTCCAGACATGCTGAGCAATGAACAATATCAAAAAAGGAAACTATATCTCCATATAGGAAACGACTAGTTATTGATATAGATGATTTCATATTCTGCTGTCAATATGCAAGTGGAACATCAACTAGTTAGAAAAATGACCCTAATCAATACTAAATTTGAAGAATAAAGGTGAGAAAAGCCACTATTCAATTATATGTTTCTTACCAAGAATCATGGTGTTTTTACATAGTAAGAACCATGGACTTTTTTTGTACAAATCGTGGGACACAATAATTGAAGAGTCAAAGTTTTGAGTGATCTAATGGGCAATGAATAAATGAATGGTAATAAAAAAAGGTTGTAACATCAATCAATCAATCAATCAATGAAATCCTTCTACTCAGATCACTTATGCCTAAAATACCCTATTTTTAAGAACTCCCAGTCATCCCAGTCCCATTGTCTCATCATCACTATCATCATAGCACTTATATGGTGCTTGCTTGTGCCAGACATGGTGCTATACATTTTACAAATATTATTTCATTTAATCTTCATAATAACCATGATGGTAGGTGCTCTTTATTCCCATTTTATAGTTGAAGAAACTGAAGCAGACAGATGTTAAGTGACTTGCCTAGGGTCATATAGCTAGTGTCTGAGGTTGAATTTGAATTTGGGTCTTCTAGACTCCAGGCCCATGGCTCTCTCTACTTAGTGCTCCATCCAGCTGCCAAAAGCAGGATGTGTCTAAACGACTCCCCCAATACTCTTTTTGATATGGTTGCCCAATCAGAAGGATAAAAGAGGCCATCAACCAACCCCTAGCCTGGGATCAGAGGTTCTCTGTGCCCAAATTAGCCTTAGATTGAAACTTTCAGGATGTGAAGTGTTTTTCTTCTTTATCTTAAGTAGAAGGAAGCCATCCTCTAGTCCTCCAACCTTCCCTGGGGTGGGGGGTTGGGGGGGGATTCCCAAAATGAGCAGGAATTGGAGGAACTGTCAAACTAGGAGTGTTCTATTTGTTTATTTTGTTCTTAACCTTGCCTAGTCACCCAAGCCACCAGGACAAGAGAACATTGTCCAGTAAAGAATAGTAACGGACTAGCACGTGGGAACCATTTTAGTCACAGAGGAAAGGTCACCTTTGCAAATTATTGGCTCACTGATCTAGGTTTCTGGTCCTGGGTAAATCCATGTCTTTCTTGCAAACTATGCCAGCTAAGCACAACCCCTGGCAGATCCTCCCAAGCTGGGAAGGCTCTGCAGAGTGGCCAGTGATGGACTGTGTGCCCATTGTCCAAGAATCAATGCTAGCTAAATTGGGAGAGTTTTTTTGCCCATTATGTCTGTACCTAAGTTATACTGCACCTGATTGGGAATGTTATACCTGCAGCAGAGAAATCATATCGATCTCTGAAGGACTATAAGGTAACACGTTTGACTCCCCCACACCCCATTATGGTGTGTTTGCGAATGATTCTTTTGTCCAAACAAAATAATTTGAGGGCTTTGACTAGGCCTTCTGTTATTTTAAATTCTAATTCCTTGATTCCCATGAGAACTTCTTCCCATTTCCCCTGTCTTCTCTCTCTCTCACGCCCCTATTCCCTATTAGCTTTCAGGGTGTCATCTTTATGGACCATTTATTATAAGAGTAATTTGTGTAGAGCCCTGGACCCTTTGGAGAAAAAGGTGCTGCAGAAATCGAATTGATAAAGAAATAGCAGAACCATATGAAATAAGGTTCTGGAGAGAAAGAAGCTGCTTCTGTGTCGGGGAATCATAGCTACATTGCCTGAGACTCCGGGGAAGGGCTGAACAGGGAAGATGGATGTATTATAATGAGAAACGAAAGTAAATTTTCCTCTAAGCAAGGGAATGAGTAGAAATGCTAGTCAAGAAATCAGCCAGATTATCTCTCTGTTTGCAGAGACCTGGGCTGTTGTAGATGTGCAGGGTGGCATCCACCCCTCTGACATACTTTTGGGATATCTCTCTACCTCCCATGCCACTTGGTGGTTGCTTTGTGATAGAGTTAACCATGGAGAACTTATTTAAGAGGGGTCATAACCATTGAATGCTGGGAAATGATGGCAGCACACTGTGCACACAGTGTGCAGATTATCTTAGTATCATTGGAAGCTCTTGTATTGCCAAATAAGAGTTAAAAAAAAAAGACCTATCCTAGAACAGAACTGCAATAATTGCAACATCACAAATGGCCTTTGGCTGCTCCCATCCAATTCTAGGCTTTGAATTCTTTTCATTGCCCTGTCTTTTAGTTTATATCTCTTTATCTTCCCTCCCTTTAAAACAGCATGAAAGATTTTATCAAAGGCTTTGCTGAAAATTTAGATGAAATGTACTTCTAACATTTTGCTGTTATACTAATCTAATAACTCTTTCAAAAAAAGAAAATAAGATTAACCATTATGACCTGTTCTTAATTGTCGCCATGCTTGTTCTCTGTGAACATGGCTTATTTTTTCCAAATATTCAATAATGATTCCTTTAATAATATGTTCTAGGATGTTGCCAGAAATTGAAGTTGTTTGCTGGTCTACAGTTTTCAGACTCCATTCTCCTTCCATTTTTTAAAACAGGGACAGATTTTTCCCTTCTCTAGTCTCCTAGTGCTTCTCTTTACCCTTGTGTTCTTTCAGAGATCATTGATAATGTCTCAGTAACTTCATTGGCTAGCTCTTTCATTAGCCTAGAATGTAGGTCATTCGGACTTTGGAGAAGATTGGAATTGTGGAGAAAGTGATGGATTACCAATTTAAAAATCACCTTGATCATGACAATCCATCTTGGATATAATATCCTGAATCCTACCCTGAACTTATATTCTTATGAATAACAATGCTATTAACAAGAGGGTTAGTGTTTTCATACTTTGTGGGTAATTGGTATCCAAGGTAAGTGGCTGCCATTTTGAGAAATGAACATGGAAGAACATTGGCTAGTCCAGAAACTGCTCATAAGGAACAACATATCTGAAAATTTGTAAAACAAATATAGTCAACTGACTCTTTGGTTTTTGCACTGAGTGAGTATCAATAAGACCTAAAGTATTGTGGGAGGAACAAAAGGACTGGAATATTTATTTACTGATATTTTATTTTTTCTCAATTAAATGAAAAAATAATTTTAAACTTCATTTTCTTTAAATTTGTCAATTTCTCAGCCTCCTTCCTCCCTGAGGCAGAAAGCAATCCAATATAGATTTTGCATGATTAATAGCATAAAACATCTTTCCATATTAATCTTTTAGTGAAAGAGAACTCAAACAAATGAAAGGAAAGTGAAGAAATAAAGTGAAATATAGTATTTCTCAATCTGCATTTAGCCTTCATCAGTTCTTTTCTGAAGGTCAATGACATTTTTCATTATGAGTCCTTGAGGTTTTTCTTGGATCACTATATAAGCAGAAATAGCTAAGTCATTCATGAATGTTCATCATATAATATTTCTGTTACTGCGTTCTCCTGATTCTGCTCAATTCAGTTCATGTAGGTCTTTTCAGGAAATTTTATTATCATGCAAGACACACTTCCACAGTGGTCTAACCCTAGTTTCTGCCAAATTGCCTTCCAAATTTCCCAGCAGTTTTTGTTAAACTGAGTTCTGATTCCAAAAGCCAGGGTCTTTGGGTTTATGAAACATTAAATTGCTAAGGTCATTTACCCTTATATATTGTGTATGTAATCTACTCCACTGATCTACCATTCTATTTCTTAGCCAGTACCAGATTATTTTGATGATTGCTGCTTTGTAGTAAATTTTGAGAACTGGTACTACTAGGCCACCTTCCTTCACGTTTTTTTTATTAATTCCCTTGATATTCCTAGTCATTAGAAGATATAAAGTGAATAATTTTAATTATATTAATATAGGCCTGATTTTTCCCATACTGTTTTCCAATTTTCCCAGCAGTTTTATTGCCCCCAAAGCTGGGATCTTTGGGTTTATCAAACACTAGCTTGCTGAGGTAATTTACCCCTGGTCTATTCCATTGATCCACCCTGTATCCTAAAGAAATTTTCAAAAAGGGGAAATATTTATAGTAGCTCTTTTTGTGGTAGTAAAGATTTGGAAACTGAAGGGAGGTTCATCGATTAGGGAATGGTTAACAAGTCATAGTATATGATTGTAATAAAATACCACTGTGCTATAAGAACTAGTATGAAAGATGATTTAAGAAAAGCCTGGAAAGAATCATATGGACATAATTATAAAACACTTTTCACACAAATAAAGTCAGATCTAAACAATTGGAAAAATATCAATTGCTCATGAGTAGGCTGAGCTAATATAATAAAAATGACATTCTATCTAAATTAATTTACTTATTCAGTGTCATACCATTCAAACTGCCAAATAATTATTTTTTCAAACTAGAAAAATACTAGGCCTATATTTCACACCATATACCGAGATAAATTCAAAATGGATAAATGACTTAAATATAAAGAATGAAATCATAAATAATTATGTGAACATAGAATAGCATACTTGTCAGACCTGTGATATAGAAAGAAATTTAAGACCAATCAAGAGATAGAGAACATTACAAAATGTAAAATGAATTATTTTGATTACATCAAATTTAAAAAGTTTGGTACAAACAAAACTAATGCAACCAAAATCAGAAGGAAAGCAACAAACTAGGAAAAAAATTTTACAACAAAACTTTCCAGGCTTTTCTTAAATTAATCATCTTTCATATTATTTCTTATAGCATAGTAGTATTTGATTACAATCATATACTATGACTTGTTAACCATTCCCTAATTCATAGGCCTCTCTTCAGTTTCCAAATATTTACTACCACAAAAAGAATTGCTATAAATATTTTTGTACAAACAGGTTCTTTCCCCTTTTTGAAAATCTCTTTAGGATACAGAACTAGTAGTGATATTGCCAGATCAAAGGGTATGCACAGTGTTGAAGCTATTTGGGCTTAGTTCCAAATCACTCTCCAGACTGGTTGGATCAGTTCACAGCTCCACCAGCAGTGCATTAATAGAATTGGAACCTTTAAGGTTTATGGATATAGTGGTCAAGAATTACTTATTACTTTCAGCCCCAACTTCTTAGCATTTTCTTCAGTTAGAATAATGGACTAAGTATGAGCAAGTGCCTTGTCATGCTACATGATGGCTTATAATTGAATAGAAAACCACCTAGAAAAAAATTTTTGAGAAGGTCTTCAAACAGCTTTCTCTTCTGTCACCCACCCCCATTCATCCTTTCCCAAGGTCCAAAAGCTCTGCATTGATTATCAAGAGTTGCAAGCTCAGCTGGGAGTAAGATTTCATGCAGAACTTGTATTATCTACCTTCTCCACTCACAACCCAGAAACCCTGTAATTATCATCAAGAAGCAAATGAACTACTGGGCATGAGATTTTGTGTAGGCATATTCCAACAGAATAACATCCCACATTCCATCTTCAAGTTTAGGACTAGTCCTCCAAGTTCTGTTGATAAAGAATTCCAATTGACTCCCTAACATTCTGATGCTTCAGTCAGTCACACAGTCTAATTACCTTATATATCCCTAATATCTCATCCTAATCATCTGCCTCCATTTTTGTCAGCCTTACTTACTCCTTCCCTATCCAACACAAACATAGTTCTTCCATTCCTCAGCTCATTCCTCTGTGCTCTTTGGAACTCAAACTTGATTCTCAATAATTTCCTTTTTCCTCTCAAATTTTCAGTTAGGAATCCTTCCTTTCATCTACCCGAACCTAAACCTAAATCTCCCTAAAGATTCTAGTATCCCCTCCATTGGATGCTATTCATTTTTTTTCCCATTCCCCACTCCTTCTCAGGATCAGGATAAGGAGAGGGGCAAACATTTTGTTTGTCAGCTGCCATGTCTCAACAACTTTTCCCTTCTTGTAGTTCATGCAGTTTGTGTGTATACCATCCTCATCCAATTATCATTGCTATTATCTGTCAACCTCTGGATCATTCTTCCCACTTTCTCAATAGCTTTGTCATTTCTTCCATGGTCTTCTTTTTTGCCTCATCCCCTGTCAGTATCCTTGAGGAAGAATTCCATATTTATGCTTGCAGAACTCTCAAACAATCTGACCACGCAATCCTCGACTCCAACAAGCTTCATTCTCTACCTGCTTTCCACTGACAAACTGGTTAGGTCACACCTTAGACCTTCACATTTCTCAGAATTACTCTGCTTTAAAGATTTTTGAAATCTGATATATCATTCTTCAACTACTTCTTCCATTCTTTCACAATAAATTCACTCTTGGCCCCTACTATGACTTTTGTTCCTTATCCAGGACCTCAGTTTCATTTTCCTCCATACCCAACCTTGACCCTAAGATCAGTCAATTTAATGATTCACTAACCTAGAAACCCTTTCTACTCCCCCTTATCTTCATTCTGGGTAACACTCATCATCTGATTTCGCTAAACTGATGAGTTTCTTTAGAAAAATTCTACTTGTTCTCACCTAGGATAAATGTTAGTTAATTTAAACTGAATCTTCACTGCTATTCAACAGAACTTCTACTCTCTTCACTGATCTATTTTATCATTCCCCACAGTGACTATTTCAAACCTTCCCCTCCCTGCACAAATGGTCACCATCTTATAAAGCAGATAACTGTATTTCCTACTTCAAGAAGACTGAGGCCATCCAACTTTAACTCCTTCATTCCAGGTTCTCCCTTTCATTCCTCAGAAATTTCCAACATTATCTTATCTCTTCTTTCCTCTGTTCATAGAGGAAGAGTCAACCCTACTTGTGGTCAGGTCGAAGTCCACGACTTGTGCCTGTGATCCCATTTCATATAACAATTCATTCATATTTCTAGGGTGCTTTTATGATTATAAATCACTTCTCTCTTGACAGAGTGATGACCTGGCAGCTGAAAGTGAAAGAGATTGTCCATGGCCAAACAGTTGGTGGGTTTTAACATCAGAACTCTAGTCCAGTGCTCTTTCCACTCTATCACATTGCCCTTTACTCAGTCCAAGGGATAGCCTGGAGAAGTGAAGACTTAGGAGGAACATGAGAGCAATATTTAAATACTTAAATTGAGAAGAAAAATTTGACTGACTGCTTCATCACGATGAGCCAGTGAGTGAGTGTTGGAGAAGGCCACGTACTTCTGCTACTTGATATTTATATAACACTTTAAGATTTGAAAGACACTTTGCATATACTATCTCATTTGATATTTAGAACAGTCTTGGGAGGTAAATATTATAAATAGTAATTCCACTTAAGGGATGAAGAAACTGACTCAGAGAAATTAAGTGAATTTCCCTCTTCTCTGATCAGGAAGGTACCTTTTGCCCGCAGACTTCATACAAAGGAAAGTGCCTTTCATGAAGCTTTAGTCAGTCAGTGTTGGGTTCCTCCCAAACAGGCTGGGAACTTTGTCATGACAGAACATTCATACCAGGTAAGAATAGATATTAAGGGGAAAGAATGAAGGGGATGACTAATGGGAAGTGAGGAGTCTTACCAGGGTTTTGTTCTGTGCTGTTTCTCTTTGGATTAATTCACTATTTCATGCTATTTTGCAATCCACCCACCTCCTAATCTACTTTAATTTTTGCTTTGGAAAAAGGAGGGCAGGGGGAACTTTTGTACAAAACCAAAGAAATATGCATAGCAGGTGCTAAGAGCACAGGCTACAAGGTGAGCAGGTTGTTTTTATCCTGCTGTGTTCAGTAAGTAACCTTTAATCTCCAGCGTGGGACGTGAAGCTCAAGAATCAAAGACAATGATGTTTCTGTAAGTGTGTCAAGAAATCGTGAAAACGGTGGAAAGAGAGCCCAGTGGCCAAGATATTTGTCACCCTCTAGTAGAATGTATTAGTCAGCCAATCAGCAATATTTAATGTGTGCCTAGGGGTTTCTAGCCCCTCCATACAAGATCACCCTCTCCTGGTTCCCCATGGCGTGGAGGTCACACTGGGTTGTCAGTAGCCATGAAGAAAAAGTACTAGTATGAAATTGTTATTAAGTGCCAGTCACCAAAGCTAAGAGTCCTAAATGAAATATTTGCCTGCAAATTAAGCACAATCTTACCTTTAAATCAATTTTGGACCTGGTCATATAATTAGCTTGTGATTCACAGATTGAGCTCTATCCAAATTTTCAAGATTTTTGCCAAGACCTATTATTATAGTTCCAAAAAATTTAAGATGCAAACTCTCTTTAAGGCAAAAATTTTTAACTTGGAGTCATTAAAAAAACAACTTTTGTTATGCTGGTTTATTTTATAATCCTAAGTAGTATGTGATACATTTAAAAACATTATTCTGAGGAGTCCCTAGATTTCAGTACAATGAAAGAAATCCATGACACTAAAAAGGTTAAGAACACTTACCTAAGAGATTTGGGGATAAGTTCCACCACCTAGATAGATTTCAAGCACAGAGGTAGGCCAAGTCCACATATTTTATCAAAGGGATGGCCCGACTCAATGCATAATTGGCCATGGTGAATCATGAAATAGGTAAAAATTAAAAATAGTCCTTAAGGCTGGGAAGCCCTCTTCCACTGAAACAGTGACGATATTGGGGTAGCAGGAAAGGGAGTAGAGGGCAACAAGACTCACACTGATTTTAGAATGTCCATAAACATTTGTTTAATTGCTGGTATTTTAAATGTCATATCTTTTTCCAACCACCACCAAGTCAACAAACCATTGGAAAAGTACATTGATATTCATTGATATTGACATCTCACTAGATGGTGAAGCTGGAAGACAAAGAAGTTGCAAGTAAATGGATTGAGAGTTGTAAACCTCAAAATTTCTCAGACTTATGAATGTTAGGGGTTTCCCCCATTGGGGAATCTTCTACTTAAAAAAATTCCCTAGCAGATGGTGAGAACTCTACTTGAGTGTGGGGGCTCCTAGCTATGGGAGTGTCCCTGCTCCACCCTACTTAAGACTGCTTTAGGACAGAAAACTGTTTGCTAAACAATGAAAGTACTTTGATCTATGCTTATGGAAGGGACAGGAAGTTCTTTGAGTCATGACTGTTTTAGAATTGATACAATGGGATACTAAGTACCTATAAAGGTGGGGCAACTTGTAAACTACTTAAACCTAAAAAGGTGATAACTTATTCAGAGGTTTTTTCTTAATGAAATTTGTCTACACAGCAGCATTTTTTTCTGACTTACTAAAGAGATTAAAACTACTCAGCTGTGAATTCAAAATGGGTGGTCCTTTAAAAACATCTACAGTGATTGGTAGATGTTAGGACTTAGGGGAGGTGATAGAGGAAATTTTTGCCCTTAAAAATAAGAGCTTGGATCTCATTCAGGGATCTTGATTTCTGATTCTCATTCTGGAGGATCTCATTCTGAGAGACTCATTTCCTTGAGGACTGATGCTTGAGGGCTCTTTCCTTGGAGATAGATCTCTTTGAGGAGAAGTGCTCTTGGAGGAAATCTCATTCTGAAGGAGAGCTCCTTGAGGAGCTCCTCTGAGGGGCTCTGTCCCTCTGGGGTAGGAGCTCTGGAGGCTATTGAGAGAGGCCCTTTGAAACAATCTCTGGCTGGAAGACTCTTTCAGGAAGGACACTGGCCTGGTGTCACTAGTATCCTTGTTTAGTCAGACCTTGTGGTGAGTGTTAAAAAACTGACTGATTTCTCTTTTAAGACTCAGGTCTAGGCCATATTGGCTTGAGGCCCTTCATACTTATTCCTTTCTTACTCTCTCTCTCTTTCTTTGATTACTCATTGTATTGTTAATTAAAATCTCTATAAAACCCAATTGACTTGGGTATTTGAATAATTGGGAATATTTCCCTGGCGACCACCTTATATTTGATTTTAAAACCCAAGACACTATAGTGAAACATATTTCTGCGGTCAATTTACTCACCCTCTCTTATATCTATCACAATTTATATCTTCCACTATTTTAATCACTACAGTTTAAGACATCAACCATTTTAAATCTCACAGAGTTTTATCCTTAAGGAGGTAAATAAAGGAGTTGTATGGAGGAGATTTCACTGTTTACCTAATTGCAAAAAGAAATACTATTTAATGACATGTTTGAACATCTTGCCTTCATGTCCCCACAATCAAAATATTGTGAAGATTGGATTTAGCTCTCCCCTGATTGTAACAATGAAGGTACTTAGCTCTTTCTTTATTGTGAAGATTAAATTGTAATCCCCTGTCTATTTTTAGATTTTAATCCCCAAAAGTATAAACCCAGCACTTAAAATAAATCTACCCATTCTAACCACAAAAAGGTATGAATTAACTACAAAAGGGTGTGAACTAACCACAAAAAAGGTACAAATACCCATTTCATACATTGAGTGGGAGGTCTGTGAAAGAGTGAGCAGTCCTGGAGAGAAACGTTGACTGGGGGAGGTGACACAAAAGAAAAGGGTCTTTAAATAGTAGAAACAGAGATACATAAGGATCATGATCATTCAGTCACTCGAAGTTGGACTGGAGATCAATCACTTGGGCTTGGACTGTGAGGACAGTTACTCAGAGTTGGAATGGAAGACAGACACTTGAGGAGAGACTGGAAGATGGATACTCAGACTTGGAGTGAAGACATTTGGCTGTGGAAGTGGACCCCTGTAGGAACTCATGCAGGAGACCTCAGACTGCTTCCCTTTTAGAAGGGAAGTGTGTGGTGAGTGTAAAGACCGACTTAGTTCCTTGCCCTTTCTGGAGGTGTGAACCTCCAAGAAAGGCCCATTATCTTGAGACTCCTTTCCTCTGACTGGTGCCTTAGAATTTCTAACTGGTTCATAGGAAGCTGGAGCTCCCTCTCTCTTCCCTTTTCTCTCTTCTTTAATATCTTCCCTCTATTATAAATAAAACTACCATAAATTTCATTTACTTGAGTAATTCATTTTGGGATTTAGAAATTAAATCCCTGGCACCCACCAATTAAATATTCAGTTCAATTAACAATAAGTAAAAACAGCAGTATGAGGTTAAAATACAGTTTATATGCAGGCATAGGTCATTGATTTTTAAATTAAAAGGAATGTTAAGAGATTATTTAGTCCATTTGACAAATAAGGAGTTAAACCCAGAGGAATGCTCACACACACTGGAACAAAGATTTGAAGCAAGTTCCACTGACTCTGAGTTGAAAAATATTTCCTCTGTGCCATATCAAGGCAGAGAATTTAAAAATAGAGACATTCTTTGAAAATTGGGGCAGAATATCCCAACCAAGTCAACATATAAAGTGATATCTGATCACTTTAATATTTATGATGAACAAAAAACAAGGATATTAAAAAGCATGTTGGAAATTTTGGTTTAGGATTAAGAAATTAAAGAAGTAAAAGCTTGTCAATTATTCAGGAGCTTCACACCTATATTTAATGTACACTTACTAGACAGCTATATAATACAATGGATAGAGGGCTAGACTTAGAGTCAGGAAGACCTGAGTTCAAATCCAGTCTCAGGCAATTATTAGCTTTGTGAACTTGGGCAAGTCTTAATTTGTATTTGCCTCAATTTTCTCAACTCTAAGATGGGGATAACAGGACCAAACTTGCAATGTTACTGTTGAGAATCAAATTAGTTATCACGAATAAGACATTTTGTAGATCTTAATTAACTCTATAAATGCTGTTATTATTGTTACTTTCTTTGGGAAGAGAATTAGTAGATGATAGACATGGAGGGCACCAAGTAACATTGAAAAAAAAAGGCTACACAAAAAATGGCTGTATCATTACAAATAAAAACATATGTTTAGCAATGAAGGAGTTGCTTCAAAATCACCTGTTTTTATCCACTTTAGTATACCAACCAACTAGAGTAAAATCAACATCAATCATCAAATTAGGAAGAAATGTGCATGTGAGGAAAAGACTCTACATGCCATTGTAATGGTTTGACTTGACTTATTCAAAAGAGCTTTTGATTCTCCAAAATGGGAAATAGATAAAAATGTAGATATTGTAATTTCCTAGAGAATTTTAGCTAATATAAAATATTCCAAACAGGCCAAAAAATGTCAAGTATCTCAGCCAGAAGACAAGTGAACCCTTTTTTAAGTAGACAGACATGAAGCCAGAGACAATATTGATTCAAATTATAAGCTAATTTGTAAAATAGTATGGATGATTGTGATGGAATATTGTAGTATCATTGCTTCACAGAACAGCAAAAATCAGTGGAAGCTAAAAGTCTCAGAGAATTAAGCACAAGACCCCACATGGCATGAGGCCTTAAGAAAATGAAGTTAAGAAGAACCATCAAAACTAACCAAACATACATTGGGATGATGGAGAGGAGTATGATTTGAAGAAAGATATATGTGCTAGTGCAGCACGATTACAAAGTTACTGAAGGTTCAAATTTTAAGATATTTCAGAAAGCTGCAGTATATTGCTAATGATAACTGACATCTGAAAATGATATTCTTCAAGAAATATATGCCCAGTTGCTAAAATACTGTCTGCCTTTTGATCCAGCCATAGCACTGATGGGTTTATACCCCAATGAGATAATAAGGAAAAAGACTTGTACAAGAATATTCATAGCTGTGCTCTTTGTGGCAAAAAAAAAAATGAGGGGTTGCCCTTCAATTGGGAAATGGCTGGACAAATTGTGGTATCTGTTGGTGATGGAATACTATTGTGCCCAAAGGAATAATGAACTGGAAGATTTCTATGTGAACTGGAACAATGTCCAGGAAGTGATGCAGAGTGAAAGGAACAGAATCAGGAGAACATTGTACACAGAGACTGATACATTGTGGTACAATCAAATGTAATGGACTTCTCTACTAGTAGCAATGCAATGATCCAGGACAGTTCTGAAGGACTTGTGAGAAAGAACACTATCCACATCCAGAGGAAGAACTGTGGGAGTAGAAACACAGAAGAAAAACAACTGCTTGATCACATGGGTCCATGGAGATATAATTGGGGATATAGACTCTCAACTATCACCCTAGTGCAAATATCAATAATATGGAAATAGGTCCTGATCAATGACACATGTAAAACCCAGTGGAATTGCACAGGGGGTGAAAGGGGGAGGGAAAGAACATGATTCTTGTAACCATGGCAAAATATTCTAAATTAACTAATTTAATAAAATTTTCCAAAAAAAAAAATGTGCCCAGAAAAGATGAAACAGAGATGTAAGAAGAGTGATACGTGGTTACTACATTGAAAGCTTAGATACAGAAATGATCTCTATGGAATATTAAGGATTCTTAAGAAGACCTCCAATTTATAGGACATCTACCTTACACATCTATGGAGGATTTATGAGAGGACTTGGACAAGTTATTGCATCGGAAGAGAAGATAAGGATGGGTTAAGATTTGGAGTGTTAGAAGAAGTACATTGATGAATTCCCAGATCTATTATGAAGATTTTTGCTAGCAACCAGCAGATCATGGGATGAAGAAAATGTAGGGTTCTGATGAGAAAACAGAAAAAAAAAGCAGACAATATTTTTGTCCTCCAGCAGCTTAAGCTCCAGATGGGAAGAAGCTATATACCCAAAATCAAAAAAGGACACTTTTCCAAAATAATCTATCATCATAATTGAACATTGTCAGTCAGTCAATAAGCACTTATTGAGTACTCTGTGTCATAAATTACACTAAGCATAGGGATAGAAGAAAGAAGAAGAAAGTTTAAAAGACAATCTCTGTTTTTGAGGAGCTTACAAACTAATGGGAAAAACAGCAAGTAAAAGTATATATACAAATAACCTACAAGCAACATAAATAGGAAATTGCCAAAGAGAAGTTGAAACTAGAATGAAATCCCATCAGATTCTCAGGTCCCAAGTTCTTAGAGATCCCCAAATTCTTAACTCTAATCTTGCTGACAAACCCCTACTCTGTCTCAAACTCTGATCTATATTTTCTGAAGTCTGAAAGTCCATTTCGCAGCCTATGGATCCTCCATTATATGCATCAGATTTCTCTAGGTAAAAACTGGGACTTCCTTTGACCAAGATCCATGATTAAGCCCTGGGCCATTTAATAATCACAGAATCCTGCAGGCTCTATGAGTATCAAATCATTACGGATCAATTAATAAAGCCAATATTTGTGGAACCAATCACTTGCTTTCATGAGAAAGACAGAAACTACATCTTTCTTCACTATGGATGCTGATGTTTTTCCAAGTTGACTAATAAAATTTAAAATTCAAGATCACCTATGAACCAAGGCTTATTGAATAGTTTTCTGCTTATAACTCTGTGACAATGGAGTACCCCCAGACTCTATGAGCCTCAGTTTTCTTTGCATTTTAAACTGAGGATAATTATACTTACATCTACCTCCCTGGTCTGTTGTGACTTGAATGTGTTGTACCCTTTAAAGTGCTACGTACAATGTAAGTTGTTGTTATTCTAATCATCTACAATAATGTCATGGTTGAATTTTGAATCTTAAAATGAATTTATAGTGTCTTATAAATAGTTTTGGCAATCAACAGATAATTAAAAACACTGAAATAAGGAAAGTGGAAGCAGTTCCACTGCAATTCTAATCAATCAATTTGGTCAGTTAAGCAGTCAAAAGACTAGCTTCAGACTATTTCCCTAAGTCAGCCAGGATCTGCTTTCTAGGAAATTCACTGAATCACAGACCTGGAAAGGCTCTCAGAACACATATTTCAATTTCTCCATTTTCATTTTTTCTCTTTTGTTTGCTTTAGAACCCTAAATTCCATCATCTATAGATCAGTTTAACCTTTTAGACATTTTTAAGTACTGTTGTTAAGAAACAAACCACATTCAGCCTGTCCTCTGCTTTCCATCTGATACAGGTAAGTCTAGACTTGATCCCCTCTAGTCTTGTCTTGCCTCTCCTTTCTGTGGACAAATGAACAGAAATAGCAACATTTACCGATAAAGTCACAAAGGAATTATGCCAATCCATGTGTGTTCTTGAGTCAGGCCTTTTTTATGATTGATATAGTCATACATGGGGGGCTTTGTGTATTTTATCTAGTTAGATAGATGGCATCATGGATAGAGAGATGGGCTTGGAGTCAGGGAGACTTGAATTCAACCTGGTCTCGGATATTTACAAGCTATGTACCTCCATTCCTCATCTGTAAAATGGGGACACACTGGAGAGGTAAATGGAAAGCCACTCCATTATTTTTCCCAAGAAAACCTCAAGGAGAAGTCCATGAGATCACAAAGAATTAGACATAACTGAACAAATGAGTTTCTCTCTCTCTCTCTCTCTCTCTCTCTCTCTCTCTCTCTCTCTCTCTCTCTCTCTGTGTGTGTCTCTCTCTCCTCAAAAAAATGCACCCAAGCAGCCTTTTCCCTCCTAAGTATAAACCTGAGATACACACTCACCAAAATTCAGTGGAACCATTCAAGCAAGTCTACAGTCCTAGGTAGAGCTGAGTAGTTCCTGGGATGGATATGTGCTGTAATGTAATCCATGATCAGGACCATTTCTGGTACCCAAGGGAGCTGTACTTCTAATGAATGTATATATCCTGTTCTCTCCTTCTGTTAAGATCTATTTTCATATCAGTCCACTGTAGTGGAAGATAAGTTCACAGTGTCTTTCTCCTAACTCTAGCCAAACTGGACCACCACCTCAATTCACTTCCAGCACTTATTGGATCTAGTGTGAGCTGCCATTTTGTTTTTCCTATTGAATGGTTGTCTTTTCAGTAGCTGAGATTCCTCACCTCACCAATAAGTCCACTTTTCTTCTTTCATGTGTTAGTTGGGCAATTCTAAGTCTCTACTGGGTGTTGTAGAACACTAGATTAGTTCACAAGAATCTTCTCCCAATATTAGGGATTTATTGTCCTCTCCCCCCATTCTTTTCCCTTTAGCTCAAAGATTCTCATTCTGATGTTTTTCCTATTTCTTGGACCCAAGAAACATGTATTTCATATTCTGTTGCTAGTACCTCCCTCATACACATTTTTGCAATTTATATGTACCTATATGGGTACATGGAATCACCTTCATTAGAATATAAGTTCTTTAGGGCTGGGGATTCTCCTTTTAGTCTATGCATTTCTAGCCTCTAGAACAGTTTTGGGAACATAATAGAAAGTTTAAAAATAACTATTGATTGATTGAATGGAGGTAGCACTGCCTCCCTAATTCATATGAGCTATATATGACAGACAAATAAGACATATTTTTTTTTATTTTATTCCTACAAAGATGAAAGTAAATACTAAGGTTGGTTCTGGGTGAGCTCTAGAATATAGATCTGGGCTAGGACAGAACTAGGATAGGTGCCTTAGGTGGTGAGTTTCTTAAGAGTAGAGACTATCTTTTGCCTCTTTTTGTCTCCCCAGTGTTTGGCATAGTGCCTGGTCCATAGTGGGTGCTTAGTAAACACTCATTGACTGATCTACAGGTCTAGGAGGAGAAAATAGATACAAAACAATGCCACAGACCTAGCTGCAGGAAATCAGATTAATTCAAAAGCTGCCAGTATTCAGGACACAATATCTAAGGTAAGGTTTGATGGAACGTAACTCCCCACAGGTATCCTGGGCTCATATAATACTCATCTTCTCTCTCTCCAGGAGGATTCCAGAATAATCTCTTCGGTGATGTTTGTTGATTGAATGGTTGCTCAGATTCTATTTTCTACTTCTAACAGAAGCGAATCCTCTGAATTCAGAGAAAGATGACTGATCCTTGCAGACTTTTTGGAACAAACCTGGCCTCCAAGAGAGGAGAACCCACAAATAAACATCTCCTCGGTCTGAATTGGTGTCTCTGGTTTTCTCTGTTTCCCTTCTAAATGGTCTATGAACTTGTATCTTAATCCAGGGCAAAGATTTGACCATGTCTATTAGACCAGTCATATCATCATCATGGCCAATGACTAAGGTGTCTAATCCTCTCCAAATAGTTCTGGAAATTGTCCTCATTCTTCACATGAGTCCAGTCTGGCTTTGTTTCTCAATTTTGACCACTTAAGCCTCATTTCTCTTGGGCTGTGTACATGAGAACCCTGTGAGTGGGAAGACTAGGGGGCAGAGGGTCTATTACCCATCAAAGGAAATTAAAAGACCTTGTTAGTAAGTTAGCTCATCTCTTCCTAAGGATTTTACTGCCATCCTGAAGGAAAACTCTTTAAGATTTCAATGCCATGAAAACCTGCTCTCCAGGCATAATGTGATAGTTGTCCCTCTGTAATTGATTGTCTCCTGCTGCTTCTTTGCTATTAGTGATCGCCTGGGGACGCTGAGTCTGAGAGGGTGCTCAGGAATCTTTGGGTAGAGCCTTGTGTGGCCTTGCAGGGCCCAGGGAAGGGCCCCGGGCAATTAAGTGTGGGATTATTAGCATCCTGATTGCCAGTAACAACTCTGAAGGCCTTGTTAACAGGGTTGTTTTTATGAACAGACGCGGGCTCTGAAATAAAGGCCCTGTGTGCTCCTTCTGTTTGTCTGGAATCTGGAAGATGAACAAAGTTTGTGTACTCTGAAGACAAAATCACAGCCAGCCAAAGAACATGAGCAGCCTTATTTGAGACTTGGGCTTTGGGGGCTGGATGGGGAATGTGCACATACAGGAAGGCTTTGTGAACAGAGTGGATTTGATGTTGTAGAAACAGATCCTTCTTTCATCAGCCAATTGTCCATCTTGGAAGAAAAAAGATGGCCCTTGGTACCAGAATAACTCATCTGAGGTGGCAAAAATCCCCACGAATGTCCCCAAATACACACTGGGGTTGGGAAGCCCCAAATCATCACTAGCCTTGCAGTCTTTAGGGCTGCTGACTGACAGTCCCAGGAGCCATAATTCAGTGCCACAGTCACAGGTCACCATAGCAACCTCTCACACTAAAATAAGGACATTTGCAAATATGTATTCTGCAAGGTCTTTTTTTTTTTTGGTAGTTGGGTTCAAAATAATAGCCATGTCAGAACCACTGGCTTTGGGGGGGGGGGCACTAGTAGGCAGTTAAAGTGACAAAAGAACAACAACTTCGCATTTCTCCGTGCTTCCTTTCATGTGATCTCTCTACTCTTTTCCTTAGAATACTCCTTAAGGCAATTATTGAGCTCCTACCAGATGCTTGGCATTGCGGGTGATGGTGAAATGTAAACTATAATCCTTACCCTCAATTAGCTAAGATGTCAAAATATTTATGCATAAAAATATGACTAACAATATAAGGCCAAAGAGAAGTACAAACAATAGATCCTTAGAGGTCAACCAAGGGAAGAGTCACCTAGAAGCTGAAGTTTCTTCTGGGCATGGATATTATTATTGTTAAATCATGGATACATGACTGGACATTCTTCTGGGATCTGTCTACAGAGGTTCAACCACTCCAACAACATCATTAGACTTTCTGTCCTTCTTCTGGTCTGAGAATTAAGAGGCTCGAGTTCTGCTACCAACAGAATGTCCATGAAAAAATTACTTCATCTCTAAGTCTCAGTTTCTTTCAGATAATGAAAGTTCTAAAGGCTTTGGCAGTTTTTTCAGGAATGTCATGAATTAAATGACCCAAATGATGGGGTTTTGGATGTCAGTATTCCCTAGGTAATGATCTATGGCTATAAATCATGGAATACCATGGTTCTGAAGCATCAAAATTTCAGGTGATGCAAAGAACCTGGCAGACATACAGAGGTTATGGTGTATGATAACAAAGTAAGACAGAGTGAATAATCTCAACACTGAAAAGTAGAATTGGAAATAGAAGAAGTCCCAAACTATTATGGTAGCCTTATGGAACATCTCCTTGACTCAAGGCTCTCTCTCCTCCCTCCACTCCATATTCCACTTAGTTGTCAAAGTGATCTTTCTAAAATCGAGGTTCAACTGTGTTGCCTCTTACTCAATAAACTGTGGCTTCTAGGATCAAATGTAAAACTTTTCTTTTTGACGTTTAAAACCTTTACAACCTGAACCCTAATTATCTTTTTAGTCTTCTTGTATTTTATTCCTCTCTGGGTACATTACAATCTGGCAACACCAGCTTTTTTGCACAAAACACTCAATTCCCCATGTGACTTTGTACTGGCCATCCCTCACATCTGGAATGCTCTTCTTCTTCTTCACTTTTCTGGCTTCCCTGGCTTCCTTCAAAACTCAAATTTCACCTTATTTGGGCCTTTCTCATTCCTCCTCTGCCTCACAGTGTGTGCTCTCTCTCTCTAAAAGGCCATTTGCCTTTTTAGATTTAGATTTAGATTTAGATTTAGGTTTAGATTTAGATTTAGATTTAGATTTAGAAATGCGTTCCATTTGCCCTGGATATAGCTGATGTGTTCTGTATTGGCACATTGTTTCCTCTATTCAAATGTGAGCTCCTTGAAGGGAGGGGTGGTATTTTTGTCTTTCTTTGTAAACCCAAGGCTTTGCACTGGGTCTGACACAGAGTAAGTGATTAATAAATACTTTTTGACTCATTGACAAATTGAATATGGCACTGGGACCAACAAAATGCGCCAAGACATAGAAGTGGGTCTGTAGCGTTTGGGGTAGATCTTCTGTAGAAGGCTTTTGGAAGGATATGGACAAGAATCAGACAGAATAAAAGGATCAGTGGGGTGACCTGACTTAGTGGAAGAAGTGCCCATATCCATTGACACAGCAAAAAACTATGTTTTGGATATCCACTTACCAGGAGCTATGCTAAGCGCTTGTAAAAATCTCATCTCATTGATCTTCACAACAACCCTGGAAAGTAGGTTATTATTCCTACTTTACAGACAAAGAAGCTGTTGCAAATAGTAAGTGGCTTGTCCAAGGTCACACAGCCAGAAAGTGTCTGAGGTCTTTCTGACTCTAGGTCAAGCTATGTTTCCACTAAACCACCTACCTCTTATAGTGGAAAGCATTAGATTTAGAATCATAAGATAGAAATTAGAATCTGAGTTCAGATGCTTAGGCCTCACTTTTTTCATCTTTAAAATGATGGCGCTAGAGGCAGCTAAGTGGCTCAGTGAATAGAGAGTCAGACCTGGAGACAAGAGGTCCTCAGTTCAAATCTAGCCTCAGCCACTTCCTAACTGTATGACCATGGGCAAGTCATTTAACCCCAGTTGTCCAGTCCTTACCACTCTTCTGCTTTGGAATTAATACTTGTATTCATTCTAAGACAGAAGGGAAGAGTTTTTTTTAAGTAAAATAATATAAAATAAATGGTCTCTAAGGTCCTTTTTAGCTATAAATCTCATTCTAGGCTTTGTCAAGGAATGATTCCTTTTTATTAAATAATCTTCCCTTAGAGTTGTACCAATATCCTTAGGCTCTCTGTCACTCTACAAGAAATATTACTATGTCACCCTAATTCAAGTCTAACGTAATTGCTTCTTCATTCACCCATATCCATACTTTATAGATTGAGGAGGGGAGGGATGGAGATCTACTCTGGGTAGTTTAAGAGAAGGGAGGCTTCATCAAAATCCAAGGCAAGCCAAGATAGCTAGAGCTATTGTCAGTACAATTTTTACTTGTTATGGGTCTTTATTTTAATCTGGTAAATGAGTGAGAAATTAAGGATGACACTTAGTTGTAAGTCTGGAAGACTTGGAAGATGATGGTGTCAAAATTGATAGGAATAGGGAATTTTAGAGAGGGGGTTAAATTAGGAGGAAAGATTATGAGTTCAGTTCTGGACATGTTGAATTCAAAATATTTTCTGTTCATCCAGTTCGAGTTATCTGAAAGGCAGTTAGAGATGTAAGACTGAAGGTCAGCAAAGAGGTTAGGGCAAGCTAGGGCAAGATTTGAGAATCATCAGCATAGAGAAGATAATTAAATCCATTGGTGGCTGATGAGGTCATCAAGTGACAAAATAGAAAGGGAGGAGAGAAAACTTTGGGCATATCTATGGTTAGAGACATCACCTGACAGAAGATCCAACAAAGGAGACAGAGAAGTCACAGCCAGATAGGGAGGAAGAGAATCAGGAGAGAGTGATGTCCCAAAAACCTAGAGAAAAGACAGGAACAAGGAGAAGAGAGTAAAGAAAGAAGGACTTTCATTTTTTGCCCAGGTTGGAGAACTAGGAAAGTTTAGAGTTTTCAGAGGCCTGAGAAAAGAGGTAGGTGATAGTTATCAAAAGAGTTCAATCATCAGTACATCTAGAGAACAATGGATCAAATAAGTTACAAATGAATGGTAATACTGGCTTTAACTAGTGAGTTAAATTCCTAGCTCTACCATGGCTACCTATATGACCATGGGTGAGTCTCTCCAATCCTCACTATCCTCATTTTTAAAATGAGTAGGTTGAACAAGATGATCTCCAAGGTTTTTTCCAGCTTTGAATATCTATCATGATTTTAGCTAGTAAGCTCATTTCATTTTTACCTTGAATGTTTCTTAACAAAGATGCAAATATAATGTTTTACTAGGTGAATTTTTAAAGTCCTATTAATGTTTTACTAGGTGAATTTTTAAAGTCCTATTATTGTCATAGTTTCTTTCTAATAACTCTATGACTTGTCTTTTAAATAGTAACAGTTATTAAATTGTTTTTATTACTGAATGGCCAATACTTAAGAATAATCTGAATAGTTTTGAACATGACAGGTAGAGCTGGTAAAGGTGGAAGCAGAGGAGATCCTGTTGAGCCATTGTCATAGTCACATGCCATGGTCTAGAAAAATGTCTGATGATATCATGCCACCAACCCTTCCTGCTATTCTGGAGACAGAAATGGGACATGAGGGAGCAGCATCTATCCACAGAGAAGTTTGGAACCTGAAAAAGTTGCTTCAATACCTAGCATTGACCCTAACTGGCTTGGGATTTTGAAGACAAGAACTGACATCCACACACTGAAACCAGGTTTACCTAAACAGTAAAAATGGAAAAATGCAGATGCAGCAACCCATTCAGTTCCCCTCTAATTATTCAAACATGAACCACAGTGAACCAATACAGGACTCATACTCCCTTTTGACTAATGAATAAATCCATCAATAAATATTTAAGTGCCTACTATGTTCTGTAAACTTTAAATTACTCCACCCTACTTAAACCTTACTTTAGGGGAAGATAAAGTTGTAATCTCTTGATTGAACAATGAAGGTACTTAGTTATCACCTTATAGTGAAGCTAGAACATTAAACTAAGTCTATTTTTAGATCTTAATACAAAAAGGTGTTAAGTAACTATAAAGGTTAAATGAATCAAAAAAGGTCAAGTAACTAACAAAAGGTGAACTTAACAAGGAAGTGTTAAGTAACTCAAAAATCAAATCAAAGAAGGTGAGAACTAAAAGTATGGGCAGTCCTGGAGAAAGCCTTTGATGTGATTGGTAGATGTGAAAAATTAGAGGAGTCACAAGGGTGAAAGGTCTATATATTTGGCTCCCTTGCTGTCTCCAAGTAGTTCCTGATTGAAAAATACCCTCTTTTCCTGGAGAGGTGGATCTGGATGATCACTTCCTGTGAGCAACCTAGGCACCAGTTTGATCCTGGAACTCAGACTGGAGGAGCTCCCTCAGACAGCTTCCTTGAGATGGTCATGTGGTAAGTGATAAGACTGACTCCCTTTTTCCTTTGTCTCTCAGGGTAGGCCCCCTTGGTCAAGGCCTTGAACTCCTGCCTGGCTCAGCCTGAGCTGGAGCAGTTTAAATTAACTCTTTCCTCTCCCTCTCTCTTCTCCTTAATTCCTTCTCTCTATATTAATTAAAATCACCATAATATCCAGCTGACTTGGGTATTATATTATTATTTGGGATTTCCCATGGTGACCAATTAATTTAGATTTTAAGTCACAACTATAAAATTATCCTTTATAGTTTCAGGCATTGTGCTAAGTTCTGGAGGTACAAAAAGGGACAAAAGGCAGTCTCTGCCCTTCTGGAGACCACAACTCATAGTCAAATAGGTCACTAGTCAGTGGCTAAAAGCAAACTGGGAAAAATCAAATGGAATAGAAAGCACACTATTTCCAATCTATATACCTGAAAGAAGATGGAAGGATAAGTTTCTCTACCCCTCAAGACAAACAAACCAACCAAAATACTTTTTTTTGAAAAAAAAATTTTTAATTATCTTTTCTTAAGGTGTCTGAATAATCAGATCTAGTATGAGCTAGCTAATCCCTCTTTTGTCAAACATCCAAAACAATCTTTATACCCAATAGATGTTAATTAGAGGATTACAAATTCATAGGGCCATAGCATCACAGATTTAAAACTAGAACAGGCAATAGAGGTCATTGACACCAAATTCTTCATTTACAGGTGAGGAAACTGAGGCACAGATAAATTAAGGGGTTTATTAAATAAATGAAATCTTAACCCAAAGAATTCAGTAGGAACTATAAAGGAAAAAATAGATTTATTTAATTAAAAATATTTAAAAGACTTAGAAGATGTGAATATAAATCTTGGCTCTGACATTTGCCATCTGAATGACCATGGAGAAGTCACTTGACCTCTCAATAAAAATGGAATTGGGGCCCAGGGATGTAAAATATTCTACTTATTAAACTCCTGAGTGTTAAATCCCATTAAAATATAATTGGGACATGTTTAACCAAAAAAAAAATGCACAAGATAGATAATGTTAATATGTGGCTTTCTAATCCATATATGGCTCACACAGGCAGGGATATTTATACCTTACCATTTGAGATTGATACCATTAGACTAAATGATCTCTAAGGTTCCTTATAGCTCTAACATTCAGTGACTTCATAAATAAATGAATGTTCTTTCCTTCACAGGCTTCTTTGGTGTCTGGAGTGGAACAACGGGGCAAACTTTTAATTCTCCAGAGTAAACTGCAGCTCTCAAGAGAGAATTGCCCTTTTAGGAAAAACAGAAGAGGACAACGCTGGCTGCCATATACAGATCCATTTGAAAAAGATATTCTACTAGAGAGTGTGTTAAATAAGGTAAATTGCCGTTCCGTGAAAACTTTGTCAACTTGGAAAAACACAGAAGTACTAGTCAGAAAAATCAATTCTTTAATCAGGAAAGAGATAGGTCTAATAAATATAATCAGCTGCTATCACAGAGCCAGGTGCCAAAATACTACACAGAATCAAAACCCTGGGGCTCTGGAGACAGTATCTCTGGGAGAATGTACCATGCCAGATGATTCTCCAAAGAAACAATAGGACATAGGAATCTTATATACCTTTTGGGGAACTCAAGGCATCAAACAAACATAAGCATGTTTGGGAAAGAGGCTGTAATCAGAGGCTGGGGCATCAGAGAATGGTCTACTTACAATGGATACTAAAAGAATGGTTTCTGCTCAGCTGTTGGTTGGTCTTCTTGGGAAGAGATCTCTGATACAATGGGGGAAACTTCTAAGACATTTGATTAGGCCTGTGAGCCCAACCTAAGCTGGGATCATCAAGTACTTTAAGGTCTATTATTCAGTTTGAAATGGGTGAGTCTGGGGTGTCCCTTGGGGTGAGTTCTCAGGGGATGGGGCAAAGTTGGGGTCCCCCTTGTGGGAAAAAGCTGAATGCCATTTCAGCCTTTGCCCACACAAAAGGTCATAAGGGCATGTGCCTAAGAGAATTTGACCCTGTTACTAAGGATGGAAAACATGGGGCATAAGTATAGACAAATGACTGATTATATTGGACCTCTCTCTTTCCTGATTAAAGACTTCGTTTTTCTGGCTACTTTAGTAGTTCTGTGTTTTTCCAAGTTGACAGCTTTATTTCCGGATTGATCTAGCTTTTCCTGGACCCTTGAACCATAACTAGGGTTGAGAAAATGGGGCTTTGTCCTAATCTCTAGAGAAGCAGCAATCACAGAAGTGTTCTAACCATCACCATCTCTTCACTACAGAGAAGACTACTATTTTTAATGGGGTCACACTAAGGCCAGATTTGCTGCTCCTTTGGCTTTCAGTGTCAAAACTCTGTGGAATTACCTTTCTCACATGGGCCAGAGTAACTCTTCACAGGCTTCTGTTTAGAAGAGCAGGCTTCACTGCTCCTATTCCCAAAGATATAAGGTCTGTAGCTTCCCTTTTACCGTAACCAGGAACATTCTCCTTCCCCACCATTATAGCATTCTGCTCTACACTGAGCAGTCTGCTTTTCTTTGTTAAGTGTCAAGAGAGTTTATTAGATTTTAAAGCTAAAAGAAGACTTAGAAATTATTTAGTCTCTGTTACTGGGTTTATCCCCCAAGGAAGCCATTGATAAGAAGAAAGTCTCCATACACACCAAAATATTTATAGAAGCACTTTTTGTAATGGCAAAGAATTGGAAACAATGTAGCTGTCCATCACTTGGGGAACTGGGGAAATAAATTGTGGGACATGAATGTAATGGAATATTTTTATGCTTGAGGAATAATGAATGTGATGAATACAGAGTGGCATGGAAAGATCTATGTGAACTGATACAGAGAGAGAAGTAAGAAGAGCCAAGAAAACAATACACATAACAACTATAACAATTTAAATGGAATTAATACACACACACACACACACACACACACAAAGTTAAAAGCAAAAAACATTACAAAGATTAAAAGTGACTTAAATGGAAAGATATGAGTGGATATGCCCTTTATGAAGGTGGGAGGTCCACAAGCATTGCCCTTTATAGATGTTTTGGGGCTTTTTCAATGTATTGATCAGTTGTGTGTGTGGTTTTTTTATCTTTTTCTTTTTTATTTTATTTTCTTTTTTAAAAAAGTTTTTTTCTCCCATTTATATGTTTGTACGATTTTCAATAATCATATTCTTACATTTTTCTATCCATGTTCTCTTCCTTCCTCCCACTCCTCCCCCTCTCACAAGATGGCAGATAATATGAGATAGGTTGTACATGTGTAATTATTCAACATATATTTTCATGTTCATCATGTTGTCTTTTTAAAAAAAATACTATTTCTTATATGGAATGACCCTCTAGGAGTGAGGAATGGAGGGAGAACTATAATGATATAAAAATAAATAAGATCAATAAAAAAATCTTTTTTAATTATCTAATTCAACCTACTCACTTTATTGATGAGGTTCAATGAGATGAAGGAAGTTGCCTAAGAATATATATCTAGAAAATGGGAGAACTAGGATTCAAATGCACTAACTCCCAGTCTAGTATTCCACCCTCTATGCCATGGGTCAAGTCTTAAGTAAAAGTTTTCAATTCCAAAAGGAGTTATTGTGGCAATATTGTCAAAGAACTATTCTGTATTACAGCAAGAGCTCAAAAATGCTTTGCAATTGACAAATCAAGAGGAAATAGGTTTCGATGGAAAAGGACCTACCTGTTAAAAATAAAAATAAAGAACATTTATTACAGTTCTTTTGTGATAGCATAGAATTGTAAACTAACTGAGAATGGCTGAACAAATTATGATATACAAAGTTCTAAGGTGTCATAATAAAAATGAAGGGATTGTTTTTTAGAGAAACTTAGGAAGACTTGTTTGAATTTATGCTAAGTGAAGACAGCAGAACCGTGACAATTTCTACAATAACAACAACACTAAAAGCAAACAACTTCAAAAGATTTAAGATCTCTAATTAATTCAACGATCAACCACAATTCTGGGGGGTTGATGGCGAAGAAGATTTCCTACATCTTGAGATAGATATTGAATTAGTATTCAAAATGAGACAATTTTTTGAATGTGACCAATATAAGTCTTTGTTTCACTTGACCATGATTATTTGTTACAGAGGTTTTCTTTATCATGGAGAATGGAGGTGGGAAAGAGAAGAAATGATTGCTACAATTTGAAATTCTTTAAATTTAAAAATGAAGGGAAAAAATGAGTGCTGCCAATCAATTGGGGAATGGCTAAGCAAATTATGATAAACATAGAGTGGAATACTATTATGAGATGAGAAACAACAAGGAAAAACTTGACCTATATGAACTTAAGTAGAGTGAAATGACCAAAACCAAATAGCAATCTGGAGGACAACGTTATCAAAAGAGATAACTCTAAAGGACTAAGAACTCAATAAGGCAGCTGGGTGGCACAGTGGATAGAGAGCCAAGCCAAGAGATGGGAGCTCCTGGATTCAAATCTGGCTTGAGATACTTCCTAGTTAAATGACCCTGGGCAAGTCACTTAATCTGGACTGCCTACCCATTGCTTTTCTATCTTAGAGTTGTTACTAAAACAGAAAGCAATGGCCAAAAAAAAAAGACCAAGATCTTGGATTCCAAAAGACCAAAGATGATGCATGTTACCTACCTCCTGAGAGAGAATCAATCTACTTACGATGTAGAATGAGACATACATTTTTTGAACACGGCCACATGGGAATTTTTTTGCTTGACTTTGCATATTTGTTACAAGCCTTTTGTTTTCCTTTTCTCAGTATTTTTTTTTAGGGGAGGAAGAAAGGAGGTTAAAATGGAAGCACAAGGGAGTTGGGTTAAATAAGAAGACTCTCCCGTTAGATTTGGTAAACAACAGAAGATATAAATGTAGTTGTTTAGTCATTTCAGTTGTGTGTCTGACTCTTCCTGATCTCATTTGGGTTTCTCTTGGCAAAAATACTGGAACAGTCTACCATTTCCTTCTCCAGCTAATTTTACAGAAACAAACAGGGTTAAGTGACTTGCTCAGGGTCACACAGTTAGTAAATGTCTGCAGCCAAATTTGAATTTAGGTCTTCTTGACTCTAGGCCTGACATTCTATACACTGTGCCACTTAAGTATAAATGATGGAAGATGGGAAGCTAGGTGGCTTAGGTAATAAAGAACTAGGCCTGAAGACAAGAGGTTCTGAGTTCAAAGCTGATCGCAAGCACATCTAGCTGTATGGCCCTGGGCAAGTCGCTTCACCTCAGTCACATAGCCCTCACTGCTCTTCTCCTTGGAAATTAATCCTTACTATTGATTCTAAGATAGAAGTTAAGAATTAAAATATATGTGTATATAGAATATTGATGCATATATGTCAATATATATTTATTTTAATATATAATTATATGTAATATAATATAAAATATGTTTTAATAATTTTACATATATATATATAAAATTAGGGAAGATAACAAGTTCAGTTAACAAGCCTTTATTAAGGACCTATTCTGTGCCAGGTACTGTGCTAGGCACTAGGGATACAAAGGCAAAAGGCAGTTCCAGCTCTCCAGCAGCTCACAATCTAATGGGAGAGATAACATGAAGCTAACTCCACGCAAACAGGATCGGAACAAAATAAATTGGACATAATCAGCAGAAGGAAGGCACTAGCATTAAGATGAATCAGAAAAGGCTTTTGGTAGAAGGTAGGATCAGAGCTGGCACTTTGGAAGGTTAAGAAATGTGTTTTAGGTTGGATTTTCATCTGTCTATGATGGTTTGGGTGTGAAAGCAGGGAGAGAAGCTGACTTGGTTAAAATATATACATCAAGCACTAATCCACATGCTTATGTCCTAAAATAGATTAGAGCTGTTTTAATGCAACAGATATGGCAAATTCAATTTCCTTTACACATTATTCCTTCCTGTTATGGTTTAGGGTTCTCATATTCAAGGGCATTAGTGCTTGCTTTGAAGCTGTATATGTACATAGCCAATGGTATCCATTGGTTGGATCATTTAGAGAGGGGATGGAAGGGGCAGCTAGACTGGCTCAGTGGATAGTCAGTGGATAGCAGGCCTGGAGATAGGAGGTCCTGGGTTCAAACCTGATCTCAGACAACTTCCTAGCTATGCAATTCTGGGGAAGTTAATCAATCCCAATTGCTTAGTCCTTACCACCTTTCTGCCTTAGAACCCACATTTGGTATCAATTCTAAGAAAGAACGTAAGAGAAGGAAGGAAGGAAGGAAGGAAGGAAGGAAGGAAGGGAGGGAGGAAGAAAGGAAGGAAGGAAGGAAGGAAGGAAGGAAGGAAGGAAGGAAGGAAGGAAGGAAGGAAGGAAGGAAGGAAGGAAGGAAGGAAGGAAGGAAGGAAGGAAGGAAGGAAGGAAGGAAGGAAGGAAGGAAGGAAGGAAGGAAGGAAGGAAGGAAGGAAGGAAGGAAGGAAGGGAGGGAGGGAGGGAGGGAGGGAGGGAGGGAGGGAGGGAGGGAGGGAGGGAGGGAGGGAGGAAGGAAGGAAGGAAGGAAGGAAGGAAGGAAGGAAGGAAGGAAGGAAGGAAGGAAGGAAGGAAGGAAGGAAGGAAGGAAGGAAGGAAGGAAGGAAGGAAGGAAGGGAGGGAGGGAGGAAGGAAGGAAGGAAGGAAGGGAGGGAGGGAGGGAGGGAGGAAGGAAGGAAGACAGACAGAAAAGAAATTTAGTATTTTGAAGTTTGGGAAGAATTTAACATGTATCATTTTATTAACTCTTTTTAGCATCCAGGTGAGAGAGGTGCCATTTTTATCCCTATTTTACAGATGTCAAAACTGAGGCCCAAGGAGGTGAAGTATTTTGCTCAGATTTGAGGTGGAATTTGAACTCTAGTTTTCCTGACTTGCAGTTTTTTTTGAGCTAGACACACTCCAAGTAGCCACTACAGGAAGGAGTCTTACTTGCCTGCAAGTTTTCTTTTTCAATCAGAGCTGCACAAATATAGTCAGAGAACACACTGCCAATCGATGCTTGGCTTCTCACAGGCTAGTGACATGAAGAGCGGAGAAAGAGGGGGAGGTGGATAGGAAGAAGAGCATCAATAACTGTGGGGAAGGCCAATGAAAGAGGGCATTTGATTAAGCCTAAGGAAGAAAGAGCTTTGCATTAGAGCGATGGCCCAGGCTGCTAAAGGATGTGGTATCTATCCTGGGATATTTTGAGAGAAGGAGAGATAATCAGCAGCCTCTCCCACGGTCCATGTAGAACTGCCTGCGGCACCTGCCTCATTCCTTCCAGCTTTACAACAGTGTGATTTTTCAGCTGACCACTCAGGAATAACAAGAAAACAGAAAAGTGAGTAATGGAACTGAGGAGCCAGTCTTGGCAGCCCAGGTGTGTGCCTGCCTCTGTCTTCCTTAGCTGCCTGGATAAAGCAGGGATTCTGGGGTTTAGAGATGAGACTGTAGTCTTAACTATGGCTGATAAATAGCAGCAAGAGCTAAAGCCCTTTTATGTTTCTGAACAAATTCCACACCCACACGTCATAGCAGGATGTGGGTGCTTCCATCACTACATCGCTGTGGCCCAGCTGGCCCCAAACAGCAGGTGGTGGCTAGCTGCTGCCCTGTTTTATAAGGTGTCACTTTGCACTGACCCTTGGGTCTCGCGTGTCTTTAATTAGGAGGCACTCTCCTGGCATAATGATGGCCCTCCTATCACAGCCTTGGCCACAAGAATGAGCCCCTGAAGACGTCAAAGTCCCTGCAGTGATCCAATCACACACGACTGGAATTTCCAGCTCCTACACTTCTTCCCATAGGAAGCCTTTCCATGGTCCTCTAGGCAGGTATTTCCCAGTGATTCAGACCATAGGAAAGTCCCGTGATAGACTGAGGACTGCACAAAAGTCCCTGTGCTGATGCTCACTGCCTGCCCCTGTGACCTTGGACAAACAAGTTAACGAACTTCTTTGACTTTCAATTTCCTTGTTTATAAGAGGAAGTGGATGGAGCAGGTGGCTTCTGAGGTCCCTGCCAGTACAAATCTGTGATCTTTTAATCAATTCAGGACCTCCCAGACTAAAATAGTTTTGTTTTTTAATCAACTAACAAATAATCATGAAATGCCTACTATGCATCAGGCATTGTGTTCTACTCTGGGGATGCAAAAGGAAAAATAAAAATAATGCCTGTTCTCAAGGAGCTTTTGTTCTATGTTGGGGGGAGAGATAGAGAGGAAACAAATAGAGACATGCAAGCTTTTATGGTGTTTGTTTTGTTTATTTTCTGTCCAGATGTATAATTTCCTTGGTGCTGGGAATTCTCAATGAGAAAACCTTCTTGACCAAAGTAGAGTAGCAATTGCTCTGCAATTTACGGTTCGAGAGGATTACTTGGGGCACTAAGAGTTTAAGTAACTTGGCTAGGATCACACAGCCAGTAAGTCATAGAGCCCTTTTCAGTGAGTTAGGGGTTTGTCTACCCCAACCATGTGAAGAATTCCCCAGGCAAAATGGACCGATGAGACCAATGTGTTCAGTCACGAAGTTGGCTAATGCTGGTACTGCAAAGAACCTAGAGCTTGGTCAGAGGTGGAAGATGCCACAATCATCCTGGACCATTGTCACTTGTCCTGACTTTTGTGATACTACTGGACTTCAATGATGAGAGAGAGAGAGAGAGAGAGAGTGAATGAGAGAGAGAGAGAGGGAGAGAGAGAGAGAGAGAGAGAGAGAGAGAGAGAGAGAGAGAGAGAGAGAGAGAGAGAGAGAGACTAATGACTTCATGCAACTCTGCTTCACTTAAATCCAATTCATGTTCCAATGAAGACACCACTGATTGGTCCTTTTCAAAATGAAGGACAAACAATAATAAATGTCAGAGAGAGGACTTGAACCTGATTCAGAGTCCAGCTCTCAACCCATTATGACGTGTTATTTACCTATCTACAAATATATAAAAAATAAATAAAAGTCCATTGGGGGAGGACTAACAACTTAGGGGATGAGATAAATTTTTATGCAGAAGTTAATAACGGAGCTGAGCTCTTAAGGAATCTAGAGATTCAAAGAGGTGAGGAAGGAGGACATTCCAGCTGTGGGAACTAGCTTAAGCAAAGGCACAGAGATAAGAGATAATATAGCATGTGTAAGGAGTAGCAAGAAAACAGCACATTCAGGAAGGGAAGAGGTGAAGAGTGAGGCTGAAAAAAGATAGATTGGGACCAAATTGGACAAAGCTCTACATAGCAAGTAGAGAAGCTTAAACTTGATCCTGGGGTCAGAGAAAACAAATGGACTCTACTGAGTAGGTGGGTTGACGTGGTCAGAAGCTCTCTGTAGTGTTTAGTTCTTTGGTGGTTGTGTGGAGATTAGATCAGAGAGGGAAGAGACATTGGGCCAAGACACCTGTTACTTCATCAGTCGGAGCCAAACCCTTTGTACTAACACAGATGGCAATTCTTTTTCCATATGATCTTAATGAGTGTCTGTGCTTAAAAGCCTTCATCACCTGGGTGGCTGATCTGTGCTAGATGAGCTTCTCCATCTTTAGCAAGACTGTCTCTGGGCTTGTCCTCCAAACCTTCCACTGTGATAGGACCTACCAGAGTTGCTGATCTAAACCCAATGGCCTTCCCCATGATTTTATCTGAGCCACGTCATCAGAATGCCCCTCATAGGATTTGTCATGGAGCTGGCGGATTGCATTTTCAGTTCAAGCATCCTCCGTCACACATACATTAGAACCTTCTCCAAAAATCTGAATGGAATAGAAGATGGCACTTTTGGAATGGGATGATGGAATTCACTTTACTGTAAGTAGCACGTGCTTGCAAGCATGGAGAGGCATGGGGAAGGGACAGCAAGAAGACCAGTCTGACTGGTAGACCCTGAGATTGTCCTGTCTCTGAGGCGCTGTGACTCCATAACTAACATGTGCTATTGGAAAATAAGGCTAAAGTGGCCTCCCTCATCCATGACTTGGACTCTAGATTCCTCCAAAGCTCAGCTCCAGCATTAATACGTCTATGAAGAATTCCCCACTTTCATCCGCTGCTGGTGCTCCTCCAATTAGGTTTTATCTATTTTGTACCATTTATTGTAGCATTTATCCTGACAGTGACCCGGGAGTTTTGAACTTCTCTTGTAGGGCGTCTTTGCTCAGCAGAGTAAGGAGGCTGGTAGTGTCCTCTTTTTTTTTTTTTTTTGGCCTCTACAAGTGTCTTCCATGCTTTTGATGATCATCTTTGTACTGATGGTTCTCAGATCCACGTATCTAACCCTGACCTCTCTCTGGACCTCCAGTCTTACATTTCCAGCAGCTTACTAGACATCTCAGACTGGATGTCCAAGTCCAAAATTAAATTCATCTTTGCCCCTAAACTTTCCCCTCTTCTAAACTTCCCTATTGCTACCATTTCTTTCCCAGGCTCACAACCTAGGTATCATCACACACACACACACACACACACACACACACACACACACACACACACACACACACACCCCATATGTTGCCAAAGCCTATGGATATGACTTTTGTAGCATCTTTTGTATATGCTCCCTTCTCTCCTTGCGACCATCCCAGTGTAGACCCCTGTCACCTTGCTCCTGGACTATTGCCACAAGTTTCTCCCCATTCCAAGTCTACCCTTCACTCAGTAATCTTCCTACAGGGCAGAGTATCACTACTACCCCTACTCCTACTATTCAACAAATTCCACTTTCTCATCCCAAAGATCAGATATAAACTCCTCTGGCATTCAAAGCCTTTTATAACCTGACCTCCTCCTGACTTTCCATTCTTCTTACACCTGACTCATAGCACCTTCACCTCCACTCCCCTGGCTTCTGCCAACCAGTGACTCTGGCTTCCTTGCTGTTGTTCACACAAGCTACTCCACGACCGGAACCCAGCATTTTTATAGACTATTCTCCATGACTGGAATGCTTTCCCTCCTCGCCTCTGCTTCCAGGTTTCCTTCAATCCCATGCTCTAGGAACAGTCCTTCCTTACCTTCTACCTGGTAATACCTTCCCCCTTTTAATTGCATCTTTTTTGTACATAAATGTTTTCATGTTATCTCCCCTATCAGACTCCGGGCTCCTTGGGAGTCAAGACTGACTGGTTTTTGCCCTTTTTTTGTATCTACATTGCTCAATACAGTGCCTGGAATATGGAAAGTACTTAATAAATGGTTATTGATTACATGACTTAAAGGAATTTGGTCATCCATTCATAGTCTCATTGCTCAGATTTCAACATTAATTTGAATGGACAATTAAAAAAAAAAGCCTTGTCAGGAAGAATGGAAATAATCAGGTCCACTGGGGCCCAGGGAGAATGGGCTTCAGCACTCTAAACTAGTAAAATCTGGCAGGTTTTTAGAGGGTTCTTCTCTGAGTTAGATAGAATCAGACATGGTGCATGGGGAGGATCTGAGAGCCCTGATGTGGGGACTGGTGCTGATTCATACTCATTGGGGTCCTGTAGAGACTTGGAGGGTACTGGTGGCTATTGATAATGAATGTCCCCAAGGTGGGAAAAAGTCTTTCCACTGTTGCTGCTGGTCCTACTTTAACAGAGTAACTCAGGACATTTGAACTTTCCCTGGGAGCTAGCTTCCTTCCTTCCTTCCTTCCTTCCTTCCTTCCTTCCTTCCTGTTTTCCTTCCTTTCTTTCTTCCTTCCTTTCTTCTTTCCTTCCTTCCTTCCTTCCTTCTTTCCTGTTTTCCTTCCTTTCTTCCTTCCTTCCTTCCTTCCTTTCCACCTAACTTCCACATCTATTTCTATGTTCCATGCTGGGCCACAGTGAACACCAATTTTCTTTTCACATACTCAGAAACCATCTTTTTGATAGAATGTGGCCAGGAATTAGAAGCTAAATCCCTGGATTATAATCTAAAAGACTAGTGTTCTGCTTTCTCTGTAAATCCTGAGCTCCAGGAGTTTTCTGAGGATCCTATGACAGTGGTTAGTCATTGTGCTAGAATAACAGCTAACATTTGTTTGTTTTTAAGGTTTGCTAAAAGCTTTACAAATATTCTCTCATTTGATCCTCTCAACTCTAGGATGTATATACTATTATTGTCCCCATTTTACATTTGAGGAAATCAAGACAAATAAAGGCTAAGTGATTTGCCCAGATCAAATAGCTAGTAAATATCTGGGGGCGGATTTCAAGTAATAAACATTAAGTGCCTGCTATGTGCCAGGCACTGTGCTAAGCATTCCAGACACAAAAAGAGGCAAAAGACCATCCCTACCCTCAAGAAGCTTACAATCTAATGAGAGAGACAACATACAAATAAATATATACAAATCAAGCAATATATATATATATATATATATGATAAATAGGAAATAAATTTTTTAACTCTTACCTATCAATTCTAAGACAAAAGAGTAGTAGTGGGGCAGCTGGGGGGCTCAGTGGATTAAGTGCCAGACCTGGAATCAGGAGGTCCTGGAATCAAATGTAACTTCAAACATTTCTTAGCTGTGTGACCCTAGGCAAGTCACTTAACACCCACTGCCTAGTCCTAACCATTCTTCTGCCTTAGGATATACAGTATTGATTCTAAGACACAAAGTAAGGGTTAAAAATTTTTTTCAAGAACAGTAAGGGTTGACTTTAAATGATCACTCTATTGCAAATAGCAATAATATGGAAATAGGTCTTGATCAATGACACATGTAAAACCCAGTGGAATTGCTCATCCGTTGGCTATGGGGAGGGGAGGGAAAGAACATGAATCATGAAACCATAAAAAAAATTCTAAATTAAGTAATTAAATAAACTTATTTTAAAAAAATAAAAGAATAGTAAGGCCAGTCACAGGGTTAAGTTATTACTCTTCTGCCTTAGAATATATACTATTGATTCCAAGATGGAAGATAAGGGTTAAAAATTTTTTCTGGAAAAAAAAAAACAGTAGGGGCCAGTCAGAGAGTAAGTGACTTGCCCAGCATCATACACCTGGAAAGTGTCTGAGGTCACATTTGAACCCAGGTCCTCCTGACTCCAGTCTTGGTATTTGTACATAAATAAGAAATAATTAACTTAGGGAAGGCTCTGGAATTAAGAAGGATTGGGAAAGGCTTCTTGTAATTTTAGTTGGAACTTAAAAGGAAGCCAAGTCAGTGGTCAGAGAGAAGGGAGAGGGGTTCTAGACATGGGGGATTTGAACTGGCTCTAAGAGTACATCCCCTGGCCACCTCTACCACATTACTATGTGTTCTTCCAAAGAAGCTTCTGTTTCTCTTAAGATGGAGACAATGTCCTTTACCTCTCTAATTTCAGTGTTTGAGGGACAGAAGGAATAGCAAATTGTCCAAAATGATAATCATTTTCATTTTCCCCTGCATTATGGTATAGACATTTATTTGTTGTTGTGATATAGTTCTCAGTAACTGCCCATTATGCTGTGTGTATATGATGGCATGGCAATTTTCGACTCTGGCTGGGGCATTCTTTCACAATGCTGCGTTTGTTATACCTATAATTTTCCTTTTAAATTTACTTCATGTACTCTATATCTCAAAGTACCAAAGTACCAGTGTGCTCTCTAGAGCTCCTCCTCTACCTCCTAATTTCCCCACTTCCCTTTTCCAATAAATCCTTTTTGACTAATCCAGGCCAAGGGCAGTTATTCTCCACAACAGCGATATTGTTTTCTATTCTCAAACATTTTTCAAAGTCTTTCATTCCAGGAAAAATCATTGTTGGTGGCGCAGTAGCCATACAATGCAGGATGGCGACAGAGATGTACAAAGCAAGTATTTTGAATTGGTGGCAGTGTGGGGAATAAGAGTGGGAGAAACTCAAAAGTCAAAGAAATTGTCAAGGTGGTACAGTGTCAAAAACATTTTTCAACCAGTTTTTATTAAAGAGAGGAGGGAAAAAAAAACCAATAAGCAGGAAACAACTATGAAATCTAAGCTCTAGTTTCTTTTCTTATAGTTGATTTTGTAACCCTTAAGCTGGGTTTCTAAATGGCATACAGGTGACTGAAGACAGAAAGGTTCTTTCATGCATTAGAGTTGAAATCATATTTTTTTCATATTCCCAACCCCATTTACTTTTAAACTTCAACTTTTACCAAGGCCTTACTGTACATAAAAACACAATACCAGGTGCTCAGGATATAAAGACACATATAAATAAAACAACAACAAAAAATAACCAGTCTCTGATATCAAGAAGCTTACATTCTACTTAAAGGGTACGTGTGCCCGCATAATTTAAGTATGAAATCCACTCAAAATCATGTAAATTTCAAGAGGGAGAAAGGATTAACCAATGAGGGAGTCAGGAGAGGACTTCTATAGGACTTAGCATCTGAGCTATGCTTTGAAAATGGATAGGGCTCTGCTAAGTGGCTCAGTGGATGGACAGCCCGGCCTAGAGATGGGAGATCTGGCTTCAAATTTGACTTCAGACACTTCCTAGCTGAGTGACCCTGGGCAAGTCACTTAAGCCCAACTGCCTAGTTCTTACCACTTTTCTGTCTTGGAACCAATACTCAGTATTGATTCTAAGATGAGGGTAAGGGCTGAAAAAATAGAAAATGGATAGGGATTTATTCCAAAGAGGGAAGAAGGCGAGGAAGAGAACACATTCCAGTCTTAGGAGACTACCTATGCCAACAAAAGGAGCTGGGTGATGGGACATTAAGGAGAACAGTGAGCAGCCCAATTTGACTAGAAATGGAGAGTACATGAAGGGAAAGTAAGTGAAGTGTCTTGAAACCAAAATGTGGAAGGCTCACATAGGACATCTGAAAAATGACACCACTATTTCTCTGGCCCAGAAAAACAAGTTTAGATGGGAATATGGCAGGAAAACATCTCTTTCATAAGGAAGCTTCTGGGAGGTGTTTTTCCTTGGTACTACTTGTTGGGAGCTGGGAGAAGAAGACACAAGTCCCAACCAAATGAACAAGAGACTGTACAAATCTTGAGTAGCACAACGGAATGTTATATAACATGTTTACATACCACATTTTTGGCATAGCAAGGTTTTCTTTTGATGTCTAAATTTGTTTTGAGTGCGTGCCATTTTTAATCAGACCCACCCACCTGGTCCTGCCATTTAGTATGGGCACTGGAAAGCTGAGGGCATTGTGGGGGCAGAATGCAGCAGTGGGAATCTCCTACCCAGCGAAGGACATCGTCAGGATGATGAGGGAGGGATGTCCAGATGTGGAGGAGCCTGACGCAGAAGAACTGAGAAATTCCAAAGGAGCTGACTGTGGAAGAGTGCAGATGTGTGAGGCCACCTTCAGCCAAAGCTAAACAAAACAAAAAAAACAACCTCAAAAACTCAGAAAGAGGAACAAAAGGTCATAGCAGAATTTTTAAGAGAATTTACACACCCTTGGAAATATCTTAACTTGGAAGGGATAAGATCTCAAAGTGAACGTTCTGTTTGTCTGGCATGCAAAGAAGCATAACAGACAAATTTATCACATCTAGTGAAAAAAATGAACACATTTTCCCTTTTGTTCAACTATATTGAATATCTTTTACAAAAGTTGCTTTAAATATACACACACAAACTATATCCCCAAAAGCCTTAGTACAGATTTTTAGCTATTAACAACTGTTAATTAACATAAAATAATTAATGCTTTATTTTTAATCTTTTACCTTCTATCTTAGAATCAACACTGTGTGTGTTGGTTCCAAGTCAGAAGAGTGGTAAGGGCTAGGCAATGGGGGTTAAGTGACTTGCCCAGGGTCACCCAGCTAGGAAGTGTGTGAGGCCAAATTTGAACAGAACCACCTGTCTCCTAGAATAATTAATTAATGCTCAAGGAAGCAGCTAGGTGGCTCAGTGGACAGAGCTCTAGGCTTGAAGTCAAGAAGACATGAAACCAAATTTAGCCTCAGAGTGTGATCCTGGGCAAGTCACTTAAACTCTCTGGAGAAGGAAATGGCAAACTGCTCTAGTGTCTCTGCCAAGAAAACCCCAGATGGAGTCGCAAAGAATTGGACACAACTGAATGACTAAACAACAAGATTAATGAACGCTTAAGGTGGCGCGAAGACTTTCTGCTGTGTTCATATGTGTCACTGCAATAGTATAAAAGCTTGTATGGTTCCGAAGTTCTCCAGTCTCCAGCATCCTTCGAGGCAAGCAGGAGGGCCGACGTTTGTCCTTGTTCCAGCTGAGGTTCTACCCTTTGGAAGGAGACATGAGCCAGTTGAAAGCAGAGATAAAAACAATAAGGTCGTTCCTAGACGCGTCTCACTGCTGGAGTACAAGAGGTTGGGAAAGAGGAGAGAGGTTCCTTGTATGAGATAGAAAGAGAGAAAGAAA
Organism: Monodelphis domestica; assembly: GCF_027887165.1. NCBI lineage: Eukaryota > Metazoa > Chordata > Mammalia > Didelphimorphia > Didelphidae > Monodelphis > Monodelphis domestica. The sequence continues at coordinate 301,782,668 of NC_077230.1, forward strand.
CGATTTGGTTTATTTAAGTTCTTCCCTGTTTCAAGCAAATGCCAATCATTCTGGGGGTGGGAGGTGAGTCAGAGTGGATGTGAACATTTCACAACAAAGCTCTGGCACTCACGCACTAGCCCTAGACCTTTGGGCTGGTTACCTTAACCTCTCAGGGTCTTTCTTCATCAAATGGGGATAATAACACACTGTACCCACCTCCTGCTGCTGGTGGTAAGGCTCAAATGAGATAATATATGTAAAGCTCTTTGAGTGTTTTAAATGTCAGCTATTATTATTCACATGTTCTCCTCCTGCCTTTTTCTTTTTCATTCTTTCCCTAATTTCCTTCTCCTAAAAGATTTAAAGCCCTGGAAATGGAGGTGGTGGGAGAGATGGAAAAGGAGAGGTAGATAAAAAGGGTAATAGATTCAGTTTGGTCAAAGAGAAAGACTATAATATTGGGAAGGGTCTCTTGTCGTGACTCTGCTGGGGGGAATCTGGGGGGGTCGCTTTATCTTCCCTCTCTGGGCTTCAGATTTCTTCTTCTGTAATAATAGTAGTTAACATTGATGATTTTTTTTATTATAAGTTATTTGTTAGTTATTAGTTAGCATTGATGATTTTTTAAATTATAAATTATTTGCTAGTTATTTGTTAGCATTTGTGCTTTGAGATGTGCAATGTAATTTACAAATATTATCCCACATTACCATTACAGATTGGTGGCAGTGGATGGAGTAGGTGCCTGGAATCAGGAAGACATCTTCCTGGGTTCAAATCTGGCCTCAGACACTTACCAGCGGTGTAACCTTAGACAAACCACAACTTTGTTTGCCTCAGTTTCCTCACCTGTAAAATGAGTTAGAGAAGGTAATAACAAATCATTGAGGTATCTTCACCAAGAAAACCCCAAGTTGGGTCACAAAGAGTCTGAAACAACTGAACAGAAAATTATCCTTAACAACAACCCTGGGAGTGAGTAGGGTGCTATTATTATCTTCAGTTTACAGATAAGGAAAATGAGGTAGATGGAATTAAGGAATTTGCTTGGGGTCCTGCAGCATTTGAACTCAGGTCTTCTCAACCCCAAACCCAATGCTCCATTCCAGGCCTCTGTAAAAGGAAAGGCATACACTGTAGGATTCCTAATCTTCCTTCCCCAACAAGGCCTATTCGAAAAGAGCTTCACTAGAGGATGCATTTCTTTTGTTAAAAAAATTTTTAATTTATCAATATCAAATTTCCATACAAATTTTCCCAAGTTTATATGATCAAACTTGCCTCCTTCCTTTCCCCCTCCTGGTGTTGACAGGGGATTCCATCTGGGTTATACATGTATTATCATGCAAAACATATTTCCATATTATTCATTTTTATAAGTGTGTAATCTTATAAAAACCCAAACCCCCAAACATAAACCCAAATAAGCAAGTGAAAAATGGTATGCTTTGATCTGTATTCTGACTCCAGCAGTTCTTTCACTGGGGATAGAGAGCATTCTTTGGAGGACACATTTCTTAATGGAAGTAGACATTGAGCAGACTCTGACATCATTTCCTGAAACTCTTGTCTAATAAAGACTCCAGTTTCTTTTTTTCAAGAGTAAAGTGGGAGCCATTAAGGCAATATTTAAGAGGCTAGACAATGGGCTTCCCATCTTCCCCAGTCTAGCTTTCCAGTATCTGGACTCACCTTAGGCTGTGTTTTTGGAAAGCCTCTTATCTCTTCCTGGTTTTTGTGTGCCTCCCAGTAATTATTGTTGTTGTTTCAGTCAGTTAGGGAAGACCTTACCTGTCCTTTGTTAGGCATCTGTTGTTTGTTGAAACACCTGGAGTCCCTTATCTGCCATTTTCAGCTGTGGTTTGTTGACATTTAAAGAGCTGAGGGATCTGGGGATTCTTCCTGGCCTTCTCAGAGACCTCAGACTAGGTCTAAAAAGTTGAGAAAAGGGGATAAAAATGGAGGAAGCTTCAAAGACACATGAAAAATGGTTTACACTCAGTGCAGGGAGCTCAGAAGTCAAGCCTAGCTTGAGAAATTCATGCCCTACTTCATCCCCAACAATCTGCTCACCAAAACATTTGACCCAGTTCCTGTTTTCTGGGAGTAAAGAAAAATGAGACCTCACCTGGACCTTCTTGGCTGCTGCTAAGTCACTCCTTAAATGGGACTTGGAGAAGCTTTCCCATTCACAGCTGCAAGCAATAGAGGAGATTGGGAAGAAGAGCTTAGGATCATAGAGCTTACTAGCATTCCACAGATGGGGAAGAAATCCAATGAGTTTAAATGATTTGCTCAAGTTCTCATGGGAACTAAGGGACAAAGCCAAAATATTAATAATCTAGGTTTTTCTACTCCAAATCCAACATGCTTACTACCACACCACATTGCTAAATACTCTATTTTTTCCTCCACTAATATTTTATTGTATTTTTCCCAATTCCACAGAGAAATAATTTTTAATATTTGTTTTCTGATATTTTTTCTACCCAAATTCTCTCCTTCCCTCCCATCTCTGAGAGGGCAAGCAATTTGATATAGGTTATACATGTGCTATCATGCAAAATACATTTCCATATTTGTCATGTTATAAAAGAAGACATCACACCTACAAGAAAAAACTCATGAAGAAAATAAAGTGAAAATGGCATGTTTTGATCTGCATTCTGACTTCATCAGTTCTTTCTGTGGTGGTGAAGAACATTTTTCATCAAATTCCTTGGACTTGTCTTACATTGTTATACTTTAGATAATAGCTAAATCATTCACAGTTGATCATCATGCAATGTTGCTGTTACTGAGTACAATGTTCTCCTGGTTCTGCTCATTTCTTTTTGCATCAGTTTGTTGTGGGGGTGAAGAGGTGCACCCCTTGGGTTCAGGAAGGCTACCTTTTGCAAGAATGCAAGACTCCAAAACTTAGCTTAAAAATAAAAGAAAGAAATTTATTAATTTAGAGAGTAATGTTGAGAATGGCCAGGAGGATGGTACAGGTGAAACAGCAAGATGGAAGGCTGCTCCTTAGGAGGACAGCATGGATGGAAAGGCTATCACCCTGGGAGGACACCATGGATGGAAAAGCTGTCCCCCAGACGATCAGTTCTGGGGATTTTATACTCTTTACAACATGCTATGTCATGGTGTGGACGTGACTCTAGAGTGGTAAACCCTCAGGCATTCAGTCAGGGGTTTGGTTATCTGACCGGGGTCTGCCTGGAGACACAGGGAATGACCCTCATAAAAGATTCTTTGGTTTTAGGGAACAGACCAATGTCTGAGATACAGCCCAATAGAATCGAGGTGCAGCCTGGAGGTGCATCTCTCTGTCCATCTTAAATCTAAAGGAGGATCAAAGGAGCACAATCATGTCAGGGTCCTATAGGGGTCATTGGATGTTTTAGAATGGGAGTCACAAGGATGTAAGGGAGCAAAGGAATTTCCCTGATAATAGTTTGCCTGAGCTTCTGGGGATGCAATGCCCATGTCAAGTTCATCTAAATCTTTTCAGGTTTTCTTGAACTCAGCCTGTTTGTCATTTCTTATGGCACAATAGTATTCTATTACAATCATATATCACAATGATTGTTCAGTCATTCCCTAATGTATAGATATCCCCTCAGCTTCCAACTCTATGCTACCACAAAAAGAACTCATAGAAATATTTTTGTACAAAGAGGTCCTTTTCCCCTATCTTTGATCTCTTTGGGATACCAACCTAGTCATGATATTGCTGTATCAGAGGGTATGCCATCTATTCTATGAAAAGAATCAGAGTATTTAAGAATGGGAAGGAATCCTTAAGATCATTTAGTTCAACATCCTCTTTGGATAGCTGAGAAAAACAGAACCTAATCTAGAGAATTTTGAAGAGTCAGGAGAGCCCATTGGTAAATTTTCAGTGGAATTTACACCTAAGAAATTTATACCTAAGAAATCAGACTTATTGTTTTGTTGATTGTCTAGACTTAAGAAAGTAGGAAAAAATGGAACAATACAGATTAAAATAAAAAGTGTGTCTTGCCTACATTTTCTCCCAAAGAGCTGGTGATTAAATATTAGCATTATCTGAGGACTTATCCAAGATCACACAAATAGTAGCTAAGAAACAAACCCAGGCTCCTAGGGTTCTTTCCATTATGTTACACTGCTATTACAGAGAGAGCTTCTCTGTTTCCATACTTCTTATCCCAAAGAGGTTAAAAGTGGCAGCATTTTAATTTCAATTTGTGGCTTTATTATTTCACACATAGAGCTGATATCACTATTTTGTCTTCTGAATGGGTGGGGAAAGGACTGCAGAGAAGGAAAGAATTTGGAATTCAGCTTTAAAAAAAATAACAAATAAAAGCAAATAAAAAAGCTGGAACTTTGTGATGATCTTTTTGCCAGCTTCATGTGATTCTGCTATGTCTACTAGGCTTTCCACACATCTCTACTCTATACATTATAATTAAAGTTCTCTCATTTCCCTACTCTCCCTCTCCATCCTAAGTCAGGAGAGAAATCTCACTTAGTTAAGAAAATCATGTTGAACTAAAAAGGAAGTAAGCAAGAAAGGAAGCAAGAAAATAAAGAAGCAAAGCAAGCAGTCTGGCAGGCACAGGGAGCCAAAAACAGTGTAGGGATAAATAATTGGGGTTTGGGTCTAGGGTGGAGATGCCCAGGGGCACTTTCTTCCTCACCCCACTTTAGGGGGCAGAAGTTGCTAGTTACTACTTTAGAAAAGCGATGCCCATTAAACCTTCTTAGAAGTGGTTGAGAGATTGCCCCTGTAAATATTCAGGTCAGGGTAGAGGGAGAAGAATTTACCAGCTGACCACAGAAGGAAAAACTTTAACATTAGAATTGTTACCATACCCAAATTCTGTTTCCAGGGAAGCTTGTAATTGCAGGGATAATAATAATAAAGAATAAAAGTAATCATGGAATTTGAATGGTACTTTAAGATTTGGAAAGCACTTTATAAATATTTCTCATTTGATCCTTCCAGCAATCCTGGGAGTTAGGTGCTATTATTATCCCCATTTTTAGGACAAAGAAACAGAAGCAACAAAGGTGAGATGACATGTCCAAGGTCAAAAAGTTATATTTGGAAGCAAGATTTAAAGTCAGCTCTTCAGGACACTAGATCTAGCCCTGTATGCATTGTGCCATCCAGCTGCCTCTTAATCACCCCCTTTGCTCCAGTTTGTTAACAGATTTAGAGACTTAGTGGAACCAGAGAGAGAGCTGGACCTGCAGTCAGGAAGCCCCACATTTAATGTATTCACATTCTGCCCCAGACACTCACTAGCTGTGTGAACCTGGGCAAGTCACTTTACCTTTGCTTGCTTCAGTTTCCTCATCTGTAAAACGGGGATAATAATAACAGCATCTACCTCCCAAGGTTGTCCTAAGAATCAAATGAGATATTTGTTAAGCTCTTTGCAATCCTTAAAGTACTATATAAATGCTAATGATGATGATGAAGAAGAAAAAGGAGAAGGAGGAGGAAGAGGAGGAAGACCAGAAGGAGGAAGAAGAGGAGGAGGAGGAGGAAAAGAAATGTTCTGCATATCTCATATTTCAGTTCTCTCTTAAATCCTACACAAGATAGCCTCTATATGCCAGGGGCTTTTCAGTCCACTGAATCTATTATCCCTTTTTCTCACTGCATGCCTGGCCTGCCTCCTTTTCCAGTCATATATCTCTTTTGGGGGGTAAATAAGATAGTATTTGTAAACATTTAGCACGTTGCCTGGCATGTAGCAGGCACAATATAAATCCTTGCTCCCTGTCCCCAAACCAACCTCTGATTTCATTGTGAAGGGAATTCCTATCATGCTAGCTCCTTCCACTGATATAAGCTGTCAGCTACTCCGTAATTTGTAGTCTTAAAGAGTTGATTGGGGCACTAAGGTTAAGTGGTTTGTCCCTGGTCACATTGCTAGTAAGTGTGAGAGGCAAGACTTGAACTTTTATATAAATTAGATTATCAATTGGAAACCAGACTCAAACATGACAAGCCAGTGAGTTAGAGTTCCTTCTCCTGGGACTTGAAAGCCATTTCTCCTTTCTTTGATCCTTACTCCAAGGCCAGTCCTCTATCCATTGTGCCATATTGCTTCTCATCTCTTTTACTCCATCTCTTATACTGCTCTTATGGGCAATTTGTCATTGGTAATATGCTAGAGGCTCTTTATGCTCACCATCCATCTCTCCATTGCTCTTTGGATGACCTGCAATCTAGATTCTTTGGAAAGTGTGGTTATTACATGATTCACAGCCTGATGGCATCACCGGAAGAAGTTAGTGTTTTTCTTTTTAAAAATGGGGTTTTATTTCGGAGAAAAATTAGGGACTCTTGAGGATGTTGCACAATTTCCCAAATGTGATCCAGCCTCCTCTCTTTTTTTCTCTTAAGTGTGTGTCTAGTTTCTTGTCCGTTTGTAATGCCTACATAAAATATATGGAAAACGGACCAGATCAAAACCGTCCATCCAATTGTCTATCAAGGTCTGGACAACAGACATTTCTTTTTTTTTTTGCTTTTTTTTTAATTTTAATATTATTTTATTTGGTCGTTTTCATACATTATTCACTGGAAACAAAGATCGTTTTCTTTTCCTCCCCTCCCCTCCCCCCCCCCCCTGCCTTTCCCTCTCCCATAGCCGACGCATGATTCCACTGGTTATCACATGTGTTCTTGACTCGAACCCATTTCCCTGTTGTTGGAGTTTGCATTATAGTGTTCATTTAGAGTCTCTCCTCAGTCTTATCTCCTCCAACCCTGTAGTCAAGCAGTTGCTTTTCAGCGGTGTTTTTACTCCCACAGTTTATCCTCTGCTTGTGGGTAGTATTTTTTTTTAGATCCCTGCAGATTGTTCAGGGATTGCATTGATACTAATGGAGAAGTCCATCACCTTCGATTGTACCACAATGTATCAGTCTCTGTGTACAATGTTTTCCTGGTTCTGCTCCTCTCGCTCTGCATCACTTCCTGGAGGTTGTTCCAGTCTCCATGGAACTTCTCCACTTTATTATTCCTTTTAGCACAATAGTATTCCATCACCAACATATACCACAATTTGTTCAGCCATTCCCCAATTGAGGGGCATCCCCTCGTTTTCCAATTTTTGGCCACCACAAAGAGCACAGCTACACAACAGACATTTCTTATGAATTTGGTTTTTCTTGTATGGGAGCACTAATTATGTTGCTGCATTTTTCAACATATTTTTACTATCCCACCTAAATACCCTTAGTATTAAAGTTGCCAAGAATTAAAATATATATTGATTTAATGTAAAGGGTCTTGTCAAATTCTTTATAGAATTTTTCTGCTTCTTCATCCCCTGTACCTGGGCTACACATTTTTTTAAATTCTTGCTTTCCATCTTAAATATTGATATGAGAGTATAGGCTTTCCCCAGACACCCCAAACCCCCAGTTTGTGTAGAGTACCTAAAAGATTTAATTTTTCCTTACATTCATGAAGGTGACTTTGAGGATTTCCAGCCTTTCCCTTCATTCTTTTTCTTTTAAACCCTTACCTCCCATCTTGGAATCAATACTGTATATTGTATTGACTCCAAGGCAGAAGAGTGGTGAGGGCTAAGCAATGGGGATTAAGTGACTTGCCCAGGGTCACACAGCTAGGAAGTATCTGAGACCAGATTTGAACCTAAGACCTCCCATCTCTAGGCCTGGCTCTCAATCCACTGAGCCACCCAGTTGCCCCCCTTTCCCTTCATTCTTGATGAGCACAGATAGGCACATCTCAGCTTGCTCCGGATAAACATCTACCTTTTGTCCCAAAAATCTGATTGTCCTCTAAACCAGACAGTTCTCCCCCTTTTGGCTTAGAGGCATAGGACATAACCACATGACCCATCTCCAGTTCCAGAGACCCAGTAACATGCCATCCTCCTCCTTTCTCTTGTCACATAGCTCCTGTTGTCAAATGGGTATATAAAGCCCAGAACACATCTCCTCTAGGAGGCAGTGCCCTACCAGCACTATACTCCCAGCCAATTCAACATGAATTCCAAATTAATAAATTTCTCTTTTAATTTCTAAGCTAAGTTTTAGAGTCTTGTATTCTTGCAAAGGGTACCTGTCCCACACCTGGGGTTCACCTCAAGTTCCCCCACAGTATTATTGGTTCCAAGGCAGAAGAGCAGTAAGGAGTAGGCATTTGGGGCTAAGTGAGTATCCAGGGGTCCCAGAGCTAGGAAGTATCTGATGCCAAATTTGAACTCAGGACCTCTTGTCTTTAGGTCTGGTTCTCTACCCACTGAGCCACCTAGCAGGCCCCTTGGCTGCAATCTTCATAGTAATCTTGTTATTTATGGTCAGCTTACCGAGAAGTCATGTGATCTTCACTTAAAGAGATGATGGCTCCATGTGTTGACGTGAAGTTTCATGTTTTTATTTTATATCTCAATACATTGTTCTTGGCTCCCCAATTAGATGCATTCCTCCACTTTTCCCACACATGTTGGATCACTGCTGGACCCTGAAGAATATACAAAGATAAAGGAGGCATGGTTCGTGCCCTCAACCATCTATCTATCGCATTGAGGAGACACGTTATATACCAAAATTACTATAAAATAAAATTTAAAAGTCAGCCAAAGAATAAATAAGGCTTACATGGTCAGGCTTTGTGCCAAGCACTGAGGATACAGAGAAAGGCAAAATACAGTCCCTTCCCCTGAGGATCTAATGAGGGAGACAACACGGCTCCATTTTTAATGCAACTTTGTGTACGTGTGCTACGTTCTCCTGCTAGACTGGGGAGAGACAAGCTTCATAAGGATTGTGTCATTAGAATCTGCTCCTCAGAACTCCAATTCCCAGCATTCCATGTTCCTTCTCGTGTTATGTGCTAAGTAAGGTAGGGAGGACAGAAGTTTTGTGCAGCCCCTCCTCTCTCTCCTTCCCTCCATCCCAGGGGAGAGCTTATGGGCAGGCAGGAACTTACTCATGCAGGTTTACTTTTTGTGAGATAATTTGGTTCGAACTTCTGCCTCTTTTAGTTTATTTTCTTTCAGCTTCAAGTGATTATTAATAAACTTTATAAAATATAATACTTGGAGTTATCGCTTAGTCATTTAAATCTTCTAGGATAAGGCCTTTATCTCAGTATAAAACTGGAGAAATTTCTTCTCTCCTGGGCAAGCTTCCTTCTCAGTCTTAAATTGCATACTTATAGGTGTAGGCAAAATCACTGTTAATTGCCATGTAATTTACAAGCACCATCAAGTAATATAGAAAGATGGATAAAAATTCAAATAAGGCCTAGAAGGCTTTGATGAGGATTGCAGGCAGGGTCACTTATTTCTTCCCTCCTTTACTCTCTACCCAGCTGGGGTGGGGATGGAGATGGGGGATTGTTGCTCAATTAAGTAATTAAGATTTAAGCTCCAAGTGGAAATGGCCTTATGCTGGGGGAGGGGAGAGAGAAAGGGGCTGTTACTGGGGCTTCCCCTTTAAGATTCAGCATGCTCAGCTCCGGAAAACTACAGCCACACACCAGTCTTCTCTCCTTTCACTTTCTAATTGGCATGGTCTGTCTCTTGGTTTACCTCCCTGCCTGCCCTTGTGTTATTCCAGAATCTGGGCTGGAAATCCCTTTCTTGAGGCTACTGGCTAGCTTTTGAGGGGTTGAGTGACTTGGAGGGGGGTTTACACAAGCAATATGTGCCAGAGGAGACTTGAAGGTCTTTCTAATTCCAAGGCCTGATATCTAAATGAATTCATATTAAAGCATTATTAAGTACATACACTGTGCAAATACAAGCAAGTAAAATAGTCCCTTAGAGGGTATAGAGCTTACCTACCTTCAGAAGAAGGCAGACAAAGGGCAAAAGGTAAATAGAAAATGGAAAAAATGATGGGATGTGAAGTGATGGGGAGGCTGGTAAGAAGCAAAATAAAGTGACTGTCCATCGATCAGAGTTCAGTGTCCTAAGGAAGAAGTCCAAGTAGGCAGGAGAGATGGGGTCGATGGTCTGAGTGTCAGCAGCATGGCCTGCATGGAGACCTGGTTCAGCATTCTAGTAGGAGGGAGGATAATGAAGATGAAGAAGATGGCCAAAATACAGAGGGCAGGGCTTGGAAATGACCGTGCATACACTATATAAGTATATATTTTTATATGCATGCGTAGAGGTGTATTTTGTTATTGCTCAGCTGTTTCAATCATGTCAGAGCCTTCATGATTCCATTTTGGGGTTTTCTTGGCAAAGATAATAGTATGGTTTGCTATTTCCTTCTCCAGCTCCTTTGACAGATGAGGAAACTGAGGCAAACAGAATTAAGAGACTTGCCTAAGGTCACCCAGCAACTAAATGTCTGAGGCTGGATTTGAATTCACAAAGATAAGTCTTCCTGATTTTGAGCCAGTACTCTTAGTTGTCTTTATATACAGAGAGACAGACAGACACACAGACACACATAAAAAATTATACATATTTACTTACATTCATATGCACATATATGTATATGCATATGCACATGTCAAATATGAATATATAATGTGTATGCATATACATAAAGTGATGTGTAGTTATATATATTGTCCACAGAAATAACCAACAGAACTTGTCAGTTCCTCACTCTTATGATATTTCTTAATTCAAGGATTGAAAGCGCTTAAACATTCACTGATTATATCAGGGCACAATAGAATAATTATGATTATGGTGGTAATATGGAAAATGAGCTGAAGTCTATTAGCCCCACCTAGGTGACTGGTGGCAAAGGGGAAGGAAGACTCAGTCCCCCAACTTCTCATCCTGCTGTCAGCCTTCTGGAGCTCTCCTGACTCCCCCCCAGATCTCTTCTTTCATGGCCTCTTTTTTTTTTCAGAAATCAACCCAGCTTGCCCTTTAAGGGTATTCAGTGTAATTCATTATCTCAATTACCCATGGGATTTCCAGGATTCTCAGCAACCAAAGAGGGTTGTTATCAATCAACTGAAACCTCCCCCTCTTCCTATTGTGTGGGCACCCAATTAGGAGGCCCATTATTCATTTCTCATCCAAATGACCTGCAATCCCACTCAAACCTAGTGAGATCTTCCTGCTCCACAACCAGTGTGCCTTTAATTAAGGACCAGCCATGGCACATGCCACCCAGTCTGGGAAATTAAATCCTTGTGACTTTTCAGTTCCTGAAAACGTGAATCAAAACTCTTAGGAGAGATGGCTCTTTTAAAGAAATGCTGCAGGGGTCCACGGCTGGCATGCGTACAGTAGCAAAGGAGAGTTCACCTGAAAACATGCTAAGTAAAGCAAAACCGTCATTCAATGGAGGTTCTGTTCCAGGACTGATCTCAGGCTGGGATACTCCTAGAACTAGAACTAAGGGGGGGGGGGGGTTAGGGTTCTCCTCCAGAGCACTGAAATTTAGAATGCACTAATAGCACCTGCATTCTTAGATCTGAAATAGACCTTAAAGGTCATTGAGTCTAACATATATGAGGAGACAAGGAGAGTTTAAGTGATTTACAAAGTCACACAATTAATAAGAATCTGAAGGGGGCATCTAGGTGGCTCTGTAGATGAAGAACCTTGCCTGAGGAAAGAAGGTCCCAGGTTCAAATCTGTCCTCAGATACTTCCTAGCTGTGTGACACTGGGAAAGTCACTTAACCCCCATTGCCTAGCCTTTACTACCTCTTAGAACCAATACACAGTATTTATTCTAAGATGGAAAATAAGTGTTTAAAACAAAAGAATCAGAATTTGAACTTAGATCCTTTGATTCCAATTCTGTTTGTGCTGCTTACTACTTCTAAGAACCCATTGATCATTAAATTTCTAATCTTGTGATCTTTGCCAATTCAATTCTTGATTCTGGTGTTGGAGGCAAAAAGAGAAATTTCTATAGAAAGTTAAATATAGATGGACTAGGATTCACCAAGTTTATATGACTGGATGAGCAGAGAGGGAGAGAGTTCAAAGAAAGAAGAAAAAAGAGGGTGAAGAGTACTGGGGACACAAAGGAAAGTATAGGGCATGGAAATGAGGAGTTCTCAGCATCCTGGCTGGGGACAGAAGCAAAGCAGAGAAGCAAGCTGAGTCAGTACTATGGCTAGAGACAATAGTGAGTCATTTGTAACTCAGATGCTTTTGTGTCCCTCCTGGGCAGTCTCTACCTCTCTGTCAGGAGATGGGTAACATGTTCTATCATAAGACTTCCTCTTCACCTTTGAAAAAAAGGAGAAAACAATACAGTAGTTATAATGCTAATTTGGGAGTCAAAAGATCTTAGGTCAAGTCCTGGTTCTGGCTATATGACCCTAAGTAAGTCACTTAACTTTAGAAATTTCATTTTCCTCATAGTAGACCAGGTTAGTTCCCAGGGGAAACTGGCTCTCTAAAAATAGAGATAGTATCTCTTTTAAGCCACTTTCTGGTGCTTTATTACCCAATCCCAGTGGCATAGGGAAAATTGCTCAAAGCCTGGGTTTGGTTCATGTCTAGGGTCTTCCCAAAAGGAAGAAGTAGAAACATGAACAATGTAGATCAAATATAGGACAGCTACTTATTTCTTCACAAAAGACATGCATACCACATAAGCCACACAATGTTCTCATTGAAAAAACAATTAAACAAACAGAAACTTAAGACTACTATTATACTCTACCAGTAAGTTGAAACTTACATCAAAACATGAGACATTTTGTAGGATTTCTGATCCAGCATTTCACCTTCACTTTTCTTTATTTCTTATTTTTCTAAAACCCTTAACTACTATCTTTAAAAACAAACAATCAAACCTTACTTTCTGTCTTAAAAATCAATACTAAGTATTGGTTCCAAGGCTGAAGAGCAGTAAAGGCTAGGTATTTAGGGTTAAGTGACTTGCCCAGGGTCACATAGCTAGGAAGTATCTAACTAGCTGCCTAGCTGGCCTTTGGTTCTGTCTTAGTATCAATTCTAAGCTAGAAGAATGACAGTCAGGGTTAAATAACTTGCCCAAGGTTCCATAGCTACAAAGTGTCTGAGACCAATTTGAACTCAGGTCCTTCCAGGTCTGTGCAACCTAGCTGCCCCTAACCTCCACTCTAACTATGCACTATTCAAATAAATCCCTCCAGGTGCTAGTTTTCTAGTAAGCCCAGGCAGGGTTGAACCCCTCTCTTTGTTGGTGGCCATCCTCTCAGATACAGAAACTCTGCCAGTCAGAACCAATGGACTTCTTGAACTCAAAAGGCTACCTTCAAGGCTGGAGGCTCCTCTTGGGATCACTGTTGAGTCTCCTGATCTTAGGAAAGGAACACAAAACTGAAGAAACACTAGGGCTTTGAGGTTCAGTCTCCAGCTCTCCTTGGCCAGCACATGTGTTGGCTGCCATGTATAAATAATTCACTAGTTCTGATGGAGTGGGGAAAGGATGGGGGCTTCCCATAGGAAGCCCAGGAAGGGAGAACAAATACCACACATTGAGGAAAAGAAGTATAATAAACCAGAGGCTCTCTCCTTAACTGATGTAGCAACTTGACCACCTACCATTGCCAGAGGACAGAAGGCAAACACAAGGACCACCCAGAGTCTGTTGTATCTTATCAAGGTATTAAGTCCTTTCAGCACTGAGGAAATATTCATGTTTTCTCCAGAAGTAGCCAGCCAGCAATCCATAGGGTAGCCTTTGGCCAGAGCAGACCAGGGGGCCTGATGCTTACTGCTCTTTACATTTGTGATACCTATCTCATAGGACTGTTGTATGAAAAGAGCTTTGTAAACCAGAGTATTATAAAAAATTGAATTTTTATTATTTAACCTGAGTTTCTACTTCCCGATTTGAGGAATTTAAAAACAAAATAACTCAGATGGATATTTGTATGTGTACATTCCTTCCAATGACACAAATTTCAACTCTGAGGCAGCTAGATAGTTCAGTGGATAAAATGTTGGAGTCGGGAATTCCTGTGTTCAAACCTGGCCTTAGACATGAATCACTGTGTGATGTTGGGCAGGTCACTTAGCCTGTCTGCCTCAATTTCCCTAACTGTAAAAGGGAAATAATAATAATAATGTCTACCTCCCAAGGTTGTTGTGAGGATTATATGAGATATTTGTAAAATGATTAGCACAGTTCCTGGCACACAGTAAATGCTCAATAAATTCTTGTTTTCTTTTTCCCTTCCTCCCATTCTCCCTCTCTCCCTTCTTTTCTTCTTTCCTTCTTCCTTCCTTTCCTTCCTCTCTCCAATTGTCCCTCTCTTTTCTTCATTCCTTCTTCATTCCTTCCTTTGTTCTTTTTTCTTTCTGTCTTCCTTTCCTACCTTCCTTTCTTCCATACCTTAAGATGGCTCTGTAAATGGATCTTAGAGTCAAAAAGACCTGAGCTTGAATCCTACTTCAGACACTTACTAGTTTGCCAGGAGCCATCAAAGACCACACTGTTTGACACAGTCACATGTGGAAACCAGGGACTGCAAAGTAGCCCCTAGGAAGGATGAAACACCCACTGAAACTGCCCCCCCCAAGTGACTTTCCTTATTAGCATCCCCTTATTATTGGAATTGCTATGATTATTATTCTTGCTTAGCCCCAGGAAAAATAAATGAGAGCAATATGCTTTCAGGGTTAATACAGATGTTCCACTCTGTCCCCCCAGGATGTTACCAGGAGACCCCACTTATAAAATTAAAACTAAGGATTCTTATATACCCACTTAGATAGGACCCTCTTTTCTAGGCATACAAACTTCTGGCAAATCTGTGCTCTGAATTCCCTAACCTATATCTGGGTCATGTTGATTCTACCCTCTGACCCTGCACTTAGCAACAATTTTCATTGACTATCTACCAAGGCTTCCTGCCTATTGTTAGGTTCCATGGAAACATGTATGTTGAGAATGAAACTGTGTGCCAAGTATATGTGTGATCATGAGGGTATAAAATAAAGCCAGGCCTCAGCCAAGGTGGAGCAGTTTATCCTGCGAAATGTGTGCTGTGGGTTGAATGTGAAAGCTGTGTCCCATCCATCATTCCACCAACACTATTCCACCTCCAAGACCCCATCCCCTGTGGGAGGCTGGCCCACCCCACAGCATTAGTTGTGTGACCCTAGTCAAGGCACTTAACTTCTGTGGGCCTCAGTTTCTTCTTCTATGAGATGGAACTCAAAAGCCTCTAAGATCCCTTTTAGCTCAAAATCTATGTCCCTACAATCCATAATCCATGTCACCCATCTTGTATGATTTATTCATGTCCTCCTATAATTTTGTCCTAGGAGGTTCACCCAACATGTTCTCTCAACATCATTCAGAAGACCATGGCTAAACACAGAGGCTGTAATCCATTTGTCATCTCTCAATATCACCATAGGACCAGTATATATTTCTTATTAATCACACATTTCCTTGTTGACATCCTTTAGTAGAGTTCTTGTAGGAAGTTCCTTATATATTATGTGTTGTAGCTTGCTCACACTGAAAGGCCCCTTTGTATTGCCCCTTGGTGATATTTCTGGTTAATTCTTCAAGATAGTGATCCATCCCTCACAGACTTGGCAATATCATGGAAAAAATATTGGTTTCATAATCTATCTTTGCTTCAGGGAGAAGTCTTGGGTCATAGAACAGTATTTATAGTTTCGCAAAGGAAATGTGGCTCAGTCCCCTCCTCCTTTTTTATAATCTGGGGTTCTAATCAGTAAAAGGAAAGAATCATAATATTTAAATTAATCACTCTTCAGGGATATTATGAAAAAGCATTTCTCATAAAAGCTATACAAATATGAACTCAGATTGCTGTCCAAAGGACTTCTGAGTATATAAGAATATCATGACTTTTTTCAAGGGCTCTTTTCTAGCTGCCACCACCCCCAGGAGTGTTTGAAGATACAGTTCAATGTAATAAACATTTATTAGGTACCTGTCATTGAGAAGGCACTGTGCCAGCAACTGGGAGAAATAGTACCTGCCCTCCAAGGCCTTATATTCTGATGGTTGGGTAAAGGTGGAGATATAGCATATAGAGGCTCAGTAAATAAAAGAAACCAGCATTTATTAGATGCCTAGTCCTTTACAAATAGTTTCTCAGTTGTTTCTGTCACGTCTGACTCTTCATCACCCCATCTGGGGTTTTCTTGGCAAAGATACTGGAGTGGTTTGCTATTTCCTTCTCTACCCACTTTATAAATGGGGAAACTAAAGGAAAGGGGATTAAGTGACTTTCCCAGGATCACTCAGCTGGTAATTGTCTGAGTCTAGATTTGAACAACCCTGGGAGGTGAGAGCTATTATTTTCATCCCCATTTTACAGATGAGGAGGATGTTTGGAGGTTAAGTGATTTTCCCAGGGCCACACATATAGTGACTGAGGCTATATTTGATCTGAAGTCTTTCTGACTCCAGTACCAGCACTCTATTCACTGTACCACATAGCTGCCGTCTAATTGTAATTAAAGGAAGGATGGAGTAATAACTCCTGAGAGAATCAGGGATGGTGATGGTTAGGATCCTAGGCTAGTTCTATAAAGTCTATTTAAACCATGATATAGTTGAAATACTTTATACATTTGCAATAAAAGAGTAATAAGTAATATAAACACAGAGATATAACAAGTTTACATTTTTGTAGCCTTTTAAATTTACAAACTGCCTTACAGTTATTACTTTATTTTTATGTGAAAGCAAATATAAAATTTTATTTATAATAAAACAGAGAATATTAAAAAGTGATGTTTTTCTCTAAAGTCCTTTCCAGATTCCTGGGACTAGTCCTTTGGAAAGATGGGTGATAGGTCAGGACCAAAGGGGGATAAGGGCCCTTCACTTAGGTGACTGCATCAAGGGTAGTACCAAACTTTACACCAAAGAATAACTCAAGTCTTGTTTACCTGATTCCTTCCCTACCCCAGAAGTAACTCGGTTATTGACCCATGTAAAGACAGTCTCCCTTTTATCTGTCCACTGAAAGGAGTGAAGGACCAACCTTTCTCCACTGAGATAGGCCTAAGATATTCGTGGAAGAGAGGAGATCTCTGGGTGAGAATTCAATAGTTCTAGAATATTGACCCAGACTAAAAGCTTTTTCCTTGTTCAGGATTCCTTTGAGCATTACCTAAAATCATGTCAGGGCAGAGAATTATGTTGGGGAGCACAGGCCACTGTAAGAGTCGAAACAACTCTTTCTCCAAGTCAGAAATGGCTTGGATTTAGATTAAAGGATAAATACTAATAAAATTATTTCTGGCAGATGACTCTAAGTCACAGAGCACTGTATTGGTACTAATATTTTTTCTTCAATACTTGCAATATAGCAGTTTTGGAATTCTTTTATTTTGTATACATTTTTTAACTGAAGTTTAATGAACCAAAATGCTTCCGAAATGATAAGAACAGAGCTAGATAGGAGTCCGGAAACAGAGAGAGAAGAGGAAGACAGGATGAGGAAGACAGAAAAATGTCTGTGAAGGAATTATTTATGGAGATAAGGGAAACAATCCAGGAACTTTGTTCTCCCGCCCTGAATGAATTACCTAAAAACCCCAACTGATCAAGTTTGCTTCAGGAAGCAGCAGGTACAGCAATAGGAACACTAGTTTAGAAGTGAGAGAACTTTTAATATTCCTTGGACAAATCATCGAAATTTTCAGAACCTCAATTTCCTCACCTGTAAAATGAGGATATTGGACTAAATGGCCTCTAGCTTTATGAGCCAAGGAGAAGAAAGAGCAGTAGAAAGAAAAGATAAATTTGGGTCCAAGCACTGAGACATGGGGCACCTGGAAGATCCATGGAGAGAGTACCAGACCTGGAGTCAGGAAGAGTCATCTTCTTGAGTTCAAATCTGGCCTCACACTTATTAGCTGAGTGGTCCTGGGCAAGATGCTTAATTCCCTTTGCTTTAGTTGCTCCATCTGTAAAGTGGGTAGACAAGGAAATAGCAAACCATTCCAGTATCTTTGCCAAGAAAACCCCAGCTGGGGTGACGAAGAGTCAGACATGACCGAAACAACTGAACAGCACCTGGGAAGAGGTCCAGTTGTGAATTGTAGTATGGGAGGTGGGGTGGAGGATGGTTCATATCTCTGTAAAGTCTCTTCAGATTCCAAACAAAGAGAAATAACCCCCTTTGTCATCCAGCTCTGATGTGGTTTTATTATTTTTTAAGACTTCAAAATACTATTTTTACCTCTGGTAATTTTTCCCCCAAGAGAACAAAAGGATCACAACCCACATGTTTCTCTGACTGGCAGCCAAGAGAAAAGGCCTGGCTGGGTTTTAGGAATGCAGGGGCTAGAGACTAGAGTTCTCCACCCCCACCCCATCCCAACAAAAAGCCAAACCAAGCAGACCCTGCCACTACCCACTGGGTAATAACTCTGCTGCTGCTGAACACAAGTGCCAATTGATGAATGACAGACTAAGCTTCAAAGCTAATGGGGATGTAATTAGTGGTTATTGGTCATTAACAATCCACTGGGATAGTCAGAAGGAAGGATAAAAGAGAGACCCTCCTTCCTATGTGGCACCCAAGCCCCTGTGTGACTTATTCCACCAGAGAGAAATTCTCCTCTGCTAATCATGCCATTTATCCAATGCCCTTGGAAACTGGGCGCTTTTCACATATTTGGTAAATACATTTCAAGAATTCCTAGGTAGTTAATTAAATATGATGGAGTCGTGAGAGCAGTGCAAAAAAGAGCAAGACGTCCCACTCTTTCGTAACCTTGCTCCTCCAGCACAACCATTGCCCTTTGTCTTCCTTTTCTTTTTCTCCCCAACAGCATATACTTGGGGGACTTGCCCAGAAATACCAACACGATTTTTGTACTTCTCCCCCCACTTGACTGACTACGTTAGGGAAGAACAAGAGCAGTAATTATCCTTTAGGGTTGGTGTTTAGGTCAGATCTAATGAAATCTGCAAAACTCTTCTTAACTTTCAGGGTTTCCTTCCAAATGGAAAATATTGAGTGTCTTCCTTACTCATATGTTTATTTTTAAAGATGGAAGGAAAGTGGTAGGGGAGAGGGTTGTGATTCATCTCTTAGATGAGAAACAAATAGCAAAGCCACCATCAGAGTCACTCCTCTCAGAAAGAGCTCTGGGAGAAGTCAGATAATTTGTTAATTTCTTTTGGTTTTGTTTTTAACCCTCACCTTCTGTCTTGGAAGCAATATTAAATATTGGTTCTAAAGCAAAGAGTGGTAAGGGATAGGTATTGGGGATTAAGTGACTCAGCCAGGGTCATACAGCTGGGACGTATCTAAGATCATATTTGAATCCAAGACTTCCTGTCTATCAACCGAGCAATCCTGGTTGCCCCTGGTTGCTCATTTCTAAGAAAGACTTTGCCAGAATGTTGAAAAACTAGAAAAGCTCAGGGACCCAGGGGGTAGTGAGTGGGATGAAATTTGGTGTTCATACTCAAATGAAAATTCCTTTTCCAGTTTGTAAGCTCCATGAGGGCAGGGACTGCTTCACTGTTGTTTATGTGTCTGTAGCTTTTGGCGTATAGTATGTGGATTGGTTGAGGATAATACAGAGCCCTTGAATTCTTCTTTCCTAGCTTTGATGCAGGCTCTTCCCCATCTCTAAATTCTTCTGAGCCTACACAGTACCTATCACACCCTCTAATTAGCCCTGATTTGGGCACCTCTTTCCAACTTCCAAAGTGCTCCACCCTCGGACAATATTTATCCTTTACAAGACCATCAGAACATGTACTTTGCACAGTGTTCCACCCCAGCAATATTCCAGCCCTCAGGGTGGGTTTAGGAAAAGGTCACAGGAACCTAAGAGCCCAGGAGAGCAAATGAAGCTCACCTCATCTGGTGAAAGGTCACCATCATCCTTATTGCTGTGCTTTTTGGCAGCTTATCCCCCAGGGTAGAGAGCTGTGACAAAGAGCAGCATTGCCATAGAAATGATCTCCTCTCACAACCTCACTCCTCATCCTCATCTTCATTTTCTTCCTTGTTGACATCAAATGCTCATTCAGCAAAGGCTCCTATGAGCTCTTATTCCAGGAGCTTTAAACTTAGTCTATAAACTTTAAAAAAGTTTTTTGATAACTGTATTTCACCCTGATCGTTCTACTTCATGATATTTTATGTTTCATTTTATGCATTTTAAAAACGTTATTCTGAGAAGGACTTAGGTTTCATCAGACTGTTGGAAGGAGTCTATGGCGCGCTCACACACAAAATGTTATTACTATATTCTGAGCAATATAAACAGACTCGGTCCAAGCCTTCCAAGGGCTTGGAATTCCAGGACCCCCAGCGGCCAGGAGGACTAAATAAATATACAAATAAGATTAAATAGAGATATTTCTGGCAAGAAATTCACTATAGGACAATTGGACTAGGGAGCAATAACTCAAGGGAAATGACCTTTGAACAGACTTCTGGTACCTTGCTATTAACAAAAAACAAGCTTGAGGTAGGTGAGAGGGAGGCGGTGAAGATTTGAAAATAAAATTGAACTTAAGGGGGAAAAAAGATAAGATAACCATGCCATAAAGAAATCCAAAGGCTATAAAGGGAACTCTTGGCTACTGGCAGAATCGAGATGATAAATAATCCACAATTAGCTGAAAACATAGAAGATAAACCTAGTCTAGGTTTACTTTTGGTGATAAGGCATGAACTTATAGCAGAATCACCTGGTCTGTGGATACTATTTCACTTTCCCCAAATCCACCAGAGATGGATTCTTGGAAACTGGGCATCCAGTTTGGATAAACTTAGAAGAAAAGATGGGAAAAGTTCGATCTAGAGATAGAGATCAGAGTTTTGTCCTCCATATTACCACCATGGGAATTTTTGTACCCAAGTGTTTACACTGATTCATATTCTTCTGGGCTTCTCTACAAAGACTCAGGGAAGGGGCTGCTGATGCTTTTAGCATTGTTTATGCCTCATAGAAGGAGACTTTAGGCAGTGAGTGAAGTACTGATCAGACCAGGTTTGGTAAGATGCTCCCAGCTGCCCCCTTGATAACAATATCTGAATTAAAGAAGGAAGCAGTTGATGCAACCTTTCTTCAGAGCTGATTCTCAAATCAGTCAATTCTCTAATGCAGTTGGTAACAGCCCTGCAGAGGACTCAGCCTATTCCCTTCCCCACTGCTCCTCCAGGGTCACTCAGTTTATTCCCATTGTTACACAAATAAATTTCACCAAAAAAAGAGAAAGAAATTAGTAGCCACTAACTCTTGTTGTGTATTCAGTATTTTAGGGGGAATCTGAGAAGAAGCAGAGGGTGCATATAGCACCTAGCATAAGGTACAAGATGGATGGAGTCAGTAATGATTTCTTCCCCAAGAGGTCACAAACCTTTATAGCTACTCTGCTATAGTATTTCTTATCCAGCTCAAGGTGATAAACAGAAGTAGTAAGGAGAAAGATATTTCTAACCCGAAGAAAATCAAATCCCCCAAGCTAGGGATATTTTGCAAGTCTGCAAAGAAGACAAGAATGCCTGCCTGGAATTCTTTAGTGGCACATACTTGGGCTCCTCTCTTATATATACACCTTCCCTTTCAGCAGCAGCTCACTGGAATGTTGAGTCAAGATAACGGGTGGGTGAAGATTCTTGCCAATGGCCTATCTTCCTCATTCTCTCTTT
The DNA here is from genome assembly GCF_027887165.1 of Monodelphis domestica. NCBI lineage: Eukaryota > Metazoa > Chordata > Mammalia > Didelphimorphia > Didelphidae > Monodelphis > Monodelphis domestica. Next base: position 301,804,229 of record NC_077230.1, read on the forward strand.
CCTTTCTTCCTTCCTCACTTCCCTTTTCCTTCCTTCCTTCCTTCCTTCCTTCCTTCCTTCCTTCCTTCCTTCTTTCCTTCCTTCCTTCCTTCCTTCCTTCCTTCCTTCCTTCCTTCCTTCCTTCCTTCTTTCCTTCCTTCCTTCCTTCCTTCCTTCCTTCCTTCCTTCCTTCCTTCCTTCTTTCCTTTCTTCCTTTTTTCTTTCCTTCCTTTCCTTCCCTTTGTTTCTTTCTTTCTACACCCTTCTTCCCTTTCATTTATTTTTTATAACAGGTGAAGGTTACTTCCCAGGGATTTTTTTAAATTTATCTCTCCCCAACAATCAGAATAAAAGTTATATGCCAGAGAATGGTACAAACTTAACCCTGCTAATGCCCTTGCATATAAAAGACACTCCATTAATAGCCTTATTGTTATTACAAAAGGAATACTTACCTTGGGAGAAAGATGGAGTTGAACAGAAGAGTGATGTCCAAAAGTGCCTTGGAATGGCCTTTGGTATGCAAAGTATGGTAAAATGGATCACATTTCATCACACTGAATAAGTTCAATACTGAAGTGCTTTTCCAGTTTTATAATAGAAATACATTGAAATGTATTATCTGATTCGTTTAGGAACACATTGTTTATAAACTGAGGTAAGCCTGTATTTACATTACACATGTCAGAATTATGATAACATGTTGAATACTACAACAGGAAATACAGATAACATGGTGTCAATAAAACTGAATCTAGAGACAGAAAACCCCAGTTCTAGTTTCTGCTACCAATTCCTTATCTATAAAGTGAATGAAAATGATTGTTCGACCTACCTCAGAAATGGTGGTTGTGAAGATCAAAGATAAAGCATGCATGTGAAGTACTTTGTAATTATGTAAGTAAGAGAGTCTGCCTGAATTTCTAGCCAGTAATGTATAAAACCAAACACATTTCATAAGGTTTCTCAAGTCTGTAACTTTCCAAATCTTGCATTTCCTCCCAGGTAGAAAGACTATGCCTTCCTCATTCAGAACCAAGGACAGGGAGTTCCACAAAGGAATCTGGGTCAATTCCCCTGAGGACTCATCTCTGTCTTTTCTCTAGCTGAGCCTAAGCCTCATGCTTTCTTTCCTCAGTGCTATAGACCTATTAATGAAAGGATTCTCTCTGAACACAAAATTATCAATTGACTTCACAGTCTGTAAAAATTGTCTCCATGCCAATCCTGGGCTGAAGGCTTTGCTACAAGTAGACAAAGAGGGGGCTGACTTTAGTCTCACCATATTCCAATATTACCATATTCCAATAGGAAGGTCAAAGTATTACAGGATCATATATTTGGAGCCAGAAAGAAATCTCCTTTTTCTTTTTTTCAGATGAGAAGACTAAGGTACAGAGAGATTAAGTATCTTTTTCAAGTCATATGGCTAGTGTCTGAGGTTGGATTTGGGTAGTCTTCCTAACTCTAAACCCAGTGCTCTAGCCACATACTATGCTGCTTCTGCCATTAGGAAAATATGGCATCACCAGTTATTCTTCTCTAAGGATGGTTATGACCATGTCTTGAGGACAGATTACTTTTTTTTTTGTCATTTCAGTTGTGTCCAACTCTTCATAACCCCATTTGAGATCTTCTCAGAAAAGATACTGGAATGGCTTGCCATTTCCTTCTCCAGCCTATTTTACAGATGAGGAAACTGAGGCAACAGGGTTAAATGACTTACCCAGCGTCTCACAGATAGCAAGTGTCTGAAGTTGGATTTGAACTCAGGAAGTTGTCTTTCTGCTTCCAAGCTCAGTGCTTTATCCACTCAATCACCTAAATGTCCAATCATAAAAAGCTTCACCATATGATCCCTTTTAACTTAATTTGGTTAGTGTCAAATAAGAGACATATAGCCCATGAAGACTTTACACAAGGCATGCATTTCAATATCTCAGGCATTTCTACTTTCATCTGTGTTGGTAGTCCTTCCATTAATGCAGATTGCAACCCCTTTCTACTTTAAACTCAGAAGTTCTTTGAGAGTTGCTGAGATTGAAAGAATTTTATGATAAATGCTTAATAAATATTCATAGAATAGAGGATGAATAAAGAATGAATGAATGAAAACTGAAAGCAGGAATCTGTCAACAGAGATTCAGAAACAGTCTATTCACCTTTTCAGTCCAGAGGCACAGATCATGTTCACTCTTCCTGACCCTGGAACTGTTTTTGGAAAGTGGGAGGGAATTAAATTGCCCCATGCCTCTTCTGATTTTTTTCATCTGCTGCATACTCTGCAGTTGGGCAGAGGAAGTGCCTGGAATTGACTGGATTGTGAGTATAACCTCTTTGGAGTTATCCTTTATTTCTTTCAGAGAATGCTGAGAATTGGAGGCAGAAGAAACCCTAGAAATCATTTAGTCTACTGCTTTTTACTGTTGAGGAAACTGAGGTTCAGTAATGGGCTTTCCCAAGATAACATACTGATCAGGAATGACTGATGTGCTACCAGTCCAAATTTCATGGAACTGGTGACCCTCTACCTCAGAATGTCAGTGTTCTCTCTTAGTAAGTATATAATATTATTTATTGTCCCTTACTTCCTGTCTCACCTTGGAACTTCATTCAGCATCTAAGGCCTCCTCATTCTGGAAGAGTCAACCACCTTGGCCAATATTTTGCTTTGGAATATCCTTCCAAGAGGCCCACCTACCTTCTCCATTGGTGGATTCCTTTTGAGGATTCCATTTTTATGGAGAGACCCAGGTTTGTCAGTCTTTTCCCCCTCCTAACCCTGTTTCTGACTTCTAGACTTTGAAATTATACCTTTGCTGCTATCTCATTCTGGAACTTCCTTCAACTTCTGGAATTTCCTTGTCCTGGAACTATTTCTGTGGCTGTCTTATCCTTGGAGTAGCCCTCTGCAAGGTTTAATTCCATTCCCAATCTTCTCTCTCTTGTGAGTTCTTCCTAGGGCCCCCATTTAGTGGGAAAAACCAGCCATATTTCTCCTCCTTTTCCCTCCTCATCCTGTTCTTGACTTGGCAGACTTCAAAACCATACTCCTATGCCTGGTACCTTCATTTCCTCCTACACAACACCCTGCTTTCCAACTTCCTTTCATGTATTGTCTTCCCTCATTCTAATGGAATCTTCTTGAAGGCAGGAACTGTATTTTTTATTGTATTTGTATTCCTAGAGCTTAGCATAGTTCCTGGCACATAATAAATACAATGAATAAATCCATCTATCCTTCCTTCTCTTCCCTTCCATCCCTCCTTCTTTCCTAAGGATTTTCTACCTGTCCACATATTCACTGAAAATTAATCATAAAATAATTTTAGTGGCTGGGCCATAGAATACAAAATGGCAGCAAGGTTAATAAGCAACATTAAACTTGTTCTCTAATAGTCATAGAGGAGGAAAACCCCAGGACAATGGACGAACATAGAGACCCTGGAGCACCACAAGGCTTCCAACAAGGGAGCCATTATCTGGGTAGGTACAGGGCAAGACCAGGTTATGGAGTAACTCATTTGATACAAGGGTCCTAGGAAAGAAAAGAAAGAATGTCATCTGGTAACTTCCTAGTTTAGTTGATGCTAACTGGTTTCTATACAGCTAAAGGAAAGTGTGATTAAAAAATAAATACATCAAAACTTTAATTTGCATAATCTTTTTAAAATAATTATTTTAACATTTAAATTATCTAAGTACTAAGTACTCAGTAACAAAATCTTAATCACAGCATTCTAGTTTTACCTCTGCTTAAGGCTGATTTAAAGGAAGCTAGATGGATCAGTGGATAGAGTGCTGGGCATGAAGTCAAGGAGACCTCAGTTCAAATTTGGCCTCAGACCCGAGCTGGATGACCCTTGACAAGTCAGTTAACCTCTGTTTGCCTTAATCCATTGGGGAAATGAAATGGCAAACTACTCTAGTATCTTTGCCAAGAAAATCCATGGACAATATGGTTCACAGGGTCATGAAGAGTCAGACGTGACTGAACAGTAAATGTGTCATAATATTCTACACTGTGAAATTTTCCTTTACCCCCAAACCAAAACTGCCTAAAGTCAGTTCTATAGAAACTTAATAAATTCAACAAGCATTTACCAAGGCTCTATTATGTGCCAGACACTACCCACAATATTCCTTCACAGCTCTTCCAGTCAAGATAATTTCAGTCTAAGCAATAATGCAATGACCCAGGACAGTTCTGAGGGACTTGGGAGAAAGAACACTATACACATTCAAAGGAAGAATTGTGAGAGCAGAAATTCAGAAGAAAAACAACTGCTTGATCACATGGTTCTATGGGGATATGATTGGGGATGTAGACTCTAAATTATCACCCTAGTGCAAATATTAATAATATGGAAATAGGTCAAGGAAATTGATCAAGGACATGTAAAATTCTTTGGAATTGCTCAGAGAGGAGTGGGAGGAGGGGAGGGAAAGAACATGAATCACGTAACCATGGAAAAATATTCTAAATTAAGTAATTAAATAACAATTTTCAAGTTAAAAAAAGGTATCAGTCTATATATATCAGCCCCCAGTCTTCAAGAATCCTATAAAATAGGGCTGTGTAAATGCAAAGAATGATAACTATCCTTCTTTTATTTTTCTCACTTTCTGGCTAAGAAATGATACTAAGTATCAGTTCCAAGGCAAAAGAGCAATAAAGCCTAAGCAATGGAGGTTAAGTGACTTGCCCAGGATCACACAACCAGGAAGTATCTAAGGTCAGATCTGAACCCAGAACTTCCAGTCTCCAGGCCTGGCTTTCTATCCACTGAGCCATCTAGTATTCCAAATGATGACTATTTTATTTCAAAGGAATGCAGACAATTGGCTCTAGATTCCCATTGAAGGGACAGTTTATTTTTATGACTAGTATGATCCTACGTGCCACAAGCCCATTAGTATAGATATCAAATATGCAGAGTACATCAAAACAGCACTAGTTGGATCATCTAAGTACCTAGCGATGTGGTCCCAGCTGTTTTTCTGGACTGCCCTCCCTTTCTCAACAATAGACAATGGAGGATAGTGTCATCATAGCATTTGACCAACTCAAAAAAGAAGGGATCAACTCAAAAAAAAAAAACCAACTCAAAGAAGAAGGAAAGTATAGCCCAAGTCGTTAATGTGGATTGTGCAATATTGCTTGTTTCAATGGGCTTTCCTCTCCTAGGATCAGCAGTTCAGATTTCACAGTGCCTACCAATGCCATCTGAACCCTTTCTTTATCTTTCCTCATTATTCTGTATGCTCCTTTGTGAGAGGAAATGGTACAGACGTTTTAAGGAATACATGGGTAGAAGATAAATTCGCTCTCTTGTGCGTGGAAATTATCTAGCCTCATTGTGGGGTGGGGAGGGAGGGAGAAACAACCCGATGATTTCCACTTGTCCATATAGACTTCGTTCTCCCTGGGGTGACAGTAAGCAAGGGGCTGGCCTCTGTTCTCTTGTGCAATTCTCATTCAATTCCCCAGCCCAGTTGGGCATGAATATCTGAAGTGAAACTTGGCACGGTCTCCTGTGAAAAGAGCCCAGAATAGATGCCCTGCTAACCTTTACAGCCATGGAGAGCCAAGATTCATTGTGCTCCAGACATCTGTTCTCCCACCCCTCCCTCCACCCTCAGAAATGAGCTTCGCACAGTGGAGCGAGCTCCAAGGAAGAACTCAGCTCCAGGTTAGCTGATTAGCGAGCGCAGGAAGATCTTGGGGTTTAGTCTTTTGTTGGACGGGCATCTGAGAATCAGGAGGCAGCGAGAGACATCAAGAATGTTAGCTGGGGGATGGAGGATGTGTGGCATGAATCACCCGCATCCCTTTTCTTAATTGGATCTATTCTGTGTATTAGAATAGACCTCCAGCCCCTCAGGGAAGCTGTTTTGGGGAAAGGGGGGCTCTTCTCAATGGACATCTCCATGTTAAGACCAGATGGCCACTTGTCCGGTTTGGTGGAAAGTGGGTCCTTATTCAGGCATGACTTAGACAAAGATCTGACATTCTATGAAGTCTCAAGCCAAATTATGGGGAAATTCCCTCCTCACTTTAAGGTTATACCCAAATCCGTCAAGATATATATGAGAGTGTAAGGTTCAGGGTTCAGATTGATCAGTAAACCAACACTCTACAAGGTCTGTCATATAACCAGGATATTTTTTACAAGAGTATAGGTCTGGGGTGAATCCCACTGCACTTTTCTGCTCGTCCTAACCTGTTGTCTTTGTTTCCTGTTCTTGTAAACCCTTCCTTTCTGTCTTAGAATCAATCCTGTGTTGGTTCTAAGGCAGAAGAGTGGTCAGGGCTAGGCAAGGGGGGTTGTGACCTCTCCTCTCAAGGCCTGGCTCTCTATCCACTGAGTCACCTAGTTGCCCCCTGTCCCAACCTTTTAAAAAAGTAAGATCTGTGTCAAATGAATATCAAGGACAACTATGAAGGGGAAAAAGAGCTTGGCTCACGAGGGGATAATGCTTAGCTTAAGGGTTATTCAAGTAAGTAAGAAGGGGAAGTTTCACCCCAGAACATTAATAAAGAACTCTGTGGGCTGGTGTGTGATCTCTCTCTTTATCCACCTAGTTAGAATACATACATGCATGAATGTATATGTAGATATGTCTAAACTCACATATGCGTACATGTGTATATATGCATATATATGTGTTGAAACTTTTTAGGTCTCTGGGGACTGAGATCCTTTCTTTATCACATTAGGACAATTATTCTGATTTGCCATATTCTAGAGATAGCTCCACCTGCAAAGAACCCCAATACTTAGATTAGAACTTTCCTATCCTTTCTGAAGTCCAACAGATTAGCCATTCGAGTGAGTTCAACAAGGATTTATTAAGCATCTGTTGTGTGCCAGGCACCTGGGGAATATAAAGACAAAAATGAAAGTCTCTGCCTGCAAAAAGCTCACATTCTACTGAAAGCTAATTCGTTTTGGGCCAGAGCAGATATTCTAGAAGACATTAGACTCTTGGGACTCATCTAAACCAAAACCAATAACCTCAGAAATGGGCCTACATTGGATTCCTTTGGAAAGCTCAGAGAACAGGAGAAGAGAGGAGAGGAGAGGAGAGGAGAGGAGAGGAGAGGAGAGGAGAGGAGAGGAGAGGAGAGGAGAGGAGAGGAGAGGAGAGGAGAGGAGAGGAGAGGAGAGGACAGGACAGGACATGACAGGACAGGACAGGACAGGAGAGAAGAGGACAGGACAGGAGAGAAGAGGAGAGGAGAGGACAGGAGAGGACAGGACAGGACAGGACAGGACAGGAGAGAAGAGGACAGGAGAGGACAGGAGAGGACAGGACAGGACAGGACAGGAGAGAAGAGGACAGGACAGGACAGGACAGGACAGGACAGGAGAGAAGAGGAGAGGAGAGGAGAGGACAGGACAGGACAGGACAGGAGAGAAGAGGAGAGGAGAGGACAGGAGAGGAGAGGACAGGAGAGGACAGGACAGGAGAGGACAGGAGAGGACAGGACAGGAGAGGACAGGACAGGAGAGGAGAGGACAGGACAGGACAGGAGAGGACAGGACAGGACAAGACAGGAGAAGACAGGACAGGACAGGACAGGAGAGAAGAGGAGAGGAGAGGACAGGAGAGGAGAGGACAGGACAGGAGAGGAGAGGACAGGACAGGACAGGACAAGACAGGAGAGGACAGGACAGGACAGGAGAGAAGAGGAGAGGACAGGACAGGAGAGGAGAGGACAGGACAGGAGAGGACAGGACAGGACAAGACAGGAGAGGACAGGACAGGACAGGAGAGCAGAGGACAGGAGAGGAGAGGAGACACAGGGAAATGAGGTGATGTTTGCCTGAGTGACTTGGCCACTTTGTTAACTCAAGGCTCGAACAAGGAGAGAAAAATTATAACTAGACAGATAACAGCCCATAGCAATATACTGTACTGCCTATCTGTAACCCCCCTTCTCCCCCTCTCCCCAGTCCTATTTTCAAATACAATCAGAGAGCTTTTATATCAGGAGTTTTCTATTTAGGACTCCAGAGCTGATAACTTGTAGGACAGAGCCATGTACACAGAGGGCCTGGGATAAATAAGATTTGGTTCTGATAATGAGGTTTTCTGCCTTCAGCATAGGCCTGCCAATGACCTGAATAGATTGGCAATGGTTGGAGTTTTCCTTCTTTCTCCTTCTTCAATGGTAGTTTTTATTTGACTCCCAAACCTCAGAAAAGGCACCTTTAAAACTCATGAGTATTTGAAGTGTGTGTGGGGGGGGGGGGGGGGAGATGGCCCAAAGTAGAGAGGGGGCTGAACAAATGCCTAAAGCTACTTATAATTTAATCCAAGGTTGATTGACATGATGCCTTGAAACAAACAAAGCAAGTTCTTAGCTGTTTTTAGGAGCTTAATTACCTAATATTTATAATAGGAGTTGAAGATGGAAAGTGCCATATTGGTGTGAAATTTTATTAATGTTATCAGGAACATGATTTTTTATTATGCAGGAAGAATTATTCTTTAGGCACGTTATTGATTCTTTTTTTTTTTTTAAACCCTTACCTTCTGCCTTGGAGTCAATACTGTGTATTGGCTCCAAGGCAGAAGAGTGGTAAGGGCTAGGCAATGGGGGTTAAGTGACTTGCCCAGGGTCACACAGCTGGGAAGTATCTGAGGCCAGATTTGAACCTAGGACCTCCCGTCTCTAGGCCTGGCTCTCAATCCACTGAGCTACCCAGCTGCCCCCTACGTTATTGATTCTTATGGTAAAAATGGAAAGAAAAATGTGAACACACACAAGGGAATATGTCCCTACTTTTTTAAGGTCACAATAAATATTTTAAAGGAATTTCTACATCCAGAAGACTTTCCTACTCTCTCTTCTTGCTTTCATATCAGGAATTCTCTATTTAAGATTCCAAAACTGATAACCTATAGGACAGGGTACACAGAAGGCCTGGGATGAATAACATTTGGTATTGATAAAAAGGTCTAATGAAGGACCTCATTGACTGGGTGTTACTTTCTTTTAACAATAGAATCCCATATCCCCCCAAAAAGCAAGATGGATGACGAAGAGCAGGAGAGGGGGAAATTAGGAATTATATCTTCTAAGGCTAGGCTTACTTTGACAAAGAAATGGCACAGTTTTCACAATTCTCTGATAACTATGAGACTTCTGGTAAAGGCAATCCAAACAACTCTTGTTCACAGGGATTACTTTCCTGTTGTAGACTTTTCCAGAAAGGTTAAGACAAGGATCTGGCAATCTGGGTCAATTTTAGTGAGGTCCCATGAGGGTATAGTCTCCCTTAATCACTATCCTCTGAACCCATCCCAGAGGACTGTGATCCATCTTTTGTGTCTGGTTGATGCCAATTTCCTTTTTCTCTTTAGATTGGCTCTGATGGTAGAGAAGAAGAGGTACAGGTTGAGATGAATGTAGACAGGGAGACATTACTGAAGTTCTCAGTACATCTGTCAATGGTCACCACCAATTCTCTTCAAGTTTACTGGATCCAGATGTGTAGCAGGATGGGTGTATGTGTGCTCATTTAGATACGTAGAACAGTGGAGTTGCAGGGATTCAGAGGTAAAGGGATGAGGCACATCCTGCTGTAATCAACACTCACTTATTTCACAAGAGTTTATTGTCTATATATTCTTTTGGCATTTACCATATACTGACTTAAACTACAATCTCTACATGTTGGCGTTGTCTTCCTCGCCACATGAATTACTCCGGGATAGGGTCTGTGTCTTATTCTGAATCTGTCACAGGAGGCGGTATGTTATAATTGAAAGAGGGCTAGACTGGTAGTCAGCTGAGACATGGGGTCAAACTGAATTTCTGATATAAACTGCTGTGTGACCATGAGCAAATTATTTGACTTCTCTGAGCCTCATTTCCCTCATTGTCAAAAAGGGATAGGATAGAATACTAATCTCACACGCAGCTTATGAGAAATCAAGTGAGACAATAAACGTAAGGTGTTTTGTAAACCTTCACGTGCTTTATAAATTCATAAATGTAAATAAATAAATAAATCACACTCTTTGTCGCTTCAACTTCTGTTTCAGGGGTCTATATATACTAGTTTTTTTGATGCCTATGGTGGAGAATTTCTATGGCACCTTGTTCTGACCCTGATCTAGCTCATCTCAAATTTATGAGATAGTTATCAACTCTTCGTTTCAATTTGGCATTCTTAGTCTGTGTTCTCCTTCGCAAATGACAATTGTCCCATCGACCCACAGCCAGGAGGAGTTGAATTGTTTTCCTGACAGTGGTGAAGGGGCCCAGTGACTCATTCACACTCTTGAGGCCACTGGTATACATTTGTGAGATGACTCACCTAGACAAGGAATTCTCTGTGACCAGACGATAATATATTTCCCAAAGTAAGATTAACATGCAGTAACCAGTAACTATGCTCTGAGCCAACGGAGAGAGCTTTATCCAGACACAGAGCTAGCCTGATGTTGACATTTTATCTGGTGGGAAATGAAGTCTTCTATATTACAGTTCAAAAATAATTTCAGAAGCTATTGAGGAAGAGAAAAGAGAACATCCTTCGTATAGTCTTTTTAAAAAAAATTGATCAAGGTGAATGTGAAGAGTGAGTGCATAAGGAACAAAAAAACCAGTTAGTGTCCAGAGTTCTCCATTAAACAATGCAATCCTGAAGGAATAGTTGTGTTTTTTTTTTAATCCTTACACTAACTGGCCAGTGATAGTTATCTGTAGACAAGCTGAACTTTCATTTTTTTATCTTTCAGTGGGTAAATGATGCAGAAGGTAGAGTAATGGTTTGGAGTCGGGATGACTTGAGTTCAAATCAGACCTGAGACACACTTACTGGCTGTTTGACACTGGGCAAGTTACTCTGCATCAGCCTGTCTTCTCATCTTTAATAAGAGAGAGTAATCACACCTTCCTTCTCAGGTTGTTGTGAGGATCAAATAAAATATTCCATATGGTGCATTGAAAGCTTTAAAATAGTACATAGTCTAAATATGTAGGAACTGAGAAACCGGACAAAGTCTCATTTCCCCTTCTTAATTAATGAAAGAGACCTGCTTCTACTCACTCATGCATGCTCTCAAGCTCATTCGCCCACCCTAGCCCAGATGCCCCTTCTTTCCTGGAGTCAATTGGGAGCTAAGAATCATGTCAATCAGATATCTACATCTTCCAACACTTGTTTGGCTCAGCCCTCAAATGTCACCATTGCTCCATGGGGACTGGCATTAGGATCCAGTAAACCTCTGTCTCATCAGTTGGACTCAGGTTCCTGCTTCTGAGGAATGCATTTCTCTTCATCCATCCCCTTCTCCCTAACTGGGGTTCCTACAAGGAGAAGAGAGGGGACCAACCTGAACTCCTCCCAGCTCTATACTCAGGGTGCAGAATTCACCCTCCAATGTTTTATGGTTCAACACTGAAAACATTCCCACTCATGATCACTTCTTCATTCCCCAGCATCAAGGTGATCTCAGTCCTGCTGCTTGAGCACATTCAAGTAAACTAAGTAATCACACTCTGTTTCCACACACTCTCTGACCTTCCTAGACCCAAACTTCATTAATGATGCATTCTGTCCCAAATTAAGAGGCTGGCTTCCAACCATATCTGTTCCCCAGATCACCAGTGTCAAGAGAATATCTTAGCGTTACTTCATTGCCCAAGAGGTAACTAGCAGTTCTGAGTAACTATTCATCCCTTTCACCTTCCATGAACATCTTTCCAAAGGCATTCCAAAGTCAGGTAGACAGAGACAGAGGCAGAGAGAGACATGAGAGGACCCAGAAGCAGAAAGAGACAGAGAAACAGAGAAGCAGTAGCCCATTGCCTGTGATGGGAGAGAAGTGAAAATTCTTGTTCTCATTGAATATTAAACAATTAGATAACATTCATAGGTGTGCATAGACCGTGGGGCTAGTAGGGGGCAGCCTTTCCCTCATTGGAATGTTTGCCCCAGGGTGTGCTGGCACACCGGGACACACCTGGCCCACACTCTATGAAAATCTAGGGTAATATTATACAGGACTATTAAATTGCTGCCCAAACAGAGGCCAGATCTTTGAAGGGAATGGAGGATACTTTACATCATGTTCTTTTTGAATCTTGGATTATATATTTATCCAGTTGTTTCTACAACATCTTCTTGTTTGGCCATGATGAGTCTTTGGCTTAAACTTGTAATTTCTTAGACAGCAGAAATCATATCTGTATTTGTCCTTGCACTAGTGCTACGTATACATGAATGGAGGAATGAATGATAAAGTAAAGAGAGATTTCCATTTCTGAAAGAATAACTGTAGAACCATTGAGACTAAAAAGACCTTCAAGAGTACTAAGTCATGTGTTTTCTAATGTCAAAACTCAGTAAAGGTAGGATAAGTACAAAGGATGTTTTGTAACTTCCTTAACAGAGAGGAGTCACTTCATGTAGGTGTCTCCAAAATGGGCACCAAGGAGTGTCTGAGAGGACCTAGACTGATCCCAAAAGTTACGACAATCATTCCCTGAGATAGCCAGTGTCAGGGCTTGCTTTCAACACAACCATACCTAATCTGATCTCCCAACAATATCCCAGTTAGCCCCTTCCCTCTGTTCTGTAAGCTCCCATCTCCCATCTCCCATCTCCCTTCTTTTAAGTTAGATGTCAGTCTTTTAGGGCATTCATGACCTAAACTACCATCTACCTACAATATTTGGGCAGGAAATTTCTTGGGAAAATTCTTTTCTCTACCTCCCGTTCTTCAGATCACCTCACAGCTAGAGCTGGTGCCCCTTCAAGGATAGGCTCAGGTTCTGAGTTTTCTTTTTTGACTGAAGTGGTATTTATATAGTGCTTTAATGTTTGCAAAGCACTTTACAAATGTTTACCTTTTGTCCTCATAACAACCCTGGAAGGTCCGTGTGATTATTATTCCCATTTTGCAGATGCGGAAACTAAGGCAGATAAAGGTTAAGTGAGTTGCCCAAGACACATACCTAGTGATTACAATCTCATCCCTAACTTTTTTCATTTTGAGTGGGGTAGAGAGAATTACACAGGATGACATGAATAGATTGTAATTGTTATCAAAGATATCATTTCATTATCTTTCCCCCCGAACCCATCATCTACATTTCTTTATGGCTGTCTATAATTCCCAGCATACTTTCACAACCCTGATTTCACCAGCTCCTCACTTTCCTGCCATCCACATCCATATACCTATTCTTCCTTCTCTTTCCTCATCTCTCACAGTCATCTCCTTCTTTCTACTCACACAATGATTATTCTAGTTTAAATCCTTTATCACCTCTACCCTGGAGTATTCCAATAGTCTCTTAATGGATCTCTCTGCCTCAGGTCTTTCTCTACCCCAATTAATCCTCCCCAGAGCTTCCACAGTGGTTTTTGTGAAGTTCAAAGGGGTATGTAAACAAAAAGGTTCAGAGACCCCTATTTTAATGCCCTGAATGGTTGTATTCTAAACAATAAGCACAATAGTAAAATAATGCTTATTAAATAATAAATATAATTATTATCATGTGATAATTATATGTAATAATAATATATATGAAGAATAATGGAATAAGTATAGGTTACCAGACTTCAGGCACAGTGCTCTGCCTCTCTGTGAGGCCTTTCACCCCTGCAGGGTCCTTACCTCCCAGGCGCCTCTGGATATTTATTAAACTCCAGCCCTCATGCACACACACATATACACACGTGCTGCTTGCCAAACTTCCAGCCCTAGGACCCCAGTGTTTTTATATTACCAGTTGCTATTGGATTTCATGTCATTACAGCTTCATAAATGATAAATATTTATCATAGTAGCCTTGCCTCTGTCGAGATGAACTGTTTCAATTTGTTAGTTTAGAAGTCCTTTCTTGGTCACCTGCCATCTTCCTCATTCACCAATCAATCATGGGTAGTTGGACTAACAATAGCGGTGAAACATGGAAACTTCTCAGGAATCCCATTTATGGGGATTCTGTGAGTTTCGAGATATACCATTTTAAGTCTTACTCATCTCTTGCCCTTAAGCAAAATCACAGCTAAATTGTAACAGACAGATGACAATCTATCCCATTTTAAAAGGCCTTCAGGGAAGGAAATTCCCATTTCCCCAATTAATGGATTCCTATATTGAATGTCATTCACAATTAAGGAAACTGTATATTTAGTAGTTGGGTTATGTCTAATTTCAGTCCTCCTTTTGGAGTTTTTAACACTTTTTTCCTTAATCTGTCCACAGTGGAATCAGAGACGAGCAGGTCACAAATCTTCAAAAGGGCAGCTAAATGGCACAGTGGATAGAGTACTAAGCCTGGAGTCAGGAAGACTCTTCTTGCTGAGTTCAAATCTGGCCTCAGACAATGACTAGCTATGTGACCCTGGGCAAGTCACTTGACCTTGTTTGCCTCAATTCCTCATCTGCAAAATGAGCTGAAGAAGGAAATAGCAAACCACTCTAGGATCTTTGCCAGCAAAACTCCAAATGGGGTTTTCAATCAGATATGACTGAAAATAACTCAACAACAAGAGTCTCCATAGGCCATAATCCTTCTATAATACCCATTACTAAAGAACCCCTAAGGAGAGGTACCCCTTTCTGGTTTAGGCTGAAGAGTCTATTTCAGCCTGGTAGGGTAAAAAGAATGCTAAACTTGGAGCTTGGAGCTATGTGGATTTAAATCACCGTTCTGATCCTTCTTGCCTATGTCATGGGCAAGTAATTAACATCTCTGCTTCTTGGTTTCCTCATCTGTAAAATGATGGTAATAATAGTTATTGTATAGTAATCACCTCACAGGGTTGTTGTAAGATACAAATGGCACGATATATAAAGAGTCTGGGAAACTTTAAAGCCTTACGTAAATGTCATATATTACCATGAGGAACCATTGATCCAAGAATGAGACAAATGGCTCTGCTAGAATTTTACAGAAAGCAGGGACATACAATGGAAAGAGGGTTACATTTGGAGGCAGAGGAGCTGAGTTTGAATTTAATCTCTACCACTTTTATGAAGATGATCTTGGGTAAGTCACTCTGGTTCTGTGAACCTCAGTTTCCTCATCTGTAAAATGAGTGTGTTGGGCAACATGCTGTTTAAGATCCCTTCTAGCTCTAAATCTATTATTTTGTGTCACAATTCAACACTTTTTCCACCTTAAATGCTTACTATGTGCAAGGTATAGAAGTAGTACTTGAAGGGAATGGAGTGCTGAATTAGAAATCCAGGAAGACCTGGGTTCTGACAATAGTGTTTGACTCTATTTAACCTCTATGTGCCCCAGCTAACTCTCTAGGTCTTGTTAAGTCATAGACAAGTTGTACATTGATCAACCAAATCAACAAGCATTTCTTAAAGAACTTACTAGATGCCAGGCATTGTGCTAGGCTCTGAGGATTCAAGGACAAAAATGAAAACAGAACCTGTCTTAAAGGAGCTTACTGGGATGGAAAAAGTCCCAAATAGGGAGCTCTCCATGGTGACAAAATCACAGAGCTTTCTAATCTACCAGTACAATTTCTTTCCTCCCTTTTGTGACTACATTCCTTGAAAAGGCTGTCTAGTATAGGTGCCTCTGCCTCCTTTCCTCTCACTACCTTCTTAACTCACTACAATCTACTTGGAAGGAAGGGAACTGGCTAATATTGTCTTCATTAGAAATCTAATGTAACCATGACCATTGTCTACTGATTTTGTAACATGTTCCTCTTTACTGGTTAGCTCCAAGAACCTTTGGGTCTGACTTTCTCCTCCTCTAATGTATGGACAACAACCATCGAATGTCTGAGGAGGGTAGTTTGACACACTGCTTTGCAACTCCCAGGAGTCTGTTCTGTGTTGATGCTATTTATTTTCTCTGTTGTGAATTAAAAAAAAAACAAACTCATAATTCGATTGTTAAAAAGAAAACAAACTCATCATTCAACCAAAACTGCTTTCTCCAAAGTTACTTATCTCCAAATTTCCAATTTTAATAACTTTTTCTGAATCTTTATCCTTCTTGACTTTTCTGTAGTTTTTTGACACGGCTGAACACCCTCTTCTCCTTGAGATTCTCTTCTCTGACATTGTGCATAGTACCAGCAATATGGTATGATGCTCAACTGTGAAAACTTGATTACTCTCAGCAATGCAATGATCTGGGACAATCCTGAAAGATTTAAGACAGTGAATGCTATTCACCTCCAGAGAAAGAACCATTGGAGTTGGATGGAGAGGGATCAAAGCATACTATCTTTCACGTCAGTGTATTTATGGTTTTATTTGGGGGATTTTGCTTACATTTGAGTGTGCTCTTACAATAATGACCAATATGAAAATATGTTTTGCATAATAATAAAAATTAAATAATTTTTTAAAGCCTTGCTTCTCTCTATGTTTTCTTGACACTATTCCCTCCTAGATCACCTTCTACCTATTTATTTCTCAGGCTACTTTGCTGGATTTTTATCCAGGAAATATCTGCTAACTGTGGGTTTTCTGAAGGGTTCTATCCTGGGACCTCTTCTATTCTCTATCCATACTATTTCACTTGGTGATTTCATGAGCTTCCATGGATTTGAGGATTATTTCTATGTAAATGGCTCTCAAATCCACTTGTTCATTGGACCTCCAAATGCCTATTGGATATCTCAAACTGGATGTCCCATAGACCTTAAACCTTTACCAAACATCTTAGAATCAATATTGTGTATAGATTCCAAGCAAAAGAGTGCTAAAAGCTAGGGGGTTAAGTGACTTACCCAGGGTCACACAGCTAGGAAGTATCTGATGCTATATTTGAACCCAGGCCACCTGGCTGGCCCATCCCATAGGCTTATATTAAACTCAACATATTCAAAATACAACTCATCTTTTCCAAAAAGCCCTCATCTCCTCCTAACTTCCTATTAATATTAAAGGTACCACCATACTCCAGCCCCCTAGGCCTACAATCTAGGTTTAATCCTCAGGTCCTCACTCTCTCTCACCTCCCATATCCAATGTGTTGCCCAGGTGCAATTTTAGCATTCTAATATCTCTGACACTTCTTCTCTCCTCTGACACTGCTGCCACCCTTACGCAGGCCCTCATCATCTTACTCTTGGACTACTGCAATAACTCTCCGGTTGATCTGCCTATCTCATCTCTCCCTACTCTAGTTCATTCCTCATTCAGATGCAGTAATCTTACAGAAGGGAAGGCCTGAAAATGTCAAACATGCACACATATACCCTCAATAAACTCCAATGCCTCCCTATCATCTCCAATATCAAATATAAAATTCTGTGTTTGATGGCCAAAGCCCTTCATAATCTGTTTCCTCTCTCTCCCATATATGCCATTATAGTCTTCTTATACCTCCCCCATGTACTCTTTAATCCATTGACACTGGCCTCTTTAATATTCCTCAGACAAAATATTCCACCTGCAAACTCTGGGCATTTCCACTGAATATCCACATTGTCATTTTTATCTCTACCTCCTGGCTTCCTTCAAGTCTCAGCTAAAATTCTGCCTTCTACAGAAAGTCTTTCCCAATCCCCCTTAATTTTAGATCCTTCCCTTTATTGGTTATCTCCAGTTTATCATGTATGTAATTTGTTTGTGCATGATTATCTGCATGTTATCTCCTCCATTAGATTCCTTAAACTCCTTGAGAGAAATAATTGTTTTCTGCCTTTCATTGTAGTCCTAGCAGTTAGTATAGGATCTAGCACATCAGAGGTACTTAATATTTTATCAACTAACTGATATTAGATTGGCCTTACTCTATTATCTGGTTGCCTGATTTCCTTTTGGAAGGAGATATCTTAATTCCAATATAGTGGGGGAAGACTAGTGGAAAGAGAATAAAAGTCCTAGCACAGGAAAAGTGAATGTTCAAACTGGCTTTGCCATAATTGGTGGTGCTTCATTGGGCAAGTTACTTCCATTCTCTGTACTTTAGGAGCTAGATGAGATATATATTTTTAAACTATTACCTTTTGTCTTGGAATCAATACTGTGTATTGGTTCTAAGACAGAAGAGAGGCAAGGGCTAGGCAATGGGAGTTAAGTGACTTGCCCAGGGTCACACAGCTGGGAAGTATCTGAGGTCATATTTGAACCCAGGACCTCCCGTCTCTAGACCTGGATCTCTATCCACTGAGTCACCTAGTTGTCCCCTAGACGAGATATTTTTAAAGATCTTCTAGCTGTTAGATTCTATGCATTCAGATCTTCCATTTTGGAAGAAATTTCTGGTTCAGTCTACTTACTGCTGGTCACAAAAGGATGTCTTCCTTTGCCTCCCAATGTTACAAGGTCACCACTTTGGAATGTTACTTAATGTGAAAGGTGGACCAACCAATTAAGGAGATATGAGAAGTTATTAGTGACCAGGGACTGGAAAACTGGATGGATAGAAGTCTGCTCAGATTGGATTGGTTTTCTGTGACAAATGGGAATCTCCATTCATTAAAGTGGAACCCTGGGTTGAGGTACAAAAGTTCTTTGCAGAGACACTTAGTCTTGGATCCCTGAGAATAGAGACTTTGAGTCAATTCTAAATTGAAGTAATTATATGGTAAGTGGGTTAATAGGGGGGAGCCTCTGAGATTTGATAACTTCTGCCCCTGAGATGCTTACATAATTACCTATTGGCATGTTTACCTCCTAAAGCTATGTAAACATAAAAGGAATCTATGTAAATACAATTGCCAGAATATGGGCAATGCTTGGGTTGGAGACTTTTTACTTTCAGGGGTTCTTAGCAGAGAAAGCCCAGCAGTGTCCCTTATCTCAGGCTCCAACTCTAAGGACCAGGGTCCAGGGCTCATTTTCCTTCTAGTCTCAACAGTCCTAGAGGGAGTTTAGAAGCCTGCCACAAAGCAGGCAGATGTTCTAGTTTCTCTGCAAGTACCCATAGGTTCACCAGTTCCCATAAACCAGTGGTTCTCAGCCTTTCTAATGCCGTGACCCCGCAATACAGTCCCTCATGTTGTAGTGACCCCAAACCAAATAATTATTTTGGTGGCTACTTCAAAACTGTAATTTTGCTACAGTTCTGATTCAGAATGTAAATCCCTGATATGCATTATGTATTCTCATTGCTACAAATTGAGAGGTTGAGAACCGCTGCAAACCCAAAAAGAGAAGAAGGTTATCCTCAGAAGTATGAACTAAGAATTCTTAAACCTGAGGCAAATTCAGTTGGAAGAATGGGACAGACTCAGTCCTGGGTGCAGCCATGTTTATAGAGTCTCTGAGGAGGAATTCTAGGAGGAACTTGAGGTATGTGCCTGTGGTGGAAGGTGGGAGCAAGGGAGGACATCATGATGAGAGAGGGTAATGGAAGAAAGCAAGTCTGGGGCTGCTGGAGAAGCAAGAAAGAAACTTGGAGATGATAGAAGTTTATGTAAGGAGGAACAATGCATCCCCATTCTGGGGCAGGTCTGACTCAGTCGTATTTAGTGGTTCTGGCTGAGACCTGGGGAAAAAATGAGTCATTGCTATATCATCAATCAAACAATATGCATTTATTAAGCTGTTATCATGATCCAGATACTGTGCTAGATGCTGACAATCAAATAAATGAAATAATCACTACCTTCATTCTAATATGGCACAGTCCTTAAGAACCAAGAGTTCTATTAAGTGATACAGTGAAGTCAGGAAGGTCTGAATTCAAATCTGACCTCAGACACTTACTACATCTGTGACCCTGGGCAAGGCATTTAATCTCTGCTGGCCTCAGTTTCCTCACCTGCAAAATGGGGATAATAATAGCATCTACCTCCCAGGGTAGTTGTCAGGATCACATGATATAATGATTGTAAAGCACTTAGCACAGTGTTTGGCATCTAGTAAGCACTATATAAATATTAGCTATTGCTATAATTATTTTAAGTTGCTGAATGCACCCAGTTTGTTTTGATTTCCCTTATGCTGGTGATCTAGCTTTTCTAGGATATTAACTTGTGCTTGCCCCTGGCATTATTTTTAGCCTCCATTTGAACCTCCTTCAGTACCTATCAGGCTAATCCCCTTGGGTCAGTGGGAAGCACTGTCCCATTGAGAAGACATACCTCTAATGCAGTCAAAAGCACAGCAGCCACAGGCTGCCATATTGCTGAATCTGACCATCCAATCAACCAAGACTTTGTATTGCCTTTTTCACAGTTCAACAACAAGGTGAGAAACAAGGTCATTCTAATCCAATATGGCAAACTATGCCAAATATTCTGAGTCTCAAGCAAGGTCTGAGAGTTCAGGCTCAGAAGTTGAACAAAAGGAGATAGATAGCTGTAAGGGGTAAAAATGATGGTTGGACTGAATAATTAAGAGTTGGTCACCAGGGATTTAATTACTAAATCCCAATGAATTACTCAAGTCAGAATGGCTTTTATGGTACTTTATTTACAAATAGAGGGAAGAATTTAAGGAAATGAGAGAGAGAGAGAGAGAGAGAGAGAGAGAGAGAGAGAGAGAGAGAGAGAGAGAGAGAGAGAGAGAGCACTGCTCCAGACCCGGGCAGGAATTCAGAGACCCAAGCAAAGAGGAGCCCAGAAGATGAAATTTAGTAAGGCCTCCAGCCACCAAGGCCTCCTTCAAGATGAGGGGTCTCTCCAGAGGCTATTGTCTCCAGAAAACCAAGGAAAAGGAGTCAGCCTTTTCACTCACCATGTGACAATCCAAGGGGAAGCAGCCTGACATCTCAAGCTGGGCTTCTTCATGGTCAAGTTCCAAGGTGAAGACCCCCTCACAGGAAGAGACCATGAAATTTAAAGGCAGTTCTTTGCATCACTTCCTGTGCCTTACATGTACCAATGGTGGCTTAAACTTGGCTTTGGCCTGCCCAGGAGGCAGTCAGTTGTTTCTGATTTGTCACTTGCTGGTACATGTGGGTCATAGACCTTCCTCCCCCACACTTAATCCTTAAGTGGGGGTATATACATTCCTGGTGGCTAAAATTCTAAAGAATAAGTAGGGTGGAGTTAAAGTCAATTTCACAAAGCCCTATGCCAGAGCATAATATATATTTAACTAAAAAGTTTACTTAACATTAGAATGGAAAGGATATACTTTGATGAAGTAGTTTAGGTTGGTCGGTCCATCCTTTATCTCCAAATGGAAGTTTGTCTAGTCAGAAGGGTGTGTTGACTCACATGATATCTTTCAAGTTGCCAAGTCTGGGGAGCAACTTTTTTTATACCCTAGGCAACCATGCAATCTGGTCAGTGGCTTGGTCTTCAAACCCCACCTCTCTTCAATTCTCCCCTCTCTACTCCAACCAATCAAGTCTTAGAGGCAGTTTCTCTACGTTTTGGGAAAAAATTAACCCAGTCGACATGGCAAGAACCTCATTAGTTAAAAAAAGAAAAAACTCTTACCTTTGTGCAAGTGGAAAATTTGCCACACCTAAACTTCATTCCTCACATCCTTTTAAGTTTTGTCCTCATTTTATGTAAGGATGCTTGGGAGATAAATTTGGCTGAGACCAACTGACCCACAGCAGTAATACATGTTAAGTCATGCAAAGCCTATTTCTATATTAGCTGTGTTACAAAAATTAAAATTAAAATAAAGCAAGTAAAATAACGAATCTCATTCAAATGTCTAATTCAAATTTTTATGAGCCTGTTCCCAAACTACTCAGAGAGGGAAATCCCATTCTTTCTGAAATACAGACTCTTCTCATATGTTTCAGATGGAAAGCATTCTCTCTCCTTTTGAGCAACTCCTGGCTAAAACTCCCTCTCCTCCTCCTCCTCCTTCTCCTGATGCCCCTTCCTGCCCTGTCCCTTCTCCCACCCTACTACAAATCCTAGCCCCAAAAAACCCTCGTCCCCCTACCATACAGGTTCCTACTTGTACTACCTTAGTACCCACACAGACATCTCCTAGAAAACCACAAGCACTGACTGATTCCTAAGAGTTATTTTTCCCCTTGTGGGAAGTGCCCACATTAGCACCAAATGGGGATGTCTTGGCATTAAGACAACATAGACCTTTCACACCACAGGACATTAAAGAATTTAAACAAGATGTTCTCAGTTATGAAGAAGAACCTATCCTTGTCACTAAAAAGATGGCTGATAAATTCTTTCATTTTGATCCTTCTTATAAGGATGTTGAACAATGGTTCCATGCCTTTTTGACAGAACGTGAGAGGGATAAGATCATCTCACATGTTAAAAATGCCCACAGGTGCAATGCACTACACTGGCCACCTGTAGATCCTCATTGGGATTATAATGATCACAATGAACAACTACAATGCGCTAGGGATGCCATTTTAAAAGCAATGAGGGAGTGTTTAGAAAGACCTGGTGGTTGAACTAAATTTGAATGCTTGAAACAATGTGATGATGAGACACCCTCCCAATTTATGGATAGGCTCGTTGTACTGGGAGGTAGGTACCTAGACCTCGATATTTCTCTAGAAAGAGGTATTAGACATATAAAAAGACATTTTGTAAACAACTGTTCCACAGTATTCCAAGATTATTTTAAAACAAATTCCCCTAAGTGGCCTAAAATGGACATTGATGAGTTTAGGTGAACTGCTACTTATGTCTTCAAAGGCTATAAAGAAAAACAATCAAAAACTAATGATCTACTAGAAAAGATCCAGAAAGAATTAAAATCTTTAAGTGAAAGAATTGATAAACAAGAAAAATGACATGATTCTCAACCAGTGCCACTTGTCCCTCTTCAAGAAACTAATGATCTATCCCTTACCTGCCACTTCTGTGGAAAGAAGGGTCACATATTGCTGAATTGTAGAAATTCTTCCAAGTAGTCAAAAATAATAATCAATGGAATAATAGATATAGAAATTATAATTATAATAATGAATTTAGAAATTATAATTTTAGAACTGATAACAATTTTAGAAATTTAAATCAAATAACTGATAACCCCAAACCAAATGCCCCCTCAACAGTATGTCCTAAATGGAACTTGTCCACAAAATACTCAGGGTTCTACTGCCTCTCCACATGGGGCAGAAGGTGGTGTATCTTAGATTCTTTTGTTTTTATTGATGTTAACCCTGTTCAGTTTTGTCTCCCCTCCAAATAGTACCAAAGAAGAAGAAATGGGCTTTGAATACAGTGCCTGTCTACCCTCTTACTATCTTTATTTGTACCATCCTACTTGTCACATTGATTTTAAGGGTTTTTCATAGCCCCACTAGCTCTGAATGCTTGCTTTTTATTTTCATGTAATAAGATAAAAGCGTCCATTTGGAAACCATAGTAAAATGCCGTAACAATATTTGTATTCCACACCTCTGCTTTTGTAGAAATGTAATGGATGAGGCATATAGAGTGGCAGTCTCATACCAGTGGAGACATGAAGATATTCCTAGGGGACATGATACCCCTAGATGACTCCCAAGAGGGAGCATTTTCCACGAAGTCTATTGACTTCTTTTTGATATTTTGGACCAAAAGAGTACTTTTATCAGCAGTACAGTGGTTTGTGTTTTAGAATTTGTTGAAACCTATCTCCTCCAAGGTTGCAAAATCTACTAGGTGTAAAAGAACTTGTAGCATGTATTTGTCATACAGCAAATCATGTGACTGATTGTACCTTCTGTTGATAATGAATAATTGAGTGTATTGATTTTATTTGACTATTAATCATGATAAGACTTTGTTATTGTTGAATCTGTATTATTTTGTTGCACTTCATTTAATATTTCTTTTTGAACAAATTGCCCTTATATAAAAAATACATATATTACCTCAAAAAAACTATATTAGTAATCTATATTGACCTGATATGCCTTTTATAACATTTGTGCCTTCTGTAAAATTTTTTATTGTATTATTGCTACTATACCTCCATTACTTTATCTACCTCATTTACACTCACAATGTGAAACATGACAAGTTAAAGAGGTAATGAATCTTATTTTTTGACAAGTAACCTCTATATTTTACCTCTATAATTGTGAAATATATACAATTTTTTCATTATTGTTTTTCTTCCTGCATGTGCAATACAGTATTTGAGTTTTCTCTCATTTTTTAATATTTAAAGCATATGTCAACAATATTGAAAAGATTTTTAACTGCTTTACTTTTTGCAATAGAATAAGCTAAGATGTCCATTTGCCTAGCATATAGATGTGTACCTAAAAAGCTTTGGACTTTCAACCTGCCACTAACTTATATCATGAGACTTTTGCTCAATGACTATGTCTGAATCAAGGAAAAAACAGACCACAAAGGAGCACAGAAGTTGATCTGCAAAGTGCCACATAAGCACAAAAGGTAAAAAAACCAAACCAATCCTATGGAGATTGATGTTATTCTGTGCAATGAGTGCAAGGACTTGATCATATGTGAGAATTGAGGTTGCAGCTGTTTAATATGTGTTAAATGCAGGACTTCCTTGTACTACACTCTTTATCAAGTATATAACATTGATTGTTCTGACTCCAGCTCCATTATCCTTGAAAGAAAAAAAAAAGGTTAAACCAGGGAATGCTATTTCCCATTTGTTTCAAGACATAATTTTTTTTCTCTCTATTTTCCTTCATGATGTGACAACTTACTGTAGTCCAGAATGCTAAATTGGGTTAGTGAGTTATTGTTGTTGCAGGTTTATGGGACATGACCCTGTTGTGATTTGTGATTTTTTTCCTCTTTTTTTCTAGAATTTTTTCAGATTTTTGATATTCTATATTTCACTCAGAGGTTATTTTTTAATTTCTTTGAATTCTTCAATATTTTTTATAATTATGACTTGACCATGTATCCCTGTGTGATTCCTATGTGTATCCCTGTATCCTCCTCAGGGCGGGGAATGTGTTTTTATTTTGTAATGAAAAGTTTTAAGTTCCTTTTGAGGCAAAAAATTTTTTAAGGATTAAAGATTTGCTGCCTCTCAGAATCCAGAGACTGATTTCCTTGGGCAAGATACCATGGAGATATCCACAGCAACTACATGCTGCTCCAGGAGTTCCTGAGCAAAACTGAATATGCAGAACTGAACTTTGGGGGGTTGAATACATTTGTTTATATGTACTTTGTTGTACCAAATGGGACTATCCCCTAATTGATTTTGTTCTTGATTCCCTTTTGTTTCCTTATCCCCAAATTGTATTTTCCCTGTGTAAAATTGTATATACTTCAGTTAATTATGTTTAAAATGATCCTTGGGGAGACTGGTCTCCCCAAAGGATCACAGGGGTAAATGTGCAAGTGGAAAATTTGCCACACTTGAGCTACATTCCCAGCATCCTTTTAAGTTATATCCCCATTTTGCATGAGGATGCTTGGGAGATAAATAATAATATTATAATAAATGTGGCTGAGACCCACACTGTGGAGCACTCTTTGTTTTTCGGAGCTCATGCTTTTGGTTAAGTGCTGCAGATGTGAGTCTCTGGCTCTTTTGCTCTGTTTACTTGACTGAAGAACCTTTTTTTTTCTTTATTCTCTCTCTTTCTCTCTCTTTTAATTTATTATTAAAATTCCTATATATTTTTCAATACTGGGAGTATTTATTTTTACTACTACACCTTCTGCCTCAGTTTTAATTCTAAGACAGAAAAGGGGCAAGTGTTAGGCAACCGGGGTTAAGAGACTTGCCTGGGATCACACAGCTAGGAAGTGTCTGAGGCCAGATTTAAGCTCAAGTCCTTCCAACTCCAGGTCTGGCACTCTATTTACTATGCTACCTAATTGCCCCAAACCTCATTAAATATTTCTTCCACCTTTCCAAATGTCAGAACACTGGAGCAAAATCTCAGACACCCCAACCTAGTTATAGCTGTTTGTCTACCTGCTTTCACTCTCACTATTAAGAATCTTCTCTCTGTCCTGCTGGCAATAACACTGCCTCACACAGAGATCAGCCTTATTTGTTTCTACAATATACAATGATATCTTTATGTATTTTGAAAGCCTCATTAGCTTTCATCCATGTTGCTGAACTCTCACAGGTAATGGCCTGTAGGATTCTGCCTTTAGGTTTTTCTTTCTTTCTTCCCCTTCCCTACCTTCATCACAATGAAATTCCTAGGAACCTCTCAAGTAGTACCAGTCAGCTGAGTTTTAGAATACCACAGTTCTAAGTTGACTCTTTCAATGATGAAAGTCTTTAAATATTATAAGATCTATTTTTACCTTACACACCCATTTGGAAAGCAACCAGTATGATGTCTGAATACTTTTCTGTGCTTTGTCATTATTTCTGCAATTATTGTTGAATTAATTAGTGTTTTCCCTCTGGAGATTTTCCATCTTAGTCTTTATAAAATTATTTTTCTGAATGAAAAATGGTATACTCATACACAGGGTATAAGAAAAAAGATCGAATTTGGAGACAAAAGATCTCAGTTTTATTCCATACTCTATATAGAATGAGCTCTATGACCCTGAGTAAGTAAAAAAAATTGGGCTTCAGTTTCCTAATTTATAGATCAAAGACAAAATGCTCTAGCATTAACATTTTCATTTATTTTTAATATGTTTTTTGGGTTAACATTTTCTGTTTCTTATATCACCATAATATCCCATGTATTCTTCCCTCTTCCCCTCCCAAAGAACCAACCTGTATGAGAAACAGTACTTTTGGGGAGAGAGAAAATATGTCATCACAATTGGTTGATATTTTAGAAAAATCTGAAAACATGTCTAGCACTAACATTTTATGGCACAATGGAATTTATATTGAAATCAATAGAATTGATTTCAACCTGAACCTCTGATTAACTGCAATTATTATACAATATGCTTTGAGGAAGGAGAATCAAATCAAAAGAAATCAATGATGACTATGAAGGCAGTTATTGAAAAACCAGGTTATGTCTTTGGTTGCACACATCTTCTCCTCCATACACTTTATTGACTCTTGTGTCCATTCATACACTATCATGCTATGATCAGTGATACTCAGCATGTTTCTGTAGTAACTGAAGACTGGGATGTTGACTTAGTTACATGTGTACACCTGCCTCACATCTATTTCAATGCCTAGCACGTAGTAGTCAGGCACTAAAAACATGTTTGTAAATGAATGAATTAATGAAGGAGACTGCTGAGAGCTCAGGATCTGCTTTGCTCATGGCTTCAGGGGTTCCCAGACAGGTGGGGTGGCAAAGGCAGAAATGAGTGATGGAAGACAGTTGTGTGTGTGTCAGCCTGGGGCCGAGCTTTGCATGGAGCTGCTTCCACCAGGCCCAGGGTTAACCTTTATTCTTATACCCCAATGGATACATATTCAACATACATGCTCAAATGCAGATAATTGGATAAGTGATACATTAACTTTTTTAAAATTTTATAATATTTTATTTGATCATTTCCAAGCATTATTCATTAAAGACATAGATCATTTTCTTTTCCTCCTCCCCCCCCCCATAGCCAACGCATGATTCCTCTGGGTATCACATGTGTTCTTGATTCGAACCCATTGCCATGTTGCTAGTATTTGCATTAGAGTTTCGTTTAGAGTCTCTCCTCTGTCATGTCCCCTCAACCGCTGTAGTCAGGCAGTTGCTTTTCCTCGGTATTTCCACTCCCACAGTTTATCCTCTGCTTATGAATAGTGTTTTTTCTCCTAGATCCCTGCAAATTGTTCAGGGACATTACACTGCCACTAATGGAGGAGTCCATTACGTTCGATTATACCACAGTGTGTTTGTCTCTGTGTACAATGTTCTCCTGGTTCTGCTCCTCTCGCTCTGCATCACTTCCTGGAGGTTGTTACAGTCTCCATGGAATTCCTCCACTTTATTATTCCTTTGAGCACAATAGTATTCCATCACCAACATATACCACAATTTGTTCAGCCATTCCCCAATTGATGGGCATCCCCTCCCTTTCCAGTTTTTGGCCACCACAAAGAGCGCAGCTATGAATATTTTTGTGCAAGTTTTTTTGTCCATTATCTCTTTGGGGTACAGACCCAGCAGTGCTATGGCTGGATCAAAGGGTAGATATTCTTTTGTCGCCCTTTGGGCATAGTTCCAAATTGCCCTCCAGAATGGTTGGATCAATTCACAACTCCACCAACAATGCATTAATGTCCCAACTTTGCCACATCCCTTCCAGTATTCATTACTTTCCTTTGCTATCATGCTAGCCAATCTGCTAGGTGTGAGGTGATACCTCAGAGTTGTTTTGATTTGCATCTCCCTGATTATAAGAGATTTAGAACACTTCTTCATGTGCTTATTAATAGTTTTGATTTCTTTATCTGAGAACTGCCTATCCACATCCCTTGCCCATTTATCAATTGGAGAATGGCTTGATTTTTTGTACAATTGATTTAGCTCTTTGTAACTTTGAGTAATTAAACCTTTGTCAGAGGTTTCTATGAAGATTTTTTCCCAATTTTTTGTTTCCCTTCTGATTTTAGTTACATTGGTTTTGTTTGTACAAAAGCTTTTTAATTTGATGTAGTCAAAATTATTTATTTTACATTTTGTGACTCTCTATGTCTTGCTTGGTTTTAAAGTCTTTCCCCTCCCAAAGGTCTGACATGTAGACTATTCTGTGTTTACCCAATTTACTTATGGTTTCCTTCTTTATGTTTAAGTCATTCACCCATTTTGAATTTATCTTGGTGTAGGGTGTGAAGTGTTGATCTATTCCTAGTCTCTCCCACACTGTCTTCCAATTTTCCCAGCAGTTTTTATCGAATAGTGGATTTTTGTCCCAAAAGCTGGGATCTTTGGGTTTATCGTATACTGTCTTGCTGAGGTCACTTTCCCCCAGTCTATTCCACTGATCTTCCTTTCTGTCTCTTAGCCAGTACCAAATTGTTTTGATGACTGCTTCTTTGTAATATAGTTTAAGGTCTGGGACTGCAAGGCCCCCATCATATGTGTTTTTTTTTTCATTATTTCCCTGGATATCCTTGATCTTTTGTTATTCCAGATGAACTTTGTTATGGTTTTTTCTAAATCAGTAAAGAAATATTTTGGGAGTTCAATGGGTATGGCACTAAATAGATAAATAAATTTGGGTAGGATGGTCATTTTTATTATATTGGCTCGTCCTATCCATGAGCAGTTAATGTTTTTCCAATTGCTCAAGTCTAGTTTTAGTTGTGTGGAGAGTGTTTTGTGGTTGTGTTCATATAGTTCCTGTGTTTGTCTCGGGAGATAGATCCCTAGGTATTTTTTTTTGTCTAAGGTGATTTTGAATGGGGTTTCTCTTTCTAGTTTTTGGTGCTGAGCTGTGTTGGAGATATATAGAAATGCTGATGACTTATGTGGATTTATTTTGTATCCTGCAACTTTGCTAAAGTTGTTGATTATTTCGATTAGCTTTTTGGTTGAATCTCTAGGATTCTTTAAGTAGACCATCATGTCATCTGCAAAGAGTGATAACTTGGTCTCCTCCTTGCCTATTTTGATGCCTTCAATTTCTTTTTCTTCTCTAATTGCTACTGCTAGTGTTTCTAGTACAATGTCAAATAGTAGAGGTGATAATGGGCATCCTTGTTTCACTCCTGATCTTATTGGGAATGCATCTAGTTTATTCCCATTGCAGATGATATTAGCTGATGGTTTTAGATATATACTGTTTATTATTTTTAGGAACAACCCTTCTATTCCTATGCTTTCTAGTGTTTTTAATAGGAATGGGTGTTGTATTTTATCAAAGGCTTTTTCTGCGTCTATTGAGATAATCATGTGGTTCTTGTTGGTTTGCTTGTTGATGTGGTCAATTATGTGTATGGTTTTCCTAATATTGAACCAGCCCTGCATCCCTGGGATGAATCCTACTTGATCATGGTGGATGACCCTTCTGATCACTTGCTGGAGTCTTTTTGCTAGTATCCTATTTAAGATTTTTGCATCTATATTCATTAGATTGGTCTATAGTTTTCTTTCTCTGTTTTTGACCTGCCTGGTTTTGGAATCAGTACCATGTTTGTGTCATAAAAGGAGTTTGGTAGAACTCCCTCTTTGCTTATTATGTCAAATAGTTTGTATAGTATTGGGATTAACTGTTCTCTGAATGTTTGATAGAATTCACTGGTGAATCCATCAGGCCCTGGGGATTTTCTCTTAGGAAGTTCTTTGATGGCTTGTTGGATTTCATTTTCTGATATGAGATTATTTAAGAATTCTATTTCTTCTTCTGTTAGTCTAGGCAGTTTGTATTTTTGTATATATTCATCCATAACACCTAAATTGGTGTATTTATTGCCATATAATTGGGCAAAGTAATTTTTAATGATTGCCTTAATTTCCTCTTCATCAGAGGTGCTGTCCCCCTTTTCATCTTTGATGCTGTTAATTTGCTTTTCTTCCTTCCTTTTTTTAACTAGATTGACCAGTACTTTGTCTATTTTGTTTGTTTTTTCAAAGTACCAGCTTTTTGTCTTTTTGCTAGCCCTGAGGTTTGCTGTTGTTCCAGATGTCCCTGCTCTCTGAGGGGGAGGGGCCGCGGCTTCCAGGAGCTCTGAGGGCTCCTCCCAGGGGGTTACGAGCTCCCCCATCTCTCTCTGTTTCCCTGCTGTCTGGGTGCCCCCTTGACTGGGTTAGGTTGTTTTCAGGAGGTGGCCTTCAGAATAGCAGGCCGTGGGGCTCTGAGGTTGCCTCTGCTGCCTCAGACTTGGACTCGGCACTCTGGGTTGGGGGGATGGGTCCTAGGACCTTCCTTCTGCCTACCCCTTAGGTCCAAGTGGTCTCGGGTTCTGGCTTTTGGGGGGGGGGCGTACATTTTGGTCCAGGTCCAGGAGGAGGACTCCCCGGGTCTATGCTGTTGATCGTTTTGAATTTCAGTGCCTTAGGAGCATTCAGTTTGAGATTGGTAAGGAAGGGTTTCAGGAGATCTGAACTTTAGCTTTCTCTAAGCCGCCATCTTGACCGGAAGTCCAATACATTAGCTTTTAACAAATCATCTGTTTAACATTCTATGAAGACAATGCACAAACATTGTGGCCAAGTTGATGGATCAAAGGGGTACTAGAAACACAATTCAATTTTAATATTAACTAATCATTTTTTAGAGTTTCATTGGGGAGTTTCCAAGAGGGGTTTCAGTTGGTAAATCAAGTCACTGAGGCATGATGTCCTAAGGCATAGTGTAAAAGCCTCTCCCTACGATGATTGATGTGCTGACTTAGGAGAATTTGTTCTATGCATAAGAGTGGAATTCTAAGCACAGCTTTGTTGAGAGTTACATGTGTAAGCAGAAGTTAACCCATGATAGTCTTTTGGGTTTGGTTTTGTGAGTATGACCTTTTGGTGATATTCTGGAGGAATAATGTACAAGTATTTGCTTTAATTTTCTTGAAGCTGAGGAGAGAACAATACTTGTAATAATTCCAATAGTAAGGGATGTTAATGAGAGAAGTCACACAGAGGGGGACAGAGTGGATGTCTCCATCCTGCCAAGGAGCCACTTTGTGACCTCTTGGCCTCCACTTGTGCCTGTGTCAAGACATCGAGGATTGATGGCTCCCAGCAGGAGACATTCCACAACTTTCCAATATCAAACCCTAAAAGAATGTTCACTATAATATGTTAACACCAGAAAGTGGTCTAATACACTTTTATAAATGATTTTTTTAATTCAATATTTTATTTTTCCAATTGCATGTAATATTTTAATATACATTTTCTGAAATTTTAAAATCCAAATTGTCTCCTTTCCTTCCTTTCCTCCCCCCTCCTTTCTGAGATTTTAAGCAATTTTATCTGGCTTATATATGTATGATCATGCAAAAAAATTTCCATATTGGTTCATGTTGTAAAAGAACCCTTATATAAAACCAAAACTCCCAACTCAAACAAAATTTAAAATAGTCTGCTTCGATCTTTATTCAGAAGAATTCTATCAGGTTTTCCCCTAGAGGAGGATAGCATTTTTTTGTCATAAGTCCTTCACAATTGTCTTAGATCATTGTATTGTTGAGAATAGCAGTCATTCATAGTTGATCATAGTGCAGTATTGCTGTTACACTGTGTTCACTCTGCATCAGTTCTTGTAAGTCTTTCAAGATTTTTCTGAAATCAGTCAGCTCATCATTTCTTATAGCACAATAGTATTCCATCATGATCACCACAATTTGCTCAGCCATTCCCCAGTTAGTGGACATCCCCTCAATTTCCAATTCTTTGCCAAAACAAAAAGAGCTGCTATAAATATTTTCGTACAAATAGGTCATTTAAAAAAAATCTGTCTTTGGGACCTATTAATGGTATTACTAGACCAAAGGATATGTGAGGTTTTTATAGCCCTTTAGGCATAGTTCCAAATTGCTCTCAAGAATGGTTAGATCAGTTCTCAACTCCAACAATGCATTAGTGTCCCAATTTTGCCACATTCCCTCCAATATTTATCATTTTCCTTCACTGTCATATTAGCCAATCTGCTTAGTTTGAGGTATACCTCAGAGTTGTTTTAATTTGCATTTCTCTAATAGTGATTTAGAATAATTTTTTCATACAGCTATAAGAAAACTTAATTTCTTCATCTGAAAACTACCTGTTCATGTCCTTTGACCATTTGTCAATTGGGGAATGGCTTGCGTTTTTTATAAATTTGACTTATTTCTCTGTGTATTTGAGAAATGAGACCTTTATCAGAAAAACTTGTAGAAAAATTTTTCCCTAGTTTGCTTATTCCCTTCTAACCTTAGTGGCATTGGTTTTGTTTGTATAAAATCTTTTTAATTTAATATTTTTAGACTGATTTTCAACAAGATTGGAGACAAAATGAATTTTCAGTGAATATTCAATGGACCATGAAGCCCAACATAGAGTGTATCCCAGACAAATGAAGCTTTACTGCATGTAAATATTTCTCATTAATTTTCCCCAAATTTTCCATGTATTTCCTAATAATACATATTATTTTTATGTGATGTAAACACACAAGAAAAATCCAAATCATTCATTTGTTAATGCTTTCATTTTATACCTCTCATAAAGCTCTTGACATTTTTTATTTCATAATAGCTGATTCCTAGTATTTACAAATGTTCTAAGTTCAGTTGTGGTTGTTTTTTGTTTGTTTTTTGCTATTGCTGCTCAAAGGGCTATAAATTCCTATATAAGCCATAAGATTATCAAATAATATTCTTACCTCCTAGGGAGCTATATTTATTAAATTGAGTTTAGAATAAAATTAGATGAAATAAGTTGAATTATAGGCCCATTATATACTCACTGAAACAGTTGTTGACCCTGATTCCTTTGACAACACAAAAGCTTACAGTCCTATTCACAAAGAGTTTGGGTGTTCCTTCAGGGGCCTGCCATGTTTTTCCTTACAATTTGGGCCATTTGGCTCTAAATGTTCCAAGTATAACTGCACTTTTGGGTATTCCCATGCTACAAACAAGATTGCATTTTGTATTACCCAGGGCGACTGAAAAGCTTATACTTCTCATGATCAGCCATGAGATTGGAATGAAAGAAGCTATAATTACAATTACTTTAACATTGTGTTCATGTCGTTCAGAGCAAAAGGATATCCTCAACTAGCCTAACATATGCCAGTTACACCAGTTACCTATATTTTTCCTTAATGTGCTCAATCTAATACTTTGAAGTTCTAGGGAAATGAGAAGTCAACAGATGGCAAGGGGGTGCATGGATTTCTCCCCAGCCAAGACAGCACCTGGAATTGGCTCAGATCTATTGCATCATCACTAACATTAATATGGTGCCAATATGGTTCTAGGTACTATACTAAGCACTTTACAAATATTATTTTGTCAGATCCTCATAATAACCCTGGAAGTTAGTGCTAATATTATCCCCATTTTTGAAATTGAGGAAATGGAGGAAAATAGCAATTAAGTGACTTCCCAAGGTCAAACAGCTAATAAAACTTTTGAGGCCATATTTGAACTCAGATCTTCCTGAGAACTTTATCCACTGAATCATCTATCTCTTTCCAAAATATTGACAACCAGCTTTGATCTTATGCCCTGTGTATATTAGTTGATGGGAATAGGGAAGTTTAGGTAGGAGAAGAAAAGGTTTAGGGGTGATATAATAGCTGTCTTCTAATTCTTGAAGGACAGTCATGTAGAAAAGGATTAAAACATGTTCTGTTTGGCCTGAAAAGGAAGGAAGAAAGAACTGATAAAAATGGGTAAAAGTTGCAAACATGAAACTTTAGACTTGAAGTCAGAAAAAAATTCCTGAAAAATGAGAACTATCCAAAAGTAGAATCAGCCATCTAGGGATGGCTGTGGGTTCTTCTTCCTTGCAGATCTTTAAAATCACTTACCAGGGTATTCCAGCTCTGAAATTCTGTGATTTGGTAGCATTTGGTGTTGGGTCAGAGCAGTGTACTAATGCAGAGCACTGAGAAGGTTTAAAAAAGGATGCCAGAGGAAATGAAGGGAAAGCTGATGACCCAGCAAACATAACTTAATCTGCAATGAAAGCCAATGAGGCAAAAACCATTTTGTTCCTGGAAATCAATGAGGCGTATTCACACCTGACCTGCACCACCATAGACACATGAAGCATCACTCCAAAAAGTGCCATCTTTTCTTGTCTGTCACATACACCTGCCTGCTCAAGCCTCCCTGTTCCCATGGCACCAGTCCACCAGCTCCCACAGTCAGTGAGTGAACAACCATTCATCAACCAATGACTATGTGCCAGGCATCTTGTTATATGCTGGGGATAAAACAGAGGCAAAAACATGGTCTGTCTCCTCAAAGAGCTCACAGTCTAATGGAGGAGGCAGTATACAAACAAACTGTGTATCTACTATATATAATTATATATATATATATATAATTTTACACACACACACACACACACACACACACACACACACACACATATATATACACACAAGGTAGATGGAAAGTAATCTCAAAAGGAAGGAACTAGCAGTGGAGAAGAGCAAGAATGGCCAGAAAAGTCTTTTGTAGGAGGTAGGATTTGAAGGGGGTTTTAATGCAAGTCAGGGAAACCAAGATGCAGAAGAGAGGAGGGAGAAGATTCTAGGTACGGATGACAGTTACTGAAAAGGCACAGAGATAGAGTGCTGTATGAAAGGGACACCAAGAAGGCACCAATCCTATTGAGTGTGGAAAAATGCTGGAAAGGCAGGATGGATCCATATTATGAAGCTATGAAGGAGTCTAAATGCCAAACAGCTGATTTTATAATTGATCCTAGAGATGAGAGGGAGCCACTGGATCTCAATGAGGTTGACATTGGCTACACTTTAGGAAAAGTGAAGTATGGGTTCTGTCTTCTTTATTGAACTATAATCTCCTTGGGGAAAAAAGTCACAGGACTACAAACCTAGAGCCCAGAAGTACAGCAGAGGCTCTTCAGTTCAATCCCACCCCCATTTTATAGAGGAAGAAACTGAGTCCCAGAGAAATTATGTGACTTGCCCAAGGGTCACAGAGAAAATATTTGAATCCTGATCTACTGGAGCTCCATAATTAGGGATATTTTCAGACTTGAAATATCCAATACATAGATGGACATGCAGAACTGGAACTCAGAAGAGGGACTAGGGCAGGATTTACAGACCCTGAGAATTATCAACATGGAAAAGCTAATTAAACCCACAGAAAGCAATGATGTCATCTTATGAGAGAGTATAGAGGAAGAAGAGAAAAGATTCCATGTTAGAGCCTTATAAAATACTCAATTAGGGACCACTGAATGATAATGAAAGTTAAGAAAAATGAGAAGCAGTAAAGAACTAAGAGAGATTCGTGTCCCAAAATACCCAGAGTAGAGAGAGGATACAGGACAAAAATGTAGCCAGCACCATCCAAGGCTTCAGAGAAGTCAAGAAGAATGAGGATTGAGCAAAAGTCTTCAGATTTGGTCATTGAAAGATAACTGGATAGCACAATGGATAGAGAACCAGGCCGGAGTCCAAAAGACATGGATTGATATCTGGCCTGAGGTACTTTCTAACTATATGACCCTGACAAAGTCACTTAACCCATATATCTAGCCCTTGCTCCTCTTCTGTCTTATAATTGATACTAAAATAGAATGCAGATTTGAAAATAAAACAAAATTTAATTTTATGAAAGAGTACATGTAGAGGCATTGACCTCCTTGGCAGCACTAGTGACCTCACCTTTAGAAAAGAGAGTAGAAGAGAGAGTGGGGGATGTTTTCAAAGGGTTTTATAAGTAGGATAGGGAAGAAGACATTAAAGGATGAATGTTGGTCCTCAGCTGATGGGAGCTGAGGAGAGAGAAGTTAATATAGGTCCATGTTAGCAAAGACATGTCTTGTGTGCCCTGGCATGCCAGATGGGGCTGCTCTGTTTCTCCCTCTACCACACCTGGGGACAATGTTCATGTGGCCCACCCCTCCACCCAATGCAAGCACTTCATCCCTCCACTGTCTGGGGTAAGGTGGGGGGGGGGCTCATTGGCAGCTTGAAGTTGCAGTTTGGGCACACAGTCTCTAAAAGGTTAGCCAATGTTGATAGGGAGACAGGAGAGAAGATTTATGTTAACAATCAAAGGTTAAATGAAAGTATGCCTTTTGTTCAAATTAACTTCAAAATTAACTTTGACTCTCATCCACTTGGATTTGGGAGAGGATTAGCCTCAAACAAAGTCTTATACGCTGATTGGAATTATACATGTTTATAATTTTGCCTTTATTTTCCTTTTGAAATCTCTAAGCTCAAGGAAATGAAAAATATTTTCTTCATCTTTATATTCTTTCTAGCAGTTGGTTGGATAACTTGTCAATAGTACATGCCCAGTTGAGATTTTTTTTAAAAGTTTTGATGCCTTATGCACTTATACCATGAGTCATTTCCACATACTGAACCTTCCCTTGTGTCATATACAACAATTAAGCAAAACCATTAGCACTCAAATAAATATTTACTATTCAAGTTGCATGGGAGGTAATGTTTTATTTCTGTTTCTAGCTACTAAAGCACAATATTTTGTGCCTTCTTTATAGTTCTGGACCTGTACTTTCATCCTTGTGGAGAGCTCTCAATTTAGAAACTCCCTTTGGAGAGGAAGAGAAGTGATTTGGTTGTAATTCGTAAGTCTTGAGAATTGTCTAGGGCATTGAAAGGTTAACCACCCTTAGTCACACAATTTACCTGTGTCAGAGACAGGACTAGAAACCATGTTCTCCATCCTCTAAAGCCAGCTTCTCTTTCCACCATTCCTTATTTTCTCTCATTTCCACATAATCTTTGATTTTCTATATCTATGGGATGGGAATAGGTCTTATCCAGGAGTCTGTGGTAGCCATAGCAAAGATCCAAAAATCCTGGATAGGAGAACTTTTGAAATTCATGAGAAAGAGCTTCATGTATTTGAATGGTTATCATAAAGAAGAGAAATTGAGGAGACCTAATCTAGGATCAGAAGGTGGAAATAACAAAGAGGCAACAGAAAGAAAAACTTCCTAAGTTGCCTTGGAAGATAGGAGGCAACCCTTACTATAAGTCTTCCAGCAAAGGCTAAACTGGCCACTTGTTGGCTATGATGTAAGAAAGTTTATTATTTTGAGTTGAACTAGATAACCTATGAGGTATCTTCCAACTCTGATGTTTTGTGTTTCTTTGAGTTTGCTTTTCTCTGATACATACATAAGACTTTCATCCATTTCCAGACTGCTCAGCTATACTTTTGCCCAGGTCAGGTTGGGTATCGTTCCTTGAAAATCTTAACCATTTTTGCCCTGCTGGGGTATTATAGTGTTTCTCTGCCATGACCCCCAAGTTTTTCCAACTACTTTGCAAATCAATTCTAAGACTACATTTTGAATTTTCAGAAGTACAGAGATAGGCTAATGTCATTTCTTTACATAGATTGATTTGGATTCTTTCTCTACTCTTAAAACTAATTCTGAATTTAAAGTAGAAATAGTCCTTGTTTCATAAATCATGGTTAAGGGAGAGTTGGGAAAAGGAAAAGTGAAGGAGGCATGACCAGATAAGGGAGAGCGATTTACCTGAAAATTACCCATCATTAAAGTTGTGGACTTAATTCTGGAAATCAGAGACAGAGACAAGAATATTCAAATAGTCACAGGCCACAAGGTTCTTCATATTCCCTGTCCATCAGTTCAACTAAATAGGTACTTATTTATTGAGTACCTATTGATTACAAAGCATTCTAGTAGACACTGGGGATGATGCAAAGTAACAAGATGAAATTACTGCCTTCAAAGACTGTTATCTAGTAAAATGGGTACACAAAAGACAAAGGAAGGGGCAACTAGGTGACTCAGTGGATTGAAAGCTGGACTTAGACACTGGAGTTCCTGAGTTCAAATCTGCCTTCAGATACTTCCTAGCCATGTGACCCTGGGCAAGTCACTTATCCCCCATTGCTAGCCCTTAATACTCCTCTACCTTGGAACCCATACACAGTACTGATTCTAAGATAGAAGGTAAGGATTAAAAAAAAAGTCACAGGAAGATGCAACAAAGTCTATCCAAGAAATACCAAGTGGCACAAAGTTTAAAGGAGAAAGTTCTTTTATAGACCAATTCCATTCCATGCTGCCATCTTTCAGCCATCATATTTATTTTCCTCCCACTGGAACTTAGAACTCTGTTCCTGGGATGTTGAGCACTGACAGATGAACTTTCATTTATTTCATCCAGCGCCAGGCCTACATGTCATTTCACTATTTCCACACCAGGTCAGCATGTGCATTCCCCCCACTCTTTTCAAATTCCCCTTTAACTATGTTGTCTTCTCTACTGGAATATAAGCTCTTTAAGGGCAAGCACTGCCTTACTTTCTTATTTATATTCCAAAGTATAGCACAATGCCTCAAATATAATAAACTCTTTTTTTTTAAACCCTTACCTTCTGTCTTGAAGTCAATACCGTGTATTGGCTCCAAGGCAGAAGAGTGGTAAGGGCTAGGCAATGGGGGTCAAGTGACTTGACCAGGGTCACACAGCTGGGAAGTGTCTGAGGCTAGATTTGAACCTAAGACCTCCCGTCTCTAGGTCTGGCTCTCAATCCACTGAGCTACCGAGCTGCTCCCGAATATAATAAACTAATAATTGCTCTGAGTATCTGTCTGTCCATCTTTCTGTCTATCTACAATCTATCTCTCTTTGTCTATCATGTTAAAAAGATTTAGGAAAGTCTTAATGAAAGAGTGTGAATTTCAAAACTACTCCACCCTCATCAGACCATTCTTTAGAAGATCTGACGTAGCTATTTCCTGATCAACAACAATAGAGATACTTGGAATAACAGAATCAGGTCTTGGAAACTACAATCTCCAGCCTACTCAGTGTAACAAGATTAGGAAGGGCTGCATCAAACTCAAGATTTAATTATTTGAGAAAATGGCCTTCAACAGACATGTGCTAAAAAAAAGGACAGGCCTCTGGGCAGTCCTAAGTCAAGCTTGAGCCACAATTGGCACATGTGAGACACAGGAAGTGAGGTAGTGAATAGCCTCTGGAGTTCTCAGGACTTCCTATGAGGAGGGCTACAGTGCAGTTCGATTCTGGAGCTTGAGGTTGGAGGAGCCCCGCAGACTGCTTTCCTTCAGATTGGTCACGTGAGTGATAAGGACTGACCCCTTTCCCTGCCTTGCCTCTCCAAGGCCTTAACGCCCACTTTGGCTCAGCCTGAGCCAGAGTGGTTCTGAGTTAAACTCCTTTCCTTCTCTCCCTCTTTTCTTCTCTCCCTCTCTCTCTCTCTCTCTCCCTCTAATATTTTCTTCCTCCTGCTGTAATTAAATCACCATAAAAAAATTGGCAGCTGACTTGGGTATTTTATTATTTGGGATTTCCCTAGGCGACCATTTAAATTTAGATGTTTTTTCAGTCTTAACTATAATTTTAACTGCTACAAGAGATAGTATGAGACTGGAAGGATAGGTTGGATTTCACTACACTTCACTACGTGAAATATCAGGGAAGAGCTGAGAGGGTAAATAAATAATATGAGTGAAAGCACAGATAAAAAAAGCATGGGACATACTTGGGGAAATAGTCCAGTTTGGCTATAGAATTGAACATGTACAGAAAACAGCACATCATAGCTAAGAGAGATATGGACAACACTTTGAGAATTAGCTCTTATTTGATTGGGGATGAGAGAAGGAATATTAGTTTGAAACAACAGAGGATCAGAGGAACAAGAGCAGAATCACATTATAGGAAGTAAGGGGGAAGAGAGCTGCAAGTTGATGATGTCAAAGTGAGAGCATGTTCAAAGAGATAATTTTAGAGTAAAAAATTTTAAAGATCATTGATAATTTTAAAGAACTCTGATTTAAGCAACTAGGGGTAAAGATCAGATTGCAAAGGATTGGTCAATGTGAGTGGGTGGTAAGAAAGTGGTGACGATAGGTGTAGACTACTTTTTTCAATGCAGAAATATTAAACCTGTTTCTTTATAGATCACAATGCAATAAAAAATAATAATCAGTAAGGGAAACTTAAAGAATAAAGAATTGTTTCAGACTTTAATGGAGATTAAATAATCTAATCTTGAAGAATGCCTGGGTCAAAGAATAAATCATAGTAATTAGAGAAAATTTTATTAAAGAAAAATTAAAACTTTCAGAATATGGCCAAAACAATCCTTTAAGTGAAATTACATATATCTA
Organism: Monodelphis domestica; assembly: GCF_027887165.1. Taxonomy (NCBI): domain Eukaryota; kingdom Metazoa; phylum Chordata; class Mammalia; order Didelphimorphia; family Didelphidae; genus Monodelphis; species Monodelphis domestica. The sequence goes on from NC_077230.1 coordinate 301,844,721, forward strand.
GATATATTATCATATATTATTATAACTTATTGCCAATAAAAGAAAAAATGAAAGAAGAGATCAATGAATTGACTGAGCAGCTAAAAAACTCCTGGGAAATTTCTAAAAAAATTAAACCCCAAATAAACTGAAAAACAAATTCTGAAAACCAAAGAGGAGATAAGCAAAGTTGAGAAAATTGCAATAATCACTAAAGTAAGACTTTTGATGAAACTAATAAAAGAAAAACCACTAACTAATTTAACTATTTTTTAAATAGGAAAATCAAAGTACCACAATAAAAAAAGAAGGAAATTTATTGCAGATGAAGAGGAAATAGAGAAAACTGTCAAAAACTCAATAATGTCAGCAAAAATAAAAACTTAAATAGAAGTATATTTGTAAAATCATAAAATACATAGATTAATAAAACAAGAAACAGACTTGAGACTACTTTTCAAGAATTCTCCAATGTCTGAAATACTTTCCTTTCTCACTTTTTTCTTTCAGAACCCCTGGCATCAATTCAAGTGCCACCTCCTTCAGAAAGCCCTTCTTTTTTCCCCAATGTAAGTTCCTCCCCCGTCTATATATATATATATATATATATATATATATATATATATATATATACACACACACACATATATATTGTATATGTTTCATGATTATTCACCTGCAAACATGTTGCATTCCTCTTCTCCCTTCCTTATTCCCCCAGCAAAATGTAACTACCTCCATATCATGGAGATCATGTCTCATTTTTATAATTATCTAGAAAATATAGTAGAAATTTAATAAATCCTTATTCAAAATTGAATTTTGGTGGCAAAAGAAAGGCTAGCAATAGAATGGCAATTTTAGCAAGGTGGTGGAGTCAAAAGAAAGTTATTTTGTATTGGGAAACTCTAAATAGGTTTAAGTAAGAGAAGTGTCCCAGACCTGAAGTCAAGAAGACTCATCTTCATGTGTTCAAATCTGGCCTCAGACACCTACTAGCTATGTGACCTTGGACAAGTCATGTAATTCTGTCTCAGTTCCTCATCTATAAAATGAGCTGAAGAAGGAAATGGCAAACCAGGCCCGTATAAAGTCACTTAACCCTATTTGCCTCAGTTTCCTTACCTGTCAAAAGATCTAGAGGACATGAAAAACAACTCAAGTATTAAATCTCTTAATCCTATTTGCCTCAGTTTCCTCACCTGTCAGAATTGCTGAAGAATGAAATGGCTAAGTACTCCAGTATCTTTGCCAAGAAAACCCCAAATGGGGTCACAAAGATTTGGACATGCTTGAAAAACAACTGAACAACAAAAAGCAGGCTGAGAGAAGATACTAGAGATACATTTTAAAAAAAAGATAATGCTGAACAATCCAAAGGTGGAGGAAGGGAAGGATCTTTTGTCTTAGCCACAGTGTATTTGTTAACAACTAAACTCCATCATGGATAGTTCAGTAAATACAAACTGAACAACAATTGTATTAATCAACAAAACTAAGAAGCAACAAACTGAAAAGCAACCAAAACCAAAACTGTTGAGAGAAAGTTTTGAATGGAATCAGAAAGACCTGGGTTCAAATATTGCCCCAGACATATTGACTCTGAAAGTCAAGTCATTCAATCTCTCAGTGCCCCAGGCAGCTGTTGTCTAATACAGTAAGGTGCAAAACGGGTAATAATCTACCTAGTTAAGAGGGAGTTTTCTATGCCACAAAAAATTCAGGGGAAAAAATCCTTTTCCCCTTTACCCTCAAGATGACAGATATCTTCAGATACAGAATCATCAAGGCAGAAGGCATAGCTTCCATATTTGCAACAGTTTCCAATATTGGAACTGTCTTCTCTTCCTAGATTCACAAAGTAGAATTGGTTTTTTTTCCTTATCATATTATTTTGCTTTATGATTCAAACATGATGCATTTCCACTGTAGCACATCCCAATGGGAGAGGCCACTTAGGAAAAGACATAGAATCACAAGGTAGGAAAAGGTCTTGAATGGTCATGCTGTCTATTTCCTATTGAGAGATAACAGAGCTGTTCTTGGGAACTTTTCCATCTGGATCTAAAATAGTTGAAGAGAGAGAGAGAGAGAGAGAGAGAGAGAGAGAGAGAGAGAGAGAGAGAGAGAGTGAGTGTGTGTGTGTGTGTGTGTGTGTGTGTGTGTGTGTGTGTACACATAATGGAGGACAGTTCAATTTAGGTGTATTTACACCAAGAGAGGGAGGCTTGTCCTCAGTTTCCCCAAAAAAACTACTACCTGTGCATCTGAAGAGGAGGAGGGAGTAGAGGTGAACTTTACCACAGTAATGAAACCCTAGTCCCTTTTTTTGCATTTAAGTTTTTAATATTAATTTTCTAAAGTTATGGGTTCCAAATTCTCTTCCTCTTTTAAAACTTTCCCCACCTATTGAGAAGAGAAGCAATTAGGATTCCCACAAGGTGGCACAGTGGATATATCAAATGACCCAGAGTCAGGAAGGCATAAGTTCAAATCTGGCTTTAGACCCTTACTAAGTTGTGTAACACTGGCCAAGCCACTTAACTCTGTTTGCTATAGGTTCCTCACCTATAAAAATGAGCTAGAGAAGGAAATGACAAACCACTTTATTACTTTTGCTCATAAAACACTAAATGAGGTCAGGAAGAGTTAGACATGACCTAAACAACTGACCCACAGCAAGAATACATGTTAAGTCATGTAAAGCATATTTATATATTAGCTGTTACAAAAATTAAAATTAAAAGAAAGCAAGAAAAATAAAGAAAATGAAAAAAGTCTTTCATCTACACTAGGAGTTCATTAGTTTTCTCTCTGGTGGTGGATAGCGCTTTTTATCACAAGTCTTTTGAAACTGTCATGAATCATTATATTGATCAAAGTAGCCAAGCCATTCACAACTGATTATACATGTTGCTGTTGTTGTGCACAATGTTCTTCTGGTTCTGCTCACTTCACTTTGCATCAGTTTATGTAAGTCCTTCCAGGTTTTTCTGTGATTGTCTTGTTCATTATTTCTTATAATAAAATAGTATTTCACTGCAATCATATACTACAATTTGTTCAACCATTCCCCAATTGATGGACATCCCATCAGTTTCCGATACTTTACAACCACTAAAAGAGCTACTATAAATATTTTTGTGAAGGTAGTCCTTTCTCTTTTCTTTGATCTCCTTGGGATTCAGACCCAATATGCACAATTTTGTGGCCCTTTGAGAATAATAGAACTACGGCTTTGATGGACCAGGGCCAATTAAGGGAATGGAGTATATTGTGAAGGGCAGGCACATGGACTATAATACATAAGGATGGTGGTCTCTGGATCAGCAGAAAGTATCTCTTCCCCCTTGAGAGGAAGTATCCCTCTGCCTCCACCCCCAATTTAGTGCTCTAGGACAAAACTCTGGTTGCTCAGCCCTAGCAACAGTTCTGAGAGTCAATGAAATCTAGAATGAGTAAATGGTATAAAGTGCCTTGGATTATTAATCCAAAGACTGGAAGGTTCTAGTCCTGTTCTGTCACTTACTAGCCATACCTTGTTGTTGAGCCATTTTCAGATGTATTTAACTCTTCATGATCTCATTTAGGGTTTCCTTAGCAAAGATACTGGAGTGGTTTGCCATTTCCTTCTCCAGATCATTTCCCAGATGAGCAAATTGAGGTAAACAGGGTTAAATGTCCTGTCCAGGTCACTCCACCAGGAAGACTAGATTTGAACTCAGGAAGATCAATCTTCCAGATTCTAAGCCCTGCACTCCCTAGCTAACTATACTATATAACCTTGGTAAATTATTTAGAGGCAACATGGTATAGTGGTTATAGAGCTGGTCTTGAAGGCAGGAAGACCAGCATTCAAGGCTTACCTCTAACATATACTGATTTTAAGTCACTTAATTTATCAGTGCTTCAGGCAGCTCTGTAGCTGCCTGACTCGACGACTCGACGACTCTATGACTCCTTAACAAGTCGTAGAGTAGGTACTGACCTGCATTAATAGAAAGTTTCCTTATTTGAGGAGTTCTTTATTCCAAGGAGATCACAGTTCTAACCCTATCCCTAAGTTATTTAGCTTCTCTGATCTTTTTTCTCCTCTGTTTAATTGGCTGCTTGGTAACCATACAATTCAATATAAGTTCTTCTTCTTCCTTGTTTCTTAGTAGAACCCAATTCCCTAATGCCAGACGATAGAGAATCATTTCTAGCAAAAAGAAGAGACTTGACAGGCAATGTCTAATAACATTTCCTTAGCAGGAAATCCCCCTTACTGCATCCTTTAAACCCTGTACATTGGCCATTATTGCTGGTACAATACCTTGGTTGCTAGTTTTTATTATTATGGGATTAACTGAGATTGTTGTACATGTATCCTGGGTCTTTTTGAAAACTACTGTTTCCAAAATTGAAGTGCTGAAGATAGTCAAGCTGATAAAATGAGCTTTTATTGGGTGAATCCTGTGTCATTCATTTAGATCCCTGTTCCTGCTAGAATAGGTAGAAATCAAAGGTTTCCTCATGAGTTAGTATTAGGAGAGAAAGTGGCTGATGTTGTACTCCGCATTTATTTTCAATCATCCTGTCATTGTGGTGAGGAGGAAAAGGAAGAATGAAGAGCTTTTCTTGCAAGCTAATGGTGCAGAGTTTCTTATAAAGCTATTTTTCTTCAATGCTTGCAGTTGAGCAATGGATCTATTACTGGATTGCCTGGGTCTTGGTGGCCACATTCATTCAGCTCAACTCTGGGCCATTAATTTAAATAGCAGCCAAGCTAAATAAGGTGAATCTCTAATGTGAGATGGGCCAGCCCCCCTCACTTCATAACCCACCAATGGGAAAACCCAAAGAGAGAGAAGAATCACTCACCTTCTCATGAGTCCTGAATGAGTATCCATTTCAATATGGAAATATTACAATTATCAATCACACTTTGTGATAGTCTAGCCATTTACAGTGAAATCATAAAGGGGATAAGATCATCACCACCTACCTTCAATACCTAGCTTCTGTCAGATTGTAAAAGCCTGAGAGAGGTACTACCCTATGGGGGATTCAAGCAGAGGGATGTCTTGAAGTGAATCATGGGTTTATCCCAACAACTTAGAAAAATGCTTGTCAAATATTATATATTCATATAGGAAGTATTATCAGCTCCACTCCTCATTTTGGATGTCAACACTTTGCCACTCACTCCCCAGCAGCCTTTTCAGCCTTGGAGATGCCATTGGCCTAAGGCTCTTCATTCAGATCATTGATTACCCAGCCCAGACCACCATATTATGAGGGACCCAGACCATGTTAATTTTACGTCTGTCTTCACTCTTCATTCTCAGGACTATACCTCTTCCCCAGTAGCCTCTCTGGCAAGCCTTTTCCATTTTCTAGTTCCCCTTTATGTTCAGGCTTCTCCCATTAAAATGTAAGCCCTTAGGGGTGGCTAGGTAGTTCAGTGGATTGAGAAACAGGTCTAGAAACAGGAGTCCTGGCCTCAGACACTTCCGAATAGTGTGACCCTGGGGAAGTCACTTAACCCCCATTGTGTAGCCCTTACTGCTCTTCTGCCTTGGAACCAATACACAGTATTGATTCTAAAATAAAGATTAGAGTTTTAAAAGAAAGAAAGCTCTTTGAGGGTAGGAACAGTCTTTGTTTGCTTACATTTATATCCCCAATACTTAGTTAGCACAGTGCCTAACAAATTGTAAGTCCTTAAATACTCAATATGTCTATTTATTTAAAGGGAATTCTTGAAGTCTGAGTTGGATTGGAGGTTGTCTTAGTACAACCAACTCTGAGATTCTCAACTCACCTTTTGAATAGATGTCCTCTGAGCTTCTTTCCAACCTCATGTTAGAGTAGATGGGAATTAAATAGGATATAGCCTATAGTTTTACCCCCAAAAAAACCCTGAGATCAAAGAGTAATTTATCTTAAAACTAGTATATAAAATTTCTGATTTTGTAAGATTTTAAAACTGGAAAGGATTTTTGAAGTCATATAATCCACTGATCTCCAAAGTAGAGATGGTGAGCCTTTGGACCTTTTGGGGGTCTCTAGAGGAGTGATGACATGACCCTTGGGGGTGTTCAGGAGACCAATAGGATCAGAGGAAAGATCAAATCTTGCTCACTCTTACAATAGCCAATGAGTCTTGTCCCCAATACAATCATACCTACCATTGTTTTATAATAGTCCCAAACTCTGGCTCTTCTCTATTATTCAAGCTTCCAACTTCTCCCTTTTCAGAGTCAAGACCCAGACACCATTGGAAACTTCTGTTCCGAGTCCTTCCCAGCAAGATCTCCCTCTGGCAGAAGCATCTCACTTGGTATGGAAGAGTGAATCACAGGATAAGCAGACATATTGTGATCCAGAGAGATCTCACCACATTATCTTTCTTTCCCAAGCATGCTTTTGTAGCTCAATTGTGTCAGTCATATCCCATTCTTTATGATCCCATTTGAGAGTTTTTTGGCAAAGAGACTGGAGTAGTTTGCCATTTCTTCCTCCATGTTATAGTTGAGGAAACTGAAGCAAACAGGGTTATATAACCTGCCCAAGATCACACAGCTAGTATCTAAGATCAGATTTAAACTCAGGAAAGTGAGTCTTCCTGACTCCAGACTTGGCATTCTTTCTACTATACCTCCTCACTTCCTTCGAAGCCTACCCTTCTTCTAAACTTTTCTATTATTATAGTCACTCAGGTTTCTACACTTTCATCATCATCTTTAACTCCTCTATATCCTTCATCACATATCCCCATATTCAATTAAAGTTGTCAAGTCTGATCATTTCTACTTTCACACCTTAACCTTCTGGTTCCTTCTCACTACCCACACAGGCACTATCCTAGCTCAAAACCTCTTGTCTAGACTATTGCAATTGCTTTCTAATTGGTCTCACTCCCCTAAGTCTCTTATCTCTCTAATCCATCTACCACATGGCTATCAAAGAGATTTTTACTGAAACCTAGATCTGACCACGTCATTCCCCAAGCCAATAAACTCCAGGAGTTTCCTACTGATTCTAGAATCAAATATTATTTCATTCTTATCTTTATTTTTCATCTTCTCTACTTGACTCCTCTTCTACGCCTTCTATGATGCAACCATCATGACCTCCTCTCTGTTCCTCCAGCAGGCTGCCCCATCCCAAGACCCAGCAGAGCCTCTGTATCCCTCCTGCCTGGAATGCTCTCTCTCCTCACCTCTGTCTTAGAATATTTGGTTTCCTTCCTAACCCAGCTTAGATCTCACCTTCTTCCAGAGGTTCTTTCAGCTTCTAGAGCCTTCCTCTCTAAGTAGATATCTTATATGTACCTAATTATTTACAAGGATGCACAGGATATTCAAGGAAGACTAATACCTCTTTTAAGGACTGCTTTCTTCCTTTGGGGGTCCATCTGACTCCTAGCTCTTCTCCCTCGTGGCTCCAACAAGTTGTAGCATGCACAGCAGCCACACAATCTGGGCTAAGACAGATTGAGGTTAACCAACAGGCCTCAAACTCAATGATGAGTTAAGGGGGATGTCTACCCCAAGCATGTGAAGATTTCCCTGGGCAGATGGGGAGGATGAGAACAATATGTTCCAAAGGCCATGAAGCAGTAGGTGCTATGGAACCCTTAGAGCTTGGTTAGACACCAGAAGCCAAGATCATTCCCTGCATTCTAGGCCATTGATAGTCATCTTGACCTTTGTTTTTCCACTGCTCTTGGAAGACTTTGGAAAGAGAACAAGGCTGACTATTTTGTGTAACCCTGACTCAAATCTAATTTATTCAGGAGTCAAAAGACATCACCAGGGGGCAGCTGGGTAGCTCAATGGATTGAGAGTCAGGCCTAGAGACAGGAGGTCCTAAGTTCAAATCTGGCCTCAGACACTTCCCAGCTGTATGACCCTGGGCAAGTCACTTGACCCCCATTGCCTAGCCCTTACCACTCTTCTGCCTTGGAGCCAATACACAGTATGGACTCCAAGACGGAAGGTAAGGGTTTTAAAAAAAAAAAAAGATATCACCAGTGCCATCATTTTGATCCCCTTCAAATAGAGCAACAAACAATTATTTATATATTGTCTCTATGGAAAAATGGAAGCTTCTTGAGAGCAGAGCCTTAGGCTTCTTCCTGGCCAGCAGTAAACCCTTTGAAAATGCTTGTTGATATGGAAATATGTTTTGCATGATAATAAACGTGTATAAGCCAGACAAAATTGCTTACCATCTCCAAGAGTGGGGAAGGAAGAGAGGGATGGAGATAATTTGGATGTTATAACTTCAGAAATTGTATGTGGAAAATTGTTATTAAATGTATTTAGGAAAATAAAATATCTTTTTAATAAAAATATACATTTGTTGGGGGCATCTAGGTAATCCAGTGTATAGAGAGCCAGGCCTGGAGATGGAAGGTCTTAGGTTCAAAGCTGGCCTCAGCTTCCTAGCTGTGTGACCCTAAGCAAGTCACTTAACCCCAACTGCATAGCCCTTACTGCTCTTATGCCTTGGAACCAATACATCTAAGACAGAAGGTAAAGATCTTATTATAAAATGCTTATTGGTTAATTCCAGGAAGTACTTATTAAGTACCCATTGGGAGCAAAGCACTATGTTAGCCCCTACTCAGTGGCATAGCAGGAAGGATGCCTAGGAAGCCTAAACAAGATATCATTTGTCACTTAAATCACCTTATTCCCGGAGATCAAGTTTGTCCTCATCCCCACAAAAGATGCAGCATCAGAGCCACTTGTGTATCTTCTGAGAAGGTCTTGCAAGTGCAAACTGAAGGCAGTTCTGATTTGCCTCACACAAATTGCAAAATGTGTGAGAAACTTGAGGGAATGAATGTGGTTATTTCCTGGGAGCCATCTGCCATTCTCCAGTCTCCAGGTCTGACCAGAGCCGGGGAAATTGCACGCATGGTGGCTGATGCTGCTTGTGGGGCTCATTGCCCCTCAGGAACCAGATCTCCAGCAATGAGGAAGGTACAAGAAGTGCAATTGCACAGGAAGTGCAATTGAACAAGGGATTCAGTTGTAAATTTATCACTAATTATTAACACTAAAAATATGGGCTGAATGAATGCAAGAGGCAAAAGATTGCCTTTGAAATTATGCTTTAAATACAAATAACCATACACTGAAGGAAATGAAGGACTCTCACCTTCTAGGGGAGAAATTTTAGAATTTACAAGTATTGTCATGCAAAACATGTTTCCATACCGACAAGCATTTTCAAAGGGTTTACTGCTAGCCAGGAAGTAGCCTAAGCCTCTGCCCACAAGAAGCTTCCATTTTCCCATAGAGACAACATATAAATAATTGTTTGTTGTCCTATTTGAAGAGGATCAAAATGATGGCACTGTCTGGAATGTAGAGGAGCAAGAACACTGAATAGGAGGCTATGGAAGGGGGTGAGGAGGAATATACTCAAGGCAACTTTTGAATATAATCTGCATTATTAACATTTTTTCCACCACTTTCTTCAGTCTAGACTCCAGACAATCAACAAGATGGTAAATTAAGCCTTGATTTGTAGTGCTTGTTGATTTCCAAGGTATAAATATTCACAGAGGAAATTTAACAACTGGCTCCAGGAGGAGAGGGTTCCAACACAGCTCTGGCTCTGTTACCAGATTAATTCAGGATCACAGGATGACAGATCTGTGCTGGAAGGGACCTCAGAGGCTAACTTCTGAGGAAACTGAGGCATGGGAAAAGTATGACTTGTCCAAGGTCATATAAGTAGCATCAAAGGTAGAATATGAACCTAGTTCACCTAGTCAGCATTCTTTTCGATACTATATACTATATTCAAGAAACATTTACATGTCTATTGGATGCATGGTGGAGGGAGTTAGAATATTAATAAATGCTTACTATGTGCCAAGCACTGTGCACTTTACAAATATGATCTCATTTGATCCTCAAAATAACCCTCTAAGGTAGGTGCTATTGTTATCCCCATTCTATAATTGAGGAAACTGAGACCAGCAGAGGTTTAAGTGACTTACCCAGAGTCACAGAGCTAGCAGGTTTCTGGGATTATCTTTTCACTCAGTTCTTCCCCACACATTCTCTCTACTGGGCTGCACAGATCTGTGCCAGGTGCTCAGACAGATATCCTATTTATTATTTTTATTTTTTAATATTTATTTATAAATATTTTCCATGGTTACATGATTCATGTTCTCTCCTTCTCCTCTTCACGCCCCCCCCCCCAACTCCCAGAGAAAACAAGCAATTCTACTGGGTTATATGTGTATTATTACTTGAACCAACTTCCATCTTATTCATTTCTTTAATAGGGCAATCTTTTAAAACCAAAACCCCAAATCACATACCCATATAAACAAGTGATAAATCATATGTTTTTCTTCTGTGTTTCTACTCCCACAGATCTTTCTTCCAGGTGGATAGTGTTCTTTCTCATAAGCCCCTCAGGATTGTCCTGGATCGTTGCGTGGCTATTAGTATCAGTCTATTACATTTGATTGTCCCAAACTGTTTCAGTTACTATGTATATTGTTGTCCTGGTTCTGCTTATCTCACTACACATCAATTCATGGAGGCCATTCCATTTCATATAGAAATCAAGTTGTTCATCTTTCCTTATAACAAAATAGTCTCCCATCACCATCCTATATCACAATGTGTTCAGCCATTCCCTAATCGAGGGACATACCCTCATTTTCCAATTTTTTGCCACCACAAAAAGCATGGCTATGAATATTGTTGTACAACCATTTTTTGTCATCCCTTTAGGTACAATCCTAGTTAAGGGTATTGCTGGATCAAAGGGAAGGCATTCTTTTAAAGCCCTTTGGGCATAATTCCAAATTGCCTTCCAGAATGATTGGATCAATTCACAACTCCACCAGCAATGTATTAGTGTCCCAATTTTGCCACACCCTCTACAACATTTATTATTTTCCTTTACTGTCATATGCCTAATCTTCTAGGTATAAGGTAGTATCTCAGAATTATTTTGATTTGCTCTGTAATCAGGAGGGATTTAGAACACTTTTTCTTGTCATTACTGGTAGTTTTGATTTCTTCATCTGAAAACTGCCTATTCATATTCTTTGACCATTTGTCATTTGGGGAATGGCTTGATTTCTTGTAAATGTGACTTAGTTCCTTATATATTTGGGAAATCAGACCTTTGTCAGAGAATTTTGTTATTAAAATGTTTTTCCCAGTTTGTTGCTTCCCTTCTAATTTTGGTTGCATTGGTTTTGTTTGTACAAAACCTTTTTAATTTAATGTAATCAAAAGTTTTCATTTTATATCTTGTAATGTCCTCTATCTCTTGCTTGGTCTTAAATTCCTTCCTTTCCCATAGGTCTGACAGGTATACTACTATTCTATGTTCAACTAATTTATTTATGATTTTACTCTTTATATTTAGGTCATTTACCCATTTTGAATTTATCTTGGCATAGGGTATAAGATGTTGATCTATATCTAATTTTTCCCATACTGTTTTCCAATTTCCCCAGCAGTTTTTCTCAAATGGTGAGCTCTTGTCCCAAAAGCTGGGATCTTTGGGTTTATTGAACACTAGTTTATTGAGATCATTTACCCCTAGTCTATTCCATTGATCCACCCTTCTGTCTCTTAGCCAGTACTATATTGTTTTGATGATCACTGCTTTATAGTACACAGTTTAAGATATGGTCCTGCTAGATCTCCATTCTTCACTTAGTTCCCTTGATATTCTTGATCTTTTGTTCTTCTAGATGAACTTTGTTATATTTTTTCTAATTATATGTAAATGTTTTTTGGTAGTTTGATAGGTATGGCACTGAATAAGTAAATTAGTTTAGGTAGGATTGTCATTTTTATTATATTAGCTCATCTTGCCTTTGAGCAATTAATATGTTTCCAATTGTTTAGATCTAGTTTTATTTGTGTGAAATGTGTTTTGTAGTTATGTTCATTAGATATCCTATTTAAATGAAACATGGTTCCTATAAACTCAGAGAGTATATAATCTAATAGACTGACACATACTCCATTTCCTATAACAAAAGAGAACATTAAAAACATATGAGAGGTATGAAATGCTATCCAAGGTCTAAAGAAGGAAAAATTGTTTCTGCAAAGACTATGAAAGGCATATGAATCTTGAAGGATGGATAGGATTTCAGCTTGAAAGAGGTATGAAGTGGGAATGGGAAGGAATTCTTGGTACAGGGAATGACATATCCAAATGGCAAATCTACCCTCTGGGAAGAAAGCATGGTATAAATATGAAGATGGCAAGTAATCCTGTCTGTCTGGAGCATAAAGAATACAAGTAGAATACAAAGAATATTGAATTGGAGGCTCAGGACACCTAGGCCCTATAGCCACGTATCTTAATGGCAAATGATGAGAACTCCTGGGGACTTAAGTCTATCCTCTGAAAACAAGAGGGCTAGATTTAGCTAATCTTCAATGTTCCTTCTTACTCAAACATTCTTTTGTTGAAATTAAATAGAATGAATTGAGACTGACAAGGTAGGATGCATCATGATATGGAGACCCTAAATGCTAAGTTAATGAGTTTAGAATGTATGCATTAGTAATAAGTTAGCGATTATATAACACTAAAAGGGTTTTACAAATATCTAATTTGATTGTTATAACAACTCCAAGAAATATGTTATTATTATCTCTATTTTACAGATCAAGAAAATTAGGGAGATAGAGGTTGAGTGATTTGTCTAAATCACAGAGCTAGTAAGTACCTGAGGTTGGATTTGAACAAAGAACTCCATGATTCAGCACCAATACTCTATTCACTGTGCTCCTGAACTATCTCTAATAAAAAGTCAAGTCTCCATTTTCTGTTCTGATAAAAAAAAAAAGAAAGGGGTAAAGGCTCATTTTTTTAAAACTTTCTAACATTTTGTTCAGACTTTTAAAAATTAATTTATTTTTTAAAATATTTTTCCATCTTTACATGATTCATTTTCTTTCCCTCCCCTTTTTCCTCCTTCCTTCCAGAGGTAAAGGATCATTTTTGCTGATATTTTCAAACTCCTCGATCACCAAACAAAATTTCATAACATAAAGCCAGTTAAGTGATGCCATGAAGAAAGCATTTTGTCTGGATATGCTTGGAATATATATACTCCCTTCCCACATCTGTCACTTAGAATCCTTAGTTTTATTCAAGATTTGAGTCATTCCCAGTCTCCCCAGTTGTTAGGACTTCTTTCCACTCCAGATTATCTTGCATTTTATAATTTTTATACATGATATATTTTCCCTTTCTCAATTAAAATGTAAGTTTCTTAACTGCAAGGGCTGTTCGTTTTCACCATAGTACCTTGAACATAGTAGATACCTAATAAATGTTAAAACTAAATACATGATTAGTGGAACTATGAATTAGTACATTCAATCTATTTTTTCATTCTTTTTATTTTATTTTGGTTTTTTTGTTGTTGTTGCCTGAGGACATCATTATCTTCCCCTTTTCTAATTCTAGTTTTTAATGAGTTACTTTCTTCCATAAGTTTTTTATCTTTTTTCCAGTTGGATGACCTTTCTTTCATACATTTCTTAATTTTCTTCCATTGCACTTATTTTTTCTCATTTTTACTCAAACTCTCTCATTTGGTTTTTGAACTCTTTTTGAAGCTCTTTCAAAAACTCTTTTTTTGGCTTGTGACCATATGACATCTTTCTTTGCAATTTTAGAAATAGGTATTTTAACTTCACCATCCTTTGAATTTGAACCCTGGTTTCAGTCCCCATAGTAGCCTTCTATAATTGGTTTCTTTCTCTTTTGCTTACTCTTTTTATTTTAGCAGCAAATAGGCTGGATTTTTAGCTTTAAGCTAGAGCTGGGCTCTGTTCCCAAGATGTGAGAGATGATGCCTCAGGTTTTGGGTGGGGGTCTGTGCTTGTTATTTCCTGTATTAAAAGTTCCTCTTCTGATGTTTATAATCCAGAGCCAGGCACTATAGTCCCTGCTCATATCCTAGTCTATGATTGACCTCAGGGGCTCAGGAGCCACCTCACCTCACCAATGCAAGCATACAGCTCTATTCCCAGAAGTCTCCAGTTATCTGTTAAGCACTGGCTCACCTTCCCCCCCCCCAGAATAGTAGCCAGGGACTCCACCTTCCTGGGGGTGACCACAGCCAGCAAAGTCCTAAACCCTCAGCAACAACACTCACCAGTTTACATTCTCTCTGTGAAGATTGGATTTAGCTATCTCCTGATTTTAACAATGAAGATACTTAGTCTAACAGAATCAGGAATGTCTTGGGAACTTTACATTACTCCACCCTACTTAGATCTTACCTTATGGGGAAGTAAAGTTGTAATCTCCTGATTGAACAATGAAGGTACTTAGCTCTTACCTTATAGTAAAGCTAGAACTTTAAGTTAAGTCTATTTTCAGATCTTAATACAAAAAGGTGTTAAGTAACTATAAAGGTTACATTAATCCCAAAAAGTTTAAGTAACTCACAAAAAGGTGAACTTAACAAAGCAGTATTAAGTAACTCTAAAGATATAATCTAATCAAAGAAGATGAGAACTAAAGAATGGGCATTTAGAGGAGGAGACACAAGAGTAAAAGGGCTATATATTTGGCTCACTAGCTCTCTCCAGGAGAACCTTCTGGCTCTTTCCCCGAAGAGGTGGTTCTGGATGGGCACTTCCTGTGAGCAGGCCTGGGTGCCAGTTCGATCCTGGAACTCTAGCCTGGAGGAGCTCCCTCAGACAGCTTCCTTGAGACTGTCACATGGTGAGTGATAAGATTGACTCCCTTTTCCCTTGTCTCTCAGGGGAGGCCCCCGTGGCCAAGGCCTTGAACTCCTTCCTGGCTCAGCCTGAGCCAGAGCAGTTTAAATTAACTCTTTCCTCTCTCTCTCTCTCTCTCTCTCTCTCTCTCTCTCTCTCTCTCTCTCTCTCTCTCTCTCTCTCTCTCTCTCTCTCTCTCTCTCCTTAATTTCTTTCCTCTATATTAATTAAAATCACCATAAACTTCCAGCTGACTTGAGTATTTTATTATGGGATTTCCTTGGTGACCAAATTAATTTAGATTTTAAGTCACAACCCTAAAAATATCTTTAACACCTCCTTATCCCTACATTCCTGAAGCCATAGCCTAGATAGTAGTGGTGTCTGCTCAGTGCACCTGTATCCCTGAAGTTTGTCCTAGTCACCCACCAACCCCTGAACTATGGATGGATGGGGATTTCCAGAACTGAAGCTATAGCCCACACAGCTGCTCCCAGGGCTTATTGCCTATTGACTCCACTTGTATCTGCCACTAGGGTGTAGGCTCCCTTAAAGCAGACAAAATTACCCCCCCAGGGCTTACTGTTTGTTGACTCCTTGGTATTTGCTCATTTTGATCAGGTGAGGTCAGAGATTTTCTTCCTAAGTTGTCCTTGGCTACTCTGCTTCCTGACCCTTACCTATTTCTACTGCTTTTAGCATTGATTCTGTGGATTTATTTTTGATTGTTTGTAAGGGAGTTTGGAGAGCACTGCAATCTCATACCTTCTCTGTCAGGCACCATGCTAAGCACTGGGATAAAAATTAAAAAAGAAAAAAAAAAAGAAACCAGATCTCACTTCCACAGATCATGACCTCAAGAGCTTACAATCTGATGTACATACTGGAAAGCAATTTGCAATTATACAATTCAAATGGATAAAATATTCATACCCTTTGACCAGATATTCTGGTGCCACACACATACTCCAAGGAAATCACTGTCAAAGAGAAAGGTTTCATGTACACCAATGTATATATAGCAGCACTTTTTATAATAACAAAGAATTGTAAATAAAGTAGATACCCTTCAATTTAGGAATGGCTAAAAAAATATGGTACATCAACACAATTGAAGTAAGAAATGGTGGCATCACAACAACCCCAGCAGATAGATGCTATTATTATCCCCATTTTATAGATAAGAAAAGTATAAGTTAGATAAAGGTTCACTGACTTATCCAGGGTCACCCAGCTACTAAGTATCTGAGTTGGGATTTGAACTCAGGTATTTATGACTTAAGGCCTCAGAAGTCTATCCACTGTGATCCTTATATGCATCTAAAACAAATGGGAGAAGCATGGGAAGAGTTACTGATAGAAAGTAAACTCAGCAGGACCAAGAAAACATCCAATGACTACAACAGTGCAAATGGGGAATAAAAAACCACAACACAATTGAAAATTAATGTTACACAATTACAAAGAAAACACTTGGCCCCAAAGAAGAGTTATGAGAAGGCACCTCCCTCCACTCCTTAGCAGAGGTGGGAAGGTCCACAAGTGTGGGGTGTTGGCTATATGTCAGATTTTTTTCAAAGTCTTATTTTTTCCTCTTCTTCCTTTTTTTGTTTTTTGTTTTTTAAGTGTTAACAGAAATAATTCTCTAGGATAAGGAGGAGAGGGAGATAGGGGAAAGCTATATGATATCACAAACAGAAGAAATAATAAAATCCATTTAGTAAAAGTGATGTTTGCTAGATGGAATTTAAATGATTTTTCTCCTTTCAAATCTCAAATACTACATTGCACCTTGCTTCTAAACTTATATATTATTTCACATTATATTTACGTGTCATATCTCCCTGATAGACTAATTATGTAAGGCAGGGCTATAAAAGATTTGGGTGTTTCCTCATAGATAATCCCTCGAGAAATCTTACTGGGACTCCAGAGTATGTGGCAAAGAGTAGGAAAAGGGAGAAAAAGGGTTTCCAAAAATGAGCTTTTCAAAGTAGCAAGAATTGGGTTTAGGGCTGAATGTGACAGAATGCTGAGTTTCATTAAATGCAGAGCTATCTTAAGGTAGCATTTAAGACATTTAGTGATTTTAGAAACAGTATCTGGGATAATGTTCTTCCACAGAGAATTGATCTTGTCTCTTGGGAAGTAAAAGGTCTCAGGCTAAGGATATCCTAGAGGGATTATGATTTTATTTAATATCTATATCCCCCAGTGCCTAGTATAGTCCTATGCCTAGAAGCTCTTTAAAAAATGGTTATTGAATGAATATTTCTCTTTTTTTTCTTCATGCCTAGTTCTTAGCACAGGGCAGCTAGGTGGCTCAGTGGATAGAGTACCAGACCTGAAGTCAGAAAATCTCATCTTCCTGAGTTCAAATTTTGCCTCAGACACTTGCTAACTATGTGACCCTCAGCAAGTCACTTAAATTCTTTTTGCCTCAGTTTTCTCATCTGTAAAAAAAAAAAAAAAAGAAGAAGTTGGAGAAGGAAATGGCAAACCCCTCCAGTATTTCTGCCAAGAAAATCCCAAATGAGATCAGGAAGAATCAGACACAACTGAAACAACTGAACAAGGTTTTAGTATTCCTGCTCAGGAGTGGATAACATTTATCAAGTGACAAAGGACAGATTCCCAGTCCATCCCATTTAGCAGAGCAGCCCCTGGTCACAGCTTCTATTGTATCCTCTTTTCTCTCTCTTTACTGTCAACTCAAGCACTGGTCACCATTCAAGGTTTGGTCTAGTCTTTCCTTGTTCCCCAAAGTTATGGGGGATTGGTGATATTGGGAAATGCTGGTGTTTAGAGTAGATGAGTGATAGGAAAGCACCCTTAATCACTTTTTCCTTCCACCTCATACACCAGAGCCCTGTTTTGTACTTTTGCTAGAATTAAGCAGAATAATTAAGCTAGAATTAACCCTGACCCATTTAAAGACCTCACATAGTGCTTTGCTTTAACAACTGTCTCTTAGCACAAGATATTGCTTCTTCCTATTGGATTGAAGTCTCATCTCTGTTTAAGGTGAGGGAATGGGCTGTGTCTTACCCCAATTTCATACAGGACTCTGCAAACAGTAGGCACACAATAGCTAATAGTCATATTAAATTTGTCATTTTCACAGTTAAGCTTCCCCTTTCTTCATGGTTCAACTGACACTGACTGATCAGTCTCTATTTCTTTAGTCCTTATAGTATGACTGAGGTTCCATGGTACAATGAAAAATGAACCAGCCCTGGACTACAGAGATCTACATACTGCAAGCTGATGTGACTAGCTGTGTGACCCTGAGAAAGTCACTTTATTTCTCCAGGTTTCCTTATCTATAAAAAAAGAGGCATGGACTCTTGATGATTGCTTAGGATGCCTCCATCCCTGCTGTTCTAGACTGCCTATACTGGCTCTGAAAAGTGAAAAGATAACTGGATTTGATCAATACACACAATTCTTTACTAAAGTCCTCTTTATGGCATTGTCATGGCAAAGCTGTGACTTGGGATTCTTAAAGATTGCCTATACAGAACACAAATTCCAGAATGTTCTATTATGCTAGAAAAGCATTGAATATGGGTTAGTGATGAACTAGAACAGGAACCACCCAAGGACCAACCTAGCAAAGTTCAAAGATTCATCGCTAGTTTGGTCAACCCCAGAAAAATTTGAAAAGCATCCTCTAAGTTAGAGGATTGTGATTCATGTTGGGAGAACAAGAACTCACCCCAAAATCATAGATCCTTGATGGCAAACAATTATTATGGGTCATTCTAGCCCCTAAATGGCTATTTTCTCAATAGTGAGAATTTTTGTTTGCCACCATTACCCATTCACCTTGAAAATCACTCCAATTCTACATTTCATTCTACATTCTGTCTCTGTAGACTGTTCGTTGTTTCTCAGTCTTGTGTCTACATTCTTTCTTGTTTCAGGGGAGGTGTGGAATGTCTCTCTCTCATAAAAATAATAGCTTATAGCTAGTTGGCTCAGTGGATTGAGAGCCAAGCCTAGAAATGAAGGTCCTGGGTTCAAATCTGTCCTCCAACACTTCCTAGCTGCTGTGTGACCCCTGGGCACACAGTACTGATTCTAAGACAAACGGTAAAGGTTATTTTTGTCTTGTTTTTAATGATAGCTTATATTTACATAACACTTGTAAAGTGTTTTTCAACATGTATTATATATGTGGCTAGGTGAGGCAGTGGACAGAATACCCAGCACAGAGTCAGGAAGACTCAAGTTCACACGTGATCTCAGACACTTATAAGCTGTGGCTCAGGACAACCCTGTCTATTACGTACTTTAATTTCTTAAACCTTAAAAGTTAACTTTCCTGTGGTCTGCCTAACCTGCAAGCAAATAAATTATTCTAGCAACATTTTGGGAATCTAGTCAATCTTTAATGTTCACATATTTAACTTTCAGGACTTCAAGCATTCCTGTGATTTTATTAGTAACCTCATTTTCACTTTCACCTTGGCCACCACACTATGCACAGTAGAGAAAAGAAATGAGAGGTGCAATGGGTGCAAGTTTGTAGCGTGGCTGCTTTTCTGTTGGTCCCTTCACTGGTGTTATTCACCTAACCACTATAAAGAGCTCCTGTGTACACGTTACACATTTTCCTCATTTGACATTAAAACTCATTTTGTCTTCCTAACTGTGTGACCCTGGATAAGTCACTTAACCCCCATTGCCTAGTTCTTACCACTCTTCTGCCTTAGAACCAATACCCCATACTGATTCTAAAATGTAAGGTAAGGGTTTAAAAAAAACCCTCATTTTGTGCTGCAATTATGCCCCCAAAGTATAGTGCAAATCCCTTGGGCTCTAAGCTCAAGCATGCAAAGTCAGTGATGTGACTTAGTGAGATAATAAAGTTTTATAGACAAACTTCATGCAGGAATGTATGCAGCTGCTCTCAGCCAGGAGACCATATGAAGCAGATGTCCCAGACAGATTATTTAAAGCTGGTACATCCTTTATGATCTCCAATGTCATCCGCCAGCCAAGAAGGGCAGAACGTTTAAGACAATGTCAAGACCTTACTAGTCTTGGCATCTTCCAACAGCAGTCACTAAAGTCCCAGCAACTTCTCCCTTGGTTTTCAGAGGGCTTCTAAGGAAGAGAGGTTTATAGCAGAATGGTCTGTAGCACACCTCTAATGGGAGAGCTTGCCAAGCCTATCACAGGGCTACTCATCCACCTTTGGTACCCATTGTGGCCCCAAGAAGCTATAGCATGCACAGCAACAACACCCCAATAAACCATCTTGGCAGATGGGCAGATGAGTCAGGAACCCCATCAGTGAGTTAGCGGGGTGTCTACTCCAAGCATGTGAAGACTTCCTCTAGTGGAATGATGGATGAGAACAATTTATTCCAAAGGCCACAAAGGCAACCAAAGTAGGCACTATCAAGTGCCTAAAGCTTCGTCAGGCATCAAAGACATCAAGATCATCTATTGCATCCCAGGCCAGCCCCAGTCATATTGACTTTTGTCTTGCTACTGGACACCAAAGACTCTGGGAAAGAGTGAGTCTGGTGACAACTCTGCCTCCCTAAAATCCAATTTACAAGCAAGTCATTGTAATGTCATTGATCCTCTTTGAAAATGAAAAACAAACAACAACAATGCTCTTCCACCACCATCAGGTTAAAAACTGTTTTGGTTCCAAGAAATGTATTAGTTATACATTATTTATGATACTACAGATTTTTGTGTGCTATGAAAAGTGAATATTGTCTGAAATCAGTAGGTTTTTATGAGATGTTAACACAAAAGATCACAGAATTCTAGGGAGTTATTAGTGTGAAAAAATGTTTTGTATGTTAGCAATTTTATTTTGTATACTGCATTTTATGAGTTATGTCATTAATGTGTTGGGAAAAGTGCATACTATCAGAAAGAATGTTTTATTTAAAGAATTACATGCACAAAAATATATTTTCAGCACTGAATTTTAAAACTATTCCACCCTAATCAGACCATTCTTTAGAAGATCTGATTTAGCTATTTCCTGACCAATAACAATGGAGATACTTGGAATAACAGAATCAGGTCCTGGAAACTCCACATTCTCCACCCTACTCAGTTTAACAAGATTTTGAAAGGTCTGCATCAAACTCAAGATTTAATTATCTGAGGAGATGGCCTTCAACAGACATGTGCAAAAAAAGGACAGACCTCTGGGCTATCCTAACTCAAGCTAAGTCCTCATTGGTACAGATGAGATGCAGAAAAGTGATGTAAAAACGTCCATATAAGGCACGTCAGTTTCTGCCTCTCTCTTTCCCTGGAGAGAGGACTCTGGCTGGCAGCGTGCTAAGCGTTCCAACATCTTGGACTGTTGGGTGGCGAGTTTTGCCCTGCAGCTGATTTCAGGTTCGGGCATCTTAGCTAAGCCCCTCTGGAGGTCAGGTTGATTCTTTCCTCCTTCACACTCAAAACCTTACTTTCTAGATCTCCTATCTTCCTGCCCAGTACTAGCCCCTTCCTTCCTTCTTCTTCTTAAAATCTTCTTTACTATATCAATTAAATCACCATAAAATTTGGCAGCTGACTTGGGTATTTCATTATTTGGGATTTCCCTTGGTGACCACTTAAATTTAGATTTTTTTTTTCAGTCTCAACCATAATTTCACCCTTTACAGTACTTTCTAGCAAAATACTACAGTTTTTGATGGTTGAAAGAATCTAATCCCCATTTCCCATAAGTTAATGTATCAATATTAATGTTTTTTACTTTCACACTATTTTCTAGGAACAATACCCCCCCAAAAAAAGTTGAGGATTAACTGTACTCACAGAATGTGCAGCCTGTCCATTGGTTGGTCCCCAAATCTATGTTTTCAGCTCATGTTTTTTTCCAGTTATATAGTTGTGATGAACTTTGTACATCTTAAAATACTAAATATGATAGGATGGTTCAGTGTGTAGAGTGCTGGTCCTGAACTCAACTGAGTTCAAATCTTGCTTCAGACATTTTCAGACTCTGGGAAAGTTTTATCTCCATTTCCTCATCTGTAAAATGAGCATGATGATAATACTACCTATCTCCTAGGTTATTGTATTAATTATCTTTTATTATCTATAAGTCATTATGATGATTAAATGAAACAATATTTGTAAAGCACTTAGCCCAGTGGCTGGCACATAGTAAATACTATGTAACTGTTAGCTATTGTTATTTCATTTGAGCCTCAAACCTAAAGAGGTACCACAGTGGGAAAGTGTATTAGACTTAGAATTAGGAAGACCTGAGTTCAAACACTGCCTCCAACACTTTGTATTCATCTGACCCCCAAAATATTTAACTTTCTTGGGTTTCACTTTCCTCCCTCATCTATAAGAAGAGGAGATTGAAATCAATAACCCCCAGGATCCCTTCCAACTCTAAATCTATAATTCTAAATCTTTATTATCCCCATTTTGCAGAAGAACAACCTCCACTAAAGTGTTTTTCTAGTACTTCATCATGATGTAGAGGAGATTTTTGGCTTCTCCAAGGCTATGCCAGGGAAGCAATAGTTATGTCGGGTTTGAGCAGGTTGGAAAATTTTCAAGTATGGACTCCATAATAGATAGTCTGAAAGTTCAACAGACTACACATTTTGTCTAACAATCATCCTACGTCTGGAGAGGCTCATTATAAGGTTAATTGTAGGATGATTCATTTTTTTCAGCCAAAACAACTCTCAAATATCATCTACCAAGCAACAGGGGTCATGATTTTTCCTCCATGGATGGAATATCCACATTGATAGAATCATGGATACTTGATATTTTGATATATTGATCAATGAGCAAACTAGGGCTCAGGGAAATTTCATGATCCTATCACAAGGTTATACTGGGAATAAAGTGAAAAAACTGAGGATTAAGAATGATTCAAATATTAACTTCAAGGAACAAACATTTTACAACTACCTGTGTTGCTATGCATCCACTAGTCCACAGTCTTTCTGGAAAGTGTCCCATCTATCCAAAGTAAATGGTTATTCCAAACAACAACAATGTCATTGTAAACATATGAACCCATTTTATGAACAGACAGTATTCTCCCTCCTTCCATCCACATCCTGAATTCCTCTGTGTCTCAGCTAAAATTCCACCTTCCATAGGAAGCCTTTCCTGATCTCCCCTAATTCTAGTGCTTACCTCTGGATAAGTATCTGCAATTTATCCTTTTTATGGCTTACTTTTACATTGTTCTTAGCATATTGCCTCCCTTTTAGACTATTCATTGCTTGAGAGATAAGACTTTTTTTAACCTTTACCTTCTATCATAGAATCAATACTGTGTATTGATTCCAAGTGTGACAGAGGCTGGCATTAAAGAAAAGTGCCAGGCTGAAGAATGTGTGGATCTGATCATCTCGACAGAAAAACAGTAAGGGCTAGGCAATTGGGATTAAGTGACTTGCCCAGGGTCACACAGCTAGGAACTGTCTATAGACAGATTTGAACCCAGGATATCTTATCTCCAAGTCTTGCTCTCTATCCACTTAGCTGCCCTGAGACAGTCTTTTGCCTTTTTTTGTATCCCTAGCTCTTAACACACTGTAGACATGTAACAAATGTTTTATATTATAATTAAAAAAAATTTACCAAAGTAAATAATTATATAATTTATAAATCCATGATTTCTTACAAGAAGGGGAAATGCCAGTCAATGAATAATCCATGCTATTTTTGTGACTATAAATGCCTTTCTTCTCATTCTCACTTGCTTCAAGATTTTGGCAGTCACTGGTTTTAGACATCTTGCAGGAGCCTATGGCTTTCTTCCCAAAAGTGAATGTCTTGTTTCATTGAACATCTCCAAGGCTGAATCAAGATAAATGGCAGTTGGGAATCATGGACACCAAGAAATCTAGAAGTTTATTTCTTAAAAACTGAATGTTGGGGTCAAGATGGCAGCTTAGAGACAGCAACAGTTCAGACCTCCATAAACCCTCCCTCACCAATCAAAAAACAAAATGCTTCAAGGGGACTGAAAAACAAATCTAATAACAGGACAGAACTAGGGAACCCTCCTCCTGGACCCAACTTAACAAGTACTCCCCCCAAAAAAGCCTGAATTCTAGAGCATGTGGGTTTAAGGGGAAGGAAGAAGGAAGGTTCCAGGACCCCTCCCCCACCTACAACTCTGAGCTTCCAGTGGTGGCAGGAATCTCTGGATGGGCAAGGGCACTAGTCTGGAGGGAATACCTTGCCGGCAAAGTTATGCCAGGCTCAGGGTGTAGAGCACAGGTGGCGTAGAGGCAGCTGGAGGAGAAACACAGAGCAGGCAGCCTAGTTACAGCCAAGATGCTCCATCTTGCCCCCCTCCCCCTTCTGGAGGTTTTGGCCTCAGGGCACATCCAGCTTTGCAGATCAACTCCTCTGCCCTGGTTCAATCTCATCAATAGAGTAGATAAGAAGCCTTCAGAGGGCAGGAAAGCTCAAGCTCCATCACCTCTGCCCCACAGACTGATCTGAGAGCCTTGCTGACTAAGCTCCAAGGGCAAAAGCTGCAAAAAACTACAGGCAACAACCTTGACAACAGGTCAGGGATCCCAGCTCCTTTTAAGCTTCTGCTGTCAGCCAGGGAAGATCTGACTAACCTGATCAATCAGCAGAACAGAGAAGAAGCCCCTTCAGGACCAAATAGCCGAAACCCACAGATCCATCCCGTAATGAGAGGAGAAAGACTACAGGCAACTACAGGGGGGAAAGAAGGGAGAAATATGAGTAAACAACAGAAAAATAAAAGAGAAATTACAATTGACAACTTCTATCCAGGCAATGAACAAATTGCAAATGAAACAGAAGAAGATAAGGAACACCAAACAAAAACACAGAAACTCCAGTGAATTGGACACAGACTTTGGAAGAAATAATCAAAATACACTTAAAAACAATTAAGAGAAGCTTAAGACAACTGGGAAAAGAACTTAAAACACAAATAAATAATCTGGAAACAGAAAATAGTGTCTTGAAAGCCAAAATTAATCAGCTTGAAAAAGAGGCAGAGATGAAAGATGAGGCAAAGAAGATGAAAGATGACTTCCAAAGAAAATCAGACCAGAAGAAGAAGGGTGACCAAAAAGTCAGGGATGAAATTCAGTCTTTAAAAACTAGAATCCTACAACTAGAAGCAAATGGCTTCACAAGGCAGCAGGGAACCATAAAACAAAATCAAAAGAATGAAAAAAATGAGGAAAATATGAAACACCTCACCCACAAAACAGAAGATCTAGAAAACAGGTCAAGGAGAGACAACTTAAGAATCATTGGTCTACTGGAAGAACATGATAAAAGAAAAAGGCTGGACGTCATCCTACAAGAAATTATCCAAGAAAACTGCCCCAACATTCTAGAACAAGAGGGAAAAGTGGAGATTAAAAGAATCCACAGATCACCTCCTGTACTTAATTCCCAACTGACAATACCTAGGAATGTTATAGCCAAATTTAAGAACTACCAGACCAAGGAAAAAATATTACAAGCTGCTTAGAAGAAGTCATTCAGATACCATAGAACCATGGTTAGGATAACACAGGATCTGGCTGCATCTACACTGAAGGACCAAAAGGCATGGAATATGATATTCCAGAAAGGAAGGAAACTAGATCTACAACCAAGAATCAATTACCTAGCAAAACTGACTATATTCTTACCTTCCTTTATCAGAACTAGAAAAATCAAACCAAAAAATAAAGAGGTAAGAGAAGTGAATGAAATCTCAGAAAAACCAGAGTTAGTAGACATGTGGAGAAAAATAAATAGGAACAAAAAGGAATATACCTTCTTTTCAGCAGCACATGGTATATTCACAAAGATTGACCATGTACTAGGGAATAAAAACATTGAAAACAAGTGCAAAGAAGCAGAAATAATAAATATAACCTTTTCAGATCACAATGCAATAAAAATAATAATTAGTAAGGGTACATGGAGAGGCAAATCAAAAATTAATTGGAAGTTAAATAATACAATTCTCCAAAATTGGTTAATTAAAGAACAAATCCTAGAAACAATTAATAATTTCATTGAAGAAAGTGACGATGATGAGACATCCTTTCAAAATATATGGGATGCAGCCAAAGCAGAACTTAGGGGGAAATTTATATCCCTGAATTCATATATTAACAAATTAGGGAGGACAGAGGTCAATGAATTGGGCATGCAAATTAAAAACTAGAAAGTGAACAAATTAAAAATCCTCAGATGAAAACCAAATTAGAGATCCTAAAAATCAAAGGAGAAATTAATAAAATCAAAAGTCAAAGAACTATTAATTTAATAAATAAGACTAGAAGCTGGTACTTTGAAAAAACAAATAAAATAGACAAAGTACTGGTTAATCTAATTAAAAAAAGGAAAGAAGAAAACCAAATTGACCATATCAAAGATATATGACCTCGCCTCTAATGAAGGGGAAATTAAGGCAATCATTAAAAACTATTATGCCCAATTATGTGACAATAAATATGGCAATCTAGGTGATATGGATGAATATTTACAAAAATATAAATTGCCTAGATTAACAGAAGAAGAAATAGATTACCTAAATAACCCCATATCAGAAAAAGAAATTGAACAAGCCATCAAAGAATTCCCTAAGAAAAAACCCTCAAGACCAAATCCATTCACAAAGGAATTCTATAAGCAAAGAAGGAGTTCTATCAAATTCATTTTATGTCACAAATATGGTACTGATTCCAAAACCAGGCAGGTCAAAAACAGAGAAAGAAAACTATTAAAGAATCTCCATAATGAACATAGATGCAAAAGTCTTAAATACAATACTAGCAAAAAGACTCCAAAGCAAGTGATCATGCAGATTATTCATTATGATCAAGTGGGATTTATACCAGGAATACAAGGATGGTTCAATATTAGGAAAACCATCCACACAATTGACTACATTAACAAGCAAACCAACAAAAATCACATGATTATCTCAATAGATGCAGAAAAGGCCTTTGACAAAATACAACACACATTCCTATTAAAACACTAGAAAATATAGGAATAGAAAGGTCTTTCCTAAAAATAATAAGCAGTATATATCTAAAAACCATCAGCAAACATTATCTGCAATGTGAATAAACTAGAAGCCTTCCCAATAAGATCAGGAGTGAAATAAGGATGCCCATTATCACCTCTATTATTAACATTGTACTAGAAACACTAGCAGTAGCAACTAGAGAAGAAAAAGAAATTAAAGGTATTAAAATAAGCAATTAGGAGACCAAACTATCACTCTTTGCAGACGATATGATGGTCTACTTAAAAAACTAGTGGAAATAATCAACAGTTTTAGCAAAGTTACAGGATACAAAATAAACCCACATAAGTCATCAGCATTTCTATATATATACAACACATCTCAGTAGCAAGAATTAGAAAGAGAAATTCCATTTAACATCACCCTAGACAATATAAAATAATTGGGAATTTTTCTGCCAAGACAAACACAGGAACTATATGAACACAACTACAAAACACTCTCCACACAATTAAGATTAGATTTAAATAATTGGAAAAAGATTAATTGCTCATGGTTAAGATAAGCTAACATAATAAAAATGACAATCCTACCCAAATTTATTTACTTATTTTGTGCCATACCCATCGAACTACCAAAAAACTTATTTACTGAATTAGGAAAAAAAAATAACAAAGTTCATTTGAAAGAACAAAAGATCAAGGTTATCCAGGGAAATGATGAAAAAAAATGGTATTGGCTAAGAGACAGAAAGGAAGATCAGTGGAATAAACTTGGGGTAAATGACCTCAGCAAGACAGTCTATGAACAACCCAGAGATCCCAGCTTTGGGGACAAAAAATCTACTATTTGACAAAAACTGCTGGGAAAATTGGAAGACAGTATGGGAGAGATTAGGTTTAGATGAACATCTCACACCCTGCACCAAGATAAACTCCGAATAGGTGAATGGTTTAAATATAAAGAAGGAAACTGTAAGTAAATTAGGTGAACACAGAATAGTCTACATGTCAGATCTTTGGGAAATGAAATATTTTAAGAACAAGCAAGAGTTATATGTAAATATATAATATATATATATAAAGTCAATAATTTTAATTACATTAAATTTAAAAGGTTTTATTTTATAATAAAATATAGTCAATAATTTTAATTACATTAAATTAAAAAGGTTTTAATACAAACAAAACCAATGTAACCAAAATTGGAAGGGAAACAACAAATTGGGAAACAATCTTCATAACAAAAACCTCTGACAAAGGTCCAATTACTCAAATTTAAAAGAGCTAAACCAATTGCACAAAAAAATCAAGCCATTCTCCAATTGATAAAGAAATCAAAACTATTAATAAGCACATGAAGAAGTGTTCTAAATCTCTTATAATCAGAGCAATGCAAATCAAAACAACTCTGAGATATCACCTCACACCTAGCAGATTGGCTAGCATGACAGCAAAGGAAAGTAATGAATTTTGGGGGCATGTGACAACGTTGGGACATTAATTCATTGCTGGTGAAGTTGTGAATTGATCCAACCATTCTGGAGGGCAATTTGGAACTATGCCCAAAGGGCACTAAAAGACTATCTGCCCTTTGATCCAGCCATATAGCACTTCTGGATTTATACCCCCAAAGAGATAATAAGAAAAAAGATTTGTAAAAAATATTCATAGCTTCACTCTTTGTGGTGGAAAAAAATTGGAAAATGAAGGAATGTCCTCTGATTGGGGAATGGCTGAACAAATTATGGTATATGATGATGATGGAATACTATTGTGCTCAAAGGAATAATGAACTGGAGGAATTCCATGTGAACTAGAACAACCTCCATGAAGTGATGCAGAATGAAAGGAGCAGAACCAGGAAGACATTGTAAACAGACTGATACACTGTGGTACAATAAAATGTAATGGATTTCTCCATTCAACAACATGGAAATAGGTTTTGATCAAGGACACATATAAAACCCAGTTGAATTGCATGTCAGCTATGGGAAGGGGTGGGGGAAGGGGAGGGAAAGAATATGATTCTTGTAACCAAGGGGAAATGTTCTAAATTGACTAATTAAATAAAATTTTCAAAAGAACAAAAACAAAATGAAATGAAATAAATGTAAGCACTTTGAGGTTTAAAAAAAAAACTGAATGTTGGGATGCTTTCAGAAAAACCTAGAAAGATTTACATGAACTGATGCAAAGAGAAGTGAGCTGAACCAGAACTGTGTACACACTATAGCCAATATTGTAAAGATGTTCTGTTGTGAATGACTTAGCTATTCTCAGTAGCAATGATTCAAGACAATTCCAAAGGACTTATGATGAAAATACTATCCACCTCCAGAGAAAGAACTGATGGAATCTAAATGTAAATTGAAGCCTACTATTTTTTAACTTTCTTT
The DNA here is from genome assembly GCF_027887165.1 of Monodelphis domestica. NCBI lineage: Eukaryota > Metazoa > Chordata > Mammalia > Didelphimorphia > Didelphidae > Monodelphis > Monodelphis domestica. The sequence continues at coordinate 301,873,828 of NC_077230.1, forward strand.
ATTTTTCCATATTTTTGGATCTATGTTTTTCTTTATAACATTACTAATATGGAAACATGTTTTACATGACTGCACATACATAACCAAAATCAAATTGCTTGTCCTCTCAGAGAGAAAAAGAAAGGGAGAAAACCTGGAATTCAAATTTTAAAAAGTGAATGCTAAAAATTATCTTTATATGTATTTAGAAAAAAATCAGTTGAATGGTAGGTTTCTTATTTATTCTTTTAAAATTCCATTATCAGAGGCAGTGGATTGAGAGCCAGGCTCAGAGATGGGAGGTCCTGGGTTCAAATATGGCCTCAAACACTTCCTAACTGTGTGACCCTGGGCAAGTCACTTAACCCCCATTGCCTAGCCCCTCTTGCTCTTCTGCCTTGGAATTAATACATAGTATTAGTTCTAAGGCCGAAGGTAAGGGTTTTAAAAAATAAAATAAAATTCCATTTTCTTCGTTTTGATTTTTTGTTCCAGTGCTCCTCACATTATCTATATCAGTAGCCTAAGAATGCATTGTCTTTTTTTAAGCAGCTAAACCACACTTTGGTGCATATTAAACTTGTGGTTGATTAAGCTATCAGGCCTTTTTCTTATAAATTACTATGAAGCCAGGTTTCCCTGATCTTGTACTACTGAAATTCTCTTGCTTTTTGCCAAAATGCAGGACTTTATATTTATCATTGTTCTGTTTCATTATATTGACTTCTAACAATTATTCTAGGAAAGGAAGATTTTTTTTAACCCTTACCTTCCATCTTGGAATCAATACTAAGGCAGAAGAGTGGTAAGGGCTAGGCAATGAGGGTTAAGTGACTTGCCCAGGGTCACACAGATGGGAAATGTCTGAGGTCAGATTTGAACCTAGGACCTCTGGTCTCTAGGTCTGGCTCTCAATTCACTGAGCTACCCAGCTGCCCCCAGGAAGATTCTTTTGAATGTTAATTATGCCACCAAAAGTATTAGCTCATTTCCTAGCTCTATGTCTTTCATAAATTTGACAACTACACCTCCTGTGTTAAAAGACCAACAGTTTTATATTAGACAGGTGCTAAATAAAGACCAGCAATTCCCAGCTGGCATAAGAATGAGGGGGCTACAGAACAGAGGTGAGCCTGTGATGTCACTGTCTTTACCAACCTTTTTGTTATTGCCTCTAGGCTGCAAGTTGATCAGGGATCCTCCACCTTGCAGCAGCTTTGGGGTTTTATTCATCAAAGTTCCCAAAACAGTTTGAGGAGACATAGATGGGTAGTCCTCCATGCCTGGAATACTCTCACTCCTGGTCTCCATCTCCAGACTTTCCACTCTTCCTTCTAGACTTAGTTCAAAATCATGCCTTCTGCAAGAAGAATTTCCCAGCCTCCCCTCAAAGACAGAACTTCTCTCTGAAATTACCTCCAATTTGCCCCAAACACACACACACACACACACACACACACACACACACACACACACACACACAGTGCAAATAGCTATTTGCATATAGACTATCCTGTAAGCTTCTTCAGAGCACCATTTTGCCTTTCTCTATTTAATCAGAGCTTAACACAGCGCTGGACATATGGTAAGAGCTAAATAAGCACTAGTTGACTTTCTGATTAATAATCAGGGATTTGACATGAATTAAAAGGGATTTTCTCATCCTAAATCAGTGTTGGCCAAGGCCAAGAATTTTGAATAGCTGCAAAGAAAAGAGAAGTCAAATGAATATAACTAGTTCTCAGTTAGTACAAATAATAAATCTATGAAGAGGTCATGTTTTTGGACTCAGACTATCTGAAGTTATAGTTGTGCAAAATCTAGCAATTGGTTCCAGCTCCATGAAAATACACAAGGGTGGATGTGAATAATGCAACTACTTACAGATTCATTTTTTGCACTAATTAGGACTTGGCTACAGGCTTAATCTTAGCCTGGGGTTTCTCCTTTGTCAGGGAGAAAGATGTTTACTAATTATTATACATAGAAACAGAGAACAGTAGGGTATGGGTTAGAGCTGTGGAGAGCAGCAAGATAACATCACTTGTGTCACTGTCAGAGGTCCATGGCAGTTGTGCATCAATGAAGGCATACGTTTCCCCTGGCCACATGTATATTCTGACCACATGTGTCATTCCTTCCCTGTATATGCCTCCATAGCTATGCCCTAGCTACATGTGTTTGTGCTGTGTGCATTTCTTCAGGTACACCTTCTTAGCCCCTCATGCTCTTTTGTGTCCCCTCCATGCATACTCTTTGGCTATGCATGCCCTCTACATATACATCCTTCCCCACTGGTGATAGAATAACCTATGAGAGATTGTGTCCAGGGCTGTCCTAGAACTAGCTTGAACCAACTTGCAAAAGCCAGTTATTAAATTTTCAGCATGAGCATTTACCCCTTTGAAATGATGAAATATTACAATCAAGGCATGATTTATTGTTTTGTTCATTGCATAGACTTAAGAAAAGTGATGGAGGAATTGGAAATAATGTAAATTAAACTTAAAAGTTTGTCCTGTATATTTTTTCCTCCAGAGACTTGGCTGTTAAACATTTGTCAATACAACCATGATTGTATCTCATGCATTCATGAAAAAAAAAAGTCTTTTCCTATCATTTAATTTTCTATGCTGCATGACTAAATTGAACTGAGGAGTTCTCTGTCCATGTAAAAGTAAACACGTTGATGGGGGTTAATAAGTAATTATAGGAGAGATATTATGAGAGTAGACAGGCAGCTAGATTGCACAATGGATGGAGTTTGGGACCTGAAATTAGGAAGATTCATCTTCCTGAGTTTAAATCTGGTCACAAATATTTACTAGCTGTGTGACCCTGGGCAAGCCACATAACCCTGTTAGCCTCAGTTTCCTCATCTGAAAATGATCTGGAGAAGGAAATGGTAAACCACTCCAGAATCTTTGCCAAGAAAACTCCAAATGGAGTCAGAAAGAGTCCAACACAGCTGAAAATGACCGAATGACAATAAACAAGAATAGATTTTGACCATAAAGTATGTTAAACATTGGGCAGCTTTCACAGGTCCAATGCATAAGGACAACTCCAGGGAGCATATGCTTCTTCCAAAAAGCTGATTAAAATTTTCAAGAAAACAGCAAAGCATAGTCTCATATGACACTAGAGATTATTCTCCAAATCAAGACTGATTCATTAATCAATACTCTTCGACCATTATAATTCAATCGGTTATAATCCTGGACAAGTCACTTAACTATTCTTTGCCTCAATGTCCTCATCTTAAAATGGGGATCATAAAAGTACCTGCTTCCCAGGATTATTACGAGAATATAAAACATCTGATTCTCCCATCATCCAGATAACATTTTTCTATTTTGTTCATAAAGTGTCAAGAAACAGCACAATGGCTGAAAAATTAAAGCTATGGATCACCCCAAAGCCAGAGGGTAGATGTTGAGTATGAATAGGCTACAGCAGGAGACCAACAAAGTTCACAGAAGTGGCAGAAAGGATATCATTAGTGATATCTATGACCATAAAAGGTCATATATAAAGGGATAATTGATGGAGCAGCCCACATAGTTCTTTGGTAACCATGTCAACCAATCAACAAACATTAACTAAAGATCTACTATATGGAAGACCCTATGCTCAACTCTGAGGACACAAAGATAAAAATGAAAGAGCTCCTGCCCTTAAGTTGCTTACTTTCTATTGAGAGAAACAACTAGTACATGTAATGATGAGAAAGGAGACCTTCATCAAAGGGGATCCCATTTGTTGACTGATGGAAGGACTTAGATAAGAGTATCTCAAAGATCCAACTTTCCTTCCTTCTTTCTTAAATCCTTTCTCCATCTTTCCTTCTTTCTGTTTGTCCTTTTCCTTTCTGTCTTTCTGCTTTTTATCTATCTTTATCTTTATGCTTTCTTTCTTTCTTTTTCTTTCTTCCTTCCTTCCTTCCATATTAGACAAACTAGTCTTATGCATAGGCAAACCAGAATAAGGGTAAACCCTGAGTTGAACAAACTTGATAGGTTACCTGAGCTTTCAACCTGGGATTCCTGTAACACCCTCCTGACCCTCAGCACCAACCAGCTATAAACACGCAATGATTTCATCTTTAAAGAAAGGATGGAGGAGGAAGAGGAACAGCCTAGGACCATTCCATTTGACATTTGTCCATTAACCCTTGGACTTTCTACTTATTCATGCATTTTCTAATTTCTAACAAATTCTTGTGGGCAGCTAGGTAGCCCAGTAGATAGAGCACTAGGTCTAGAATCAGAAAGTCCTGAGTTCAAATCTAGCCTCAGACACTTGCAAATTGTATGATCCTCGACAAGTCACTTAACTATTGTTTGCCTCAATGTCCACATCTTAAAATGGGGATCATAAAAGTACCTGCTTCCCAGGATTATTGCAAGAATCAAATGAGATCATAATACTTTACAAACCTAAAGCCCTATATAAATATTATTATTATTCTTTTTAACTGGCTTGGGTTAAGCCTCTAAAGCAGACCTGTTTGTTGGTGTTCCCTGAAGCAGCAATGATAGGCACACCATAAATATTAATCATTCTCACTATTAAAAGTAGCCATAACAATAAGTTTTTAAAATCTAGGATGCACAATGCTTTAAATAAATACCAGGTCCAACATCCAGACATAAAGAAAATGCATTAGCCTCCCGACAAACACACACCTGGTCCCACCCTCTGCTCTCCTCTGAAGGGAAAATAAATTTCATCTGCTTCTGGGAGGAATTCTCTGAGATTAACCCAAAGGCATCCAGGGAGACCAGACCATATACATTCCTTCCTCCGACACCAGCTCAGTGTACCCTCTGCATTGTGGGCTGTCACCAAATGAATAAATAGTCAAGCTTCTAAACTTACCTCTTTCTGATTTTGAAAGTAATCACTTGGGGCACTTGGCACATGTTACTAAGTGGCTAACTCCAAAATAGCCAATGGGCAGCTAATGGCATCTCTCACTTGGCTGTGGTTTGCCCAGCTTGGCTAGGAGAACAATCCCCAACTGCATTTGGTCATCAAATGAAAAAATGCATGTAAAGTGCTTTACAGACTTCTCAGAACTGTATTAACGTTTGATATTATTAATAACCATAATCTCTACTAAAAAGATGACAAAGCAAAGGTTTACAAAACAGAGCAGTCTGGAAATAGACTCTCCATGGACAATCTCCAGGAGATCCAGAGAGTCTTTGGGAAATTTCAATGTGTCTTTTTTGCTTTCCAGAGCTACCTACCTATAATGAAGAATTGCTAAGGAAATGCTAAAATAAATGCCTTTGGATTCTCCTTACCTTAGTGTCACTTTAAAGAAAGCCCCAGTTGTAAAGAACCTCAAAGGTCATCTCGTCTCACCCAGACATCCTTAGGAATCCCCACTAGATCTCTAAAAAGTTCAACTTTTGCTTAGAAGGAGTCAGGGGGATCTTTCTACCTTCCCAGGCAATCCATTCTGCTTTACAAAAACTTTAAGAATTTTTCTTTTCAAATAGCCTAAATCTGATGACCTTGTAACTTCTACTTATTTCTCTGGAACAAGGAAGCCTAATTCTTGTTCTATATGATGATGTATCGGATAAATAAATAATAGTGTCAGATTCTCTTCCTCCTCACCCAAATCTTCTCTAGAATAAATATTCCCAGTCCCATAAGAACTAATGTGCTTACTAATCACAAGCATTTAGGCATCATTTTAGGCTCTATTTACATGTCTGCCATTCCTTTTATTTTTTTGAGGCTTGGGATTTCAAAAATGTAGTGGTATACCTGGGTCAAAGGGTCTGCACTGTTAGGTAACTTGTTCTGTCTAATCTCAAATTGCTTCCAGAATGGTGGGACCCATTCACAACTCCAAAACAATGCATCAATGTGCCTTTCCCTCGTTATTTTCTTATTTTGTGGTCTTTGTGAATCCGATGGGCATGAGGTGGAACCTCAGAATTACTTCAATTTTCATTTCTATAACTATTAGCTATTTGTACATTTTTAACGTAGCTTTAGACAGCCTGGGTTTCTTCTCTGGATTACTGCCTGTTCATATCCTTAGACCACTGTCAAGTGGAGAACAGCTTTTACTCTTAGAAATTTGAATTAGTTCTTTATTTATCTCGGAAATAGAACTTTCTCCGCTAGTGTTATTTGGGCCCTGTTCTGCATCTACTATAAATTAAAGAGTTAGTTAGAGAATTGCCTGGGGTACTGAGGTTATGAGATATTTTTCAGGAAAACACCCAGCATATGTCAGGATTGAGGCCTGAACCTAAATCTACTATGACACTATATTTCTACACATTAATCAACACTGTATTTTAGTAAACATTCACTTAATTGGCTAATTGCTTTGTCTGTGTGACCTAGGTTCACACCATGCTACATGTATAAAAGATCAGAACAGAGTTAAAATCTAGGTTACTCTGGACAAGTCACTTAACCCTTTTCTGCCTCAGTCTCCTCATCTATAAAACAAGGTTAATAATAGCATCTACATCTCACAAGTTTGTGAAAATCAAATGAGATAGTATTTGTATAGCATTTAGCACAGTACCTGGCACACAGTAAGTGCTCAATAAATGCTTCTTCCAAAAACAACTGCTTGATCACAGGGGTTATTGGGGCTATGACTAGGAAAGTAGACTCTAAAAGATCACCCTAGTGCAAATATTAATAATACGGAAATGGGTCTTGATCAATGACACATGTTAAACCCAGTGGAATTGCACGTGGACTATAGGAGGGGACTGTAGGGAGGGGAGGGAAAGAATATGAGTCTTGTAACCTTAGGAAAATATTCTAAATCATCTAATTAAATAAAATTTAAAAAAATAAAAATAAAAAATAGAGTGAAGCAAAAAAATGCCTCTTCCTTTCCTTCCTTCCTTCCTTCCTTCCCTCCTCCCTTCATTCACTCTTTCTATCCTTCCTTCCTTCCCATGTAATCCTGGACAAGTCACTTCATTTCTCTTGGCTTCAATTTCTTCGTCTGTAAAAAGAGGTGGTAAAACTAGATGACCTCTAAGGTCCTTTCCAAATAACCAATTAGGACTTTTTCATGAACTTGACTGTCTGGTTCTTGTTAAATGATCATAACCTTAGAGGTAAACAATTTTGTTGTTGTTGTTGCTCAGTTGTTTCAGTCACATCCAACTCTTTGTGATCTGAGATTTTGTTGTCACAGATACTGAGGTGGTTTGTCATTTCTTTCTTTAATTCCTTTTACATAGAAGGAAACTGAGGCAAACAGGGGTAAGCGAATTGCCCAAGGGTTACACAACTATTAAGTGGCTGAGGCCAGATTGAACTCCGGTCTTCCTGACTCCAGACCCAGCACTCTATCCACTGCACCACCCAACTTCCCCAAACAATTCTGTACTTGCTATAATTTTTAGTCCACTGAAATAGTATCTATCATTTGCCTTTTGAAGTAATAAATGCTTTTGACATTCAATTTGTGTCAGATTTATGGGAATGTCTTTTCAAAATTAAAAATCACAGGATTTAGAGTTGGAAGGGGCATTGCAGGCTTTCTAGTCATATATCCTCACTGTAAAGATGAGGAAACCTAAAGCCCAGAGAACAGAAATGACTGGTCAAAAGTTACACAGGACATAGACTTTAAACCAGGCCTTCTGGCTCCAAATCCAATAGCCTGCTTATTAAACCACATGAAGTCTGTGTTGCTTTAGAGATGAAAGAAGGCTAGAAAAATCAAAGGATGGATACCAGAATAGACACAGGCAGGAAGTAGCACAATCTTAAAGGGAATAGGTCAGAAATGCTTTTCCACTGAGGAAAATCCTTTTTTTTAAGTTTTTTAAAGAAATCAAAATGATACATTTATCAGAAATCATTGTGAGATGTATTTGTTAAATTTTTTAAACCCTTACCTTCTATCTTAGTATAAATTCTAAGACTGAAAAGTGGCAAGGGCTAGGCAATTGAGGTTAAGTGACTTGTCCAGGGTCACACAGCTAGGAAGTATTTGAGGCCAGATTTGAACCCAGGTTTCCTGATTCCAGCTCTGGCAATCTAGCCACTGTACTTCTTAACTGCCCCCTCATGAGATTTATGCTATATTCTAGGGGTGCCTAGCAGTAGCACAGGGTCTATTAACCCAGTCTTTGAAGACATTGGATTGAGATCCAATCATAGAGGCTCATATCTATCTAGGGCTTTAATGCTTACAAAGCATTAATGTTTCTCACCATCTGGTGGGGAAACTCTGGTAGTTCAAATATTATTATCTCAGTTTTACAGATAAGAAAACTGAATTCAGACATGTGAAATGTCTTATCCCCAGTCAAATGGCAGAACTGGGACAAAAACCCAGGTTGTTTGACTTCCACTCAGTGCCATTCCCAGTACACTATTATTCATGTTATTTAAACAATTCTAGGGAAACAAGAGAGGACCGAGAATTCTCTAGTTCACCCCTTTGTCTACGGTTCTGCCCACTTGAGGTGGAGGAAAAGAACTCTCAAGGTACTAGTGGTCGATGCTGGCAACTATTAAAATAATTTCCTTACTATCTTCCAGAGCAATCTAATAAACTTGGACTGCTGCCAAGGTCTGATCACCTCTACCAAACCAGGATAGGCAAAATCCCACAAGACCAGATCACTGGGTACACTTTCCAAGGATTGCAGATCTGATCAGTTCCTTCTTCCCTCTCCAAAGAGAGGAGAAAGAAGGGATTGCCTCACAGGCAAAAAATAAAAAAATGTCATCCACTGGGACAATCTAGCCCCAAAAGCCTTTGTTGTATCATAGACCCCTTTGTCAATTTGGTGGAGCCTGTGGACCTCTTCTTGAGATAATATTTTTAGATGCAACAAATAATGACTACGAGATTACAAAGGAACACACTTGTATTGAAAAAGTTATCAAAAAATTTTTTAAGTTCATGAACCCCAGGCTAGTCCCTTCTGCTACTTTGCAGGCAGGATTTAAACTGTCCCTGGCTGTTGACTCTTCTCTCTTCCCTTCCCACTTCCCTTGCTAAGCTGTGTGGTTAGGATGGCTGGGCAAGCTGGGGTCACATTCCCAGCTCTCCTGCCCTTGATAGAAATGAGAGGAGATGGCGCACAGAAATGATGAGGGAGAGCATTTCCCCTAAGTCAGAACAGAATGTTTGACTTTCCTTTTCATGGATTTCAAGAGACTCCAGTTGCCTGTTAAATTTTCTGTAAGGCATGAATAGCTTCCATATTCCTATTCCTGTTAAAATCAAAGGGATTCATGGGAATGTAGAAGCTAGAAGTCTCAATTCAGCAACAATGAGCTGCTCAGCTTACCACATCCCTTTTCAGAATCCTCTGACTTCTGGGCTTAAAGGTACAGAAAACATTGTCCCTGAGTAACCGCGCCATGTACAGCAATGTACTGCTCCCTTCACACTCAAATTCTTCTGAAGGCTGATTTATCAATATTTACCATATTATATATCCATCGAGGATATTTGCCTAACCTTGATTCAGAGAACCGGTGTTTGCTAGTTATCTTATCTCATTAGAGGGAGCCTTTGTGGCTTAGCTTTCTGGGCTGCTCTAGGACACCTTGTAGCCCCAGTTTTCAATATAAGAATGATTTTTGAGAGACATCTATTCTATATTCCTTTTCCAAGCTCCTTCCAGACCAGTTTATCTTTTCTTTAAAAAAAAAAAAAAACCTTTACCTTCTGTCTTAGAATCAATTCTGTGGTTCCAATCAATACTCATTGGTTCCAAGGCAGAGTTGCAGATTGGGCAAGGGACTTAAGTGACTTGCTAGGAAGTATATATCTAAGATCAGATTTGAACCCAGGACTTCCTGACTCCAGGCCTGGCTCTCTGTCCATTGAGCCATCTAGAAGCCCCTGTTTTAGCATCTTTCTCTGCTCTGCTCACCAAAACTGGTTGGAAATCATTTGAAGTCTTTGTTTGTGTATTTACTGTTCTTCTGCCCTGTATCAGCTTCTGCATGAACTCTTGGACACATTGGATTCATCTGGAGTCTATTGATTTAGTTCTTGGGGTACAGCAGTGAAATTCTGGCTTCAGATGAGAAGAGAGTCTCATGAGCAGCCCTTATTTTGAGATATCAGAAGAGGCAGCATAGTAGAGTACATAAAGAGAGGAACTAGTGGCTGAGCAAACTGTGGTATATGATGGTGATGGAATACTCTTGTGCTGTAAGAAGTGATGAACAGGAGGATTTCACAAAGAACTGGAAAGACCTCCATGAACTGATGCAGAAGGAAATAAGCAGAACCAGGAGAACATTGTACATAGTAACAGCACTACTGTGGAACGATCAACTGTGATAGACTTCGCTACTCTCAGCAATATAGGACAATTCTGAATGTCATGTCAAAGAATGCTATCCATCTTCAGAGAAAGAACTGTTGGAGTCAGAATGCAGATCAAAGATTAGTATCTTTCTCATTAGTTTATTTGGGTTTTTATTTGGGGGCTTTGATTTTGAGTATTCTCTTACAATATTGAAGAATATGGAAATAGGTTTTGCATGATAATACATGTTTAACTCAGATCAAGTTGCTTGCCATTTCTGGGAATGTGAGGAAAGGAGGGAAGGAGATAATTTGGATCTTATAATCTCAGGAAACTCATATGTAAAAATTATTATTACATGTAATTAGTAAAATAAAATATTTTTTAAAAAAACTAAATTCAAAAATAAAGTCAACTAAAAAAAAAGAGCAGAACTACAGTAGGGGAGAACCTGTATTCATTTCCTAGTACATCCTAGATGTAGCATCCTGGGCAAACCACTTGATCTCTGTCTGCCTCAGTTTCCTCAATTGTACAATGGGAATAATAATAGCACCTTCACTCAAGGTTGTTGTGAACATTCAATGAGATAAAATTTGTAAAATAATTAACATAGTGCTTGGCATACAGTAGATATTTAATGCATATTCCCTCCTCTTTCTCCTTCCTACCTCATCCCCTTATACCAAGGAAATCTCTACTCCCATGAATTATATATATATATATATATGCCAACATAATTATTTATATGTATATAAAGTTTTCATCTGAAATCACTGATGTTTCACCTATGGTAAACTCATCTACAATGTTTGTAGAAAGCCCACTGCCCTGATTCTGTTGAAAGCCAAGCAGAAAAAAACCCAGTTTATCTCCAGTAATTAAAACCACTTGATCTCTGTCTGCCTCAGTTTCCTCAATTGTACAATGGGAATAATAATAGCACCTTCTCTCAAGGTTGTTGTGAACATTCAATGAGATAAAATTTGTAAAATAATTAACATAGTGCTTGGCATACAGTAGATATTTAATGCATATTCCCTCCTCTTTCTCCTTCCTACCTCCTACCTCATCCCGTTATACCAAGGAAATCTCTACTCCCATGAATTATATATATATATATATATATATATGCCAACATAATTATTTATATGTATATAAAGTTTTCATCTGAAATCACTGATGTTTCACCTATGGTAAACTCATCTACAATGTTTGTAGAAAGCCCACTGCCCTGATTCTGTTGAAAGCCAAGCAGAAAAAAACCCAGTTTATCTCCAGTAATTAAGAATTTTATTTTATTTTAATTTTTAGGGGCAGCTAGGTAGCATACCAGCTACTCTGGCTCCACTGCCTGAAGGTTGGGCATATTACATTCACTCCTCTCCCAGGATTCTCTGCTACTTACTCTATGGCCTTGAACAAAACTATCAGCTGTTTTAGATGTCAGTTATAAGATAAGGGAACTGGACACACTGAACTCTAAGGCCATTTCCATTTCTATATCCATAAATTGATGGGATGTTGTTAATGTTTATTTGTGCCACCCAAGACATATCCCAAAAATTAATAGTCACAGGGTTTTTCCATAATTTATTCTTAGAAATTAGTCATTCACTAAACATTTTTTCATTTTTAATGTATAGGCCAGGCACTATGCCAAGCATTAAGGATATAGAGACAGTTAATAAACATTTATTAAGTGCCTACTTTGTGCCAAGCAATATGCCAAGCCTTGGGGTTATAAAGAAAGGCAGAAGACTATTTCAGAGGAGACAAAATGAAAACAATTACATATAAACAAGATACGTGCATGATAGATTGAATATAATCAATAGACATGTAACAGTGTCTTTGGAGCATCTCCAGGTTGCCTAACATGGAGGTTCTCTGCCTCCCCTTGCACATGGATGGGTATTGCCTCATTTGATTGGCTTTCAAACTGTGAAGCTGAGACAGTCACTCTTTGGGGCTAGCATTTCTTTCCACTCACTCCTTCCTTCTGCATCTAGTGGGGGAAGATCACATTTCAACCACAGCAGAGGCACCATGAAGTGAGAGAGGAAGACCCATCTTCTCTGCCCTTCCTCTCACCCCTTGGCTCCAAGTTTTCTCTTGGAGTGTTTGTTTCTGTTCTGTGTTACTTGCCTTTCCCAGTTTCAGGTGATCCCCTTAGACCCAGAAGTAGTAGTTATGGAATATTACAGACAGACAGCAGGTACCTGGAGAAATTAGGGTAACTGGGACTAACATAACAGCCAAAGGAGACTTTGGACTTAGAATTTGGTACTATGCTTTATAGGAACAAAATTAAACTATGAAGCTAATCCCTTACCCTCCCCAGGTTGATGTGCTATAGGGAGAAAGTGGGGATTAAGCCCCCTCAATTAAGGAAGTATTTGTTAATATACTTTTTTTAATCCTTACCTCCTCTCTTACAATCAATACCAAGTAATGGTTCCAAGGTGGAAGAGCAGTAAGGGCTAGGCAATGGGATTAAGTGACTTGCCCAGGGTGAGAAGCCAGATTTGGACCCAAGACCTCCCATCTCCAGACTTGGTTCTCTATCCACTGAGCCACCTCACTGCCCCTTATTAGTATACTTTTGAATAAATATTCCTTTTTAAATATTCCTTTTTAAAATCTACTTGTGACTATGAGTTATTAAATGGAACTTGGGCATAGAGGAGCCACACCCTAACCTGAGACCTGAGAGGGACACTATTAGAAAAGACAAAAGTCATTGGCAGAAGATGTAAGTATATACTCCAAAGCCCCTTGGGGGTACCAGATGCCCCCAAGTGAGAGAGAGGAGTGAGATGGAAGATGCCTGACTTTCAGGCATTGAGGGATGAGGAAAGGCTTCTTATAGAAGAGAGGATTGAAACAGACTCAAGGGAAGAGAGGAGAAGCTGGAAGGTTCTGGTAAAATGGAGTATTCCAGGTTCAGGGTGACAGCTAGTGAACATGCCCAGAGTTTGGAGATTGAGTGTGTTGGGTGAAGAGCCACAAGGAAGCCAAATGTCACCAGATCGCAGAGTGTATATATAGGATATGGTGTAAAAAGACTAGAAAGGCAGAGACAGGGAGGACTGGAAACGGGTTATGAAGAGCTTTGATTAACAAAGAAAATTTTTTATTTGATCTTGGTGGTAATAGGGAACCACTGGAGTTTATTGAGTCAGAGAAAGAGAAAGGAAGTGACCTTATGAATGAAGAGAGCTGGAAAGTTGATGGTATTCTCCAAAAGGAATAAGAATGTATTCACATGCCAAATTTCAAAAATCTCCCTAATACTGGCTACTTCTATCTTTTATCATTTTTACCAATTAGATTTACCAATTTGGGGGAGCGGGGTGGGGATCAGCCCTGAGTAGCAAGTGGATAACATCGCTATAAATCCAGAATAGGGAAAAACATTGTTTTACCCCATGTCCCATTGGTCATCTGGGAAGTTTCAACCAAAGAGGGCTGCCTACAACCAAAAGACCATCCAAGATCACACCATTCTAGAGCTCCAAAAAGGTCTTTTGCTGGGCTACCACATAACCTCAAGCAGGAAGTTCACCACCCCAAAACCCAAGAAAGAAGTTGGTTTATTCTGGGAGTCTCCAGAAATTTCCAGAGAACTCTGGGCAAATGCTCCTTAAGATGGCCTTTAAAGGCTCCTTCAGCACTACTATATTCCCCTTGTTAGCTGTCAAAAGCTAAAATGAGCCTTCCTCTCAAGAGGTTTTCATTATTTCCACTGGGTCAAAACATTTTTCTTTGCAGAGCCAGGAAGAATAATAGTTCCTCTCTCTTTCTTAACCTTCTAATGGATGACATTATCAGCTACATTCTGTTTTTGTTTGTTTGTTTTTAAGCATAGAGAGCCCTCCAGCAGATGTCAAGATGGTTAAAGTCCCCCATTACTCCTATATCCCTCCTCCGTTATATTATGCACATCAATTATGCAAGGAGTTCTAACATAGCAAAACATATACGAACAATAAAACTAACCTATGTCTCAAATGTGTTCTAGCTAAAACTAATATGTGATGTAGAATAAATTTACCAAACATTTAATTTGGGCACCACATCCAAAATGCTCATTTTAGAAATTGTCCACAGAACATTGAATGTGGTCAATAGAGTGTTGGGCTTAGAGTTAGGATGACCTGAGTTTAAATCTGGCTTCAGACATTGACCAGCTGTCCTTCGGTAAATCACTTAACTTCTGTTTGCCTCAGTTTCCTGAACTGTAAAATAGGAATGAAAAAAGTACCTATCTTGCAGGATTGTTGTGAGGATCAAATGAGATGATATTTATAAAAAGCTTAGCACTGTGCTTGATAATATAGATTAATATATTAATATACATAACTAAAATAGAGACTAATAAATTAATTAAATAATTATTTGATCCTTCTTTTTTCCTTATTTCTTCCCTCTAGCCTTTCCTTCTTTCTCCCTTCCTTCTTTCATTCCTCCATTCCTTCTTTTTCTTTCTTCCTCCTTCCTTTTCTTCTCTCCCTTCCTCCCTCCATTCCATCCTTCCTTCTTCCCTTCTTTTCTTGCTCCCTCCCTCTCCTCTCTCTGTTTCCCTCTCTTTATTAATGAATGTGTCCCTGTAGAAAGCTAAAACATTCTAACTCACTGACTTATTCATCCCTTTCCAAAAAAGAGCTTGCAGATCTCCTAGCAAAAAAGAAACAAAAACCACTGGTTTAGTACTAAGGAGATCCCAGTTCCAGACCAGACTACTAACTAGAAACTTTAGGCAAATTACTTAACTTTAATTGAAATACAGTCTTGGAGACTCAGACTCCCCTGACTCTGGTCTTTAGATTGGTTCCCCTTTCTGCCCTTCCTCTTCTCCCACATCAAATGAAGCTTTGAAGGGGAAAGAAGACATGAAAGAATAGCCTGAAGGAAAGGGGAAGAAGGGAGAGGGAGAGGCTTCCCCACTCCTTGGCTTAGGGGAACTCTGGGACTGTTTGTAGTCTGATTGCCTAAAGGACAACCTCAAAGATTAGAGTGTCCCACCTGGCCCCTTCTCCTCCCAAACCTCCCTCTCTGCTCTGCCTTCTTTTGTCATGCTGGATCCTGGGGTTCAGGAGCAAAAACCAAGGGATGAATGGATAAAGTGGTACAGCTGCTAATCAGAAGTCCTGAAAAGTGGGGAGAGCTTCTCTTTGTTGAGTACCTACTATGTGCCTGGCACAGAAGAGTACCCTCTGGTTGGAGGGCCAATTCTGCTGAAGCATCCCCTTGAATTCCCCCTCTTTTAAGCCTCTGGAACCCTGGCAGCAATGTAGATGTCATTGTCCTTCATATGCAGAGCTGACACTCCTGGAGGCATTACCCAATTTCATGTGTCAAAATTCCCACCGTCAGCATGACTTAAGCTTCTGCTATTTATAGCAGCAATGGCTTACAGTCTGCATTAATGCAACATTTTACATTAAATGAATTTTTGAGATTGGAATTGCCTCAGAGCAGCACCCTGAGTCTCTTCTATATCCTCAGCCTAGTCAAAGCTCACTGTGGGAGTTCAATGAAGGCAAGTAGGTATTATTATTTATCGCCCCCTCCTTTACTCTGTCCACCAGCCCCCGCTGAAATTAGTGATACAAATGATGCCCTAGAAGGGCTGGTCCACGGAAGGTCTTCTCTGATTTCTTTTCTGACTTTAGTACTGGTGAAGGACACTGGACGAATGAACAGCCCTGCAGGCTGCTATTGCCTATAATTAAGGTAATGGTCTATGAACGAGTCATGATGAACCAGGTAATCTGCAGGCGCCTAGAGCCTCCTCGCTGGCCCTGGCCATTCTTAACTTTCAGTACCAGCAGTGGTGCCTGTCCATCAGTCAACATTAGCCAAGTAACATGGGGAGCAGAGTGGGATAAGTGGGAGAGCAAAGAGAAAGAGAGATATCTTGTCTTCAAGGAGCCCAGAACCTGTCGGATCAGTTATTCCGATTGTTATGGTGTCATCTTCATTTCTGTTGGATCGTGGAACACGGACTGAATAATAACTACATCTGGTTTGTTCAAATAGTTTTGTCACAGTTCTTTTCCCTCTTCTATGTGGAAGACATGACAGCATAGTGATGGGGGATTTTAATTATCTGGATGACTGCTGAAACTTTCTCTCTGCCCCAAGCAGGACAGCTAATAATATCTTGACTTGACAAGGCAGAGAAACTTGAGGGGAAGTGACCCTGCCATCTTGGATTTTGTGATAGAAAGGAAAGTTGAAAATAATTTGGCATGTACCCTAGAATTTGAGAAAGAAGATTATAGAACACAGAATTAGAGGTAGAAGGGACTTCTTTATAGGATATCCAATCCAATAACCTCATTTTGCTAAAGAAGCTGTTCAGAGAAGTGAATTGATTTACCCCAAATGACACAAGTAGCAAATAGAAAACTCAGGATTTGATCCAAGGACCTCTGATTCCAAATCCACCATGAGGTATAGAAGAAGGCTAAGTAGAATTTCTGTAGAATAAGTCAGCCAGTAAGGAATTAAAAGCTCTCAAAGATGGAATTCTGAAGACAAGTCAATAATTCCATTGAAAAGGGGAAAAAAAGGGGTGGTCTAAAGAGGAAGCTATAGATGAGCAACTCTACAGATTTTTTAAAAATGTTTGGAAGATGGAAGCAATGACAAATAATAAAAGACAAATACAGGTATGGTCTTATAAGAATAATGTTAATAGAATAAACTTTGATCCAAAGAAGAGATACTTTGCAGAGTTGGAGGACTGAATGTTTAGAACATAATGTCAGATGTTGTAGACATGCTGGTGATTTTTCTGAAATTTTTTCCCTTCTTTTTAAAATTCTGCTATAAGGGATGGCTTTGCCTTCAAAAAGAATAATTAGGGGCAACCAGGTGGCTCAGTGGATGGAGAGTCAGGCCTGGAGATACAAGGTGAACCTGAGCAAGTCACTTAATCCCAATTGGCAAGTGCTTTCTACTCTTCCACTTTGGGATGGACACCCAGTATCCATTCTAAGGCCAAAGTTAAGGTGGTTTTAAAAAATAAATAAATAATTGCCTGGTGTAGCATAATCTTAGCTATGTGTCCCAGCTACCAAAGGCAGAGGTCAACAGACCTACACCGGACTAAGTTAATCCAGTGTCCACACCAAGTTTAGAAGCCCTAGGTTGCCCAAAGTCAGAAATGGAGCAGGTCAAGGATTCTATGCCTATCCCTGGGGAATCAGTCCCATGGATAGCTCCTATACTTTTAGCCTAGATGAGATAGGAAGCTGCCTTCTTTAATATTTATTATAATAGTCATGAGTGGGGGCAGCTGGGTAGCTCAGTGGATTAAGAGCCAGTCCTAGAGACGGGAGGTCCTAGGTTCAAATCTGGCCTCAGCCACTTCCTAGCTGTGTGACACTGGGCAAGTCACTTGACCCCCATTGCCTAGCCCTTACCACTCTTCTGCCTTGGAGCCAATACACAGTATTGACTCCAAGATGGAAGGTAAGGGTTTAAAAAAAAAAATAGTCATGAGTGCTAAAGTTTAGAATGAACTGGTGTGCAAAACTAAGGATTAAAAAAAAAGAGGTTTTGTGTATATGGTGAAACTAAGAGGATCAAAATTGGAATGATGCCATTACTTGAGATGGATGGGACAATGATAAAAGACAACCGAGAGGAGATAGAGATGTCCAGCTCTTATCTTACCTCTGCTTTCACTGCCAGGGAGAATGATCACTAGGTTGGGAAGGACAGACTATAAAAAGTTAACAGGGAATTGATAGTTAAGATTAGTTGGGAGATCTTAAGATTACTTCATTGCCTCTGATGAGGGTAAGTCACCAGATCCAGACAGATTACATCCCTGGTTACTGAAAGAACCTGAGCATATACTTGTTGATGTGAGCAGTCTTTGAAAGAGCCTGGAAAATGGGTAAGGTGCCATAAGATTGGAGGAGGCTACAATAGGATATTTGTTAATTAAGAGTTAATTTAGTAAGAGTTCAGTAGGAAATAGAGTTAAGTAACATAAGTTATTTTATAGATGCATAAGAGGGTTAAGTTGGGTTTCTTTAAGTGTAATCTTAGAGATGGATTGTGGGTAAGAGAATTTTCCCAGAGTGCCTTGAGAGACTGACTTTGCACTCTGGGGCTGATCCTGTCATGATAGGAGGTCTCAAGAGTGGCTCAGCTAGACTGGGAAATTCTCAGTTGCTTTTCTACATCAAAAATTCGTCTAGCAGACTATAACAGTGAAGAAGATTATAGTGTGAATTCATTGCAAGCCCAACTGGTTTGCTCTGAGTTTGGAGGAAAGCTGGGGAGATTCTGAGCTGGGTTTTTTTTTTTCCAACTATACAGTTAAGAAGAGAAACCAACTTACTCTTTTGGGTATACATTAAGACTTTAGATAAGAGGGGCAGCTGAGTGGCTCAGTGGATTGAGAGCCAGGCCTAGAGGCCTAGTTTCAAATCTGGCCTCAGACACTTCCCAGCTGTGTGACCCTGGGCAAGTCACTTGACCCCCATTGCCTAGCCCTTACCACTCTTCTGCCTTGGAGCCAATACACAGTATTAACTCCAAGATGGCAGGTAAGGGTTTAAAAAAAAAAAAAGAATTTAGATAAGATACGATAGATTTAGGTATTTGAGGATGTTCGATAGGAAGAGAATGTAGCCCCAACTCTGTGGGGGACCAAAGAGACCCTTGAGGGTCAGAGTAATTGGGTGGTTAGATAAGAATTTATTAGATTAGGGACCAATATATTAAGAACTTCTTTTCCACTTATCTTTCTATCCTTTTCTTTAATTTAGTTTTGTTTTTTTACTTACAATAAATATATATTTTACCTCACACCTAGCAGATTAGCTAACATGACCACAAAGGAAAGTAACAAATGTTGGAAGGGATGTGGTAAAACTGGGACATTAATTCATTGCTGGTGGAGTTGTGAATTGATCCAACCATTCTGGAGGGCAATCTGGAACTATGCCCAAAGGGTGATAAAAGACTGTCTGCCCTTTGATCCAGCCATAGCACTGCTGGGTTTGTACCCCAAAGAGCTAATAAGGAAAAAGACTTGTGCAAGAATATTCATAGCTGCACTCTTTGTGGTGGCCAAAAATTGGAAAATGAGGGGATGCCCTTCAATTGGGGAATGGCTGAACAAACTGTGGTATATGCTGGTGATGGAATACTATTGTGCCAAAAGGAATAATAAAGTGGAGGAATTCCATAGAGACTGGAACAACCTCCAGGAATTGATGCAGAGTGAGAGGAGCAGAACCAGGAGAACATTGTACACAGAGACTAATACACTGTGGTATAATCGAACGTAATGGACTTCTCCATTAGTGGCAATCCAGTGATCCTGGACAACCCAGAGGGATCTGTGAGAAAAAACACTATCCACATCCAGAGGAAAAACTGTGGGAGTAGAAACACAGAAGACAAACAACTGCTTGACCACATGGGTCGAAGGGATATGATTGGGGATGTAGACTCTGAATGATCTCCCTAGTACAAACATCAATAATATGGAAACAAGTTTTGATCAAGGACACACGTAAAACCCAGTGGAATTGTGCACCAGCTAGGGGAGGGTGTGGAGGGAGGTGAGGGAAAGAACATGATTCTTGTAACCAGTGGAAAATATTCTAAATTGACTAATTAAATAAAATTTTCAAAAAATAAATAAATATATTTTTTATATAACTAGCCAAGCCGGAATTCTTAAGACTGCTCTGAGAGCCATTTTTCTCATAGTCACAACACCCACAACCTATCCACCTAGGACAAATTAATAGTGATACCACGCTATATAAATAATCTAGTAAGGGTTAGTAAACCCTTACAACAAGGGCAAATGTTCAAATTTCCAATAAATAGAAAACAGTGATGTCTACTAATTCTTGGCTAGCAATTTTAACTTTGGTTTCTGGTTACATTCTTGAATGTATTACTAATGATGATTGGTGGCCAATTAGCAAAGGAAGCAGTGATCACAAAGAATCATAATGGCACCATTAAGAACATGTCATGTCAGACTAATCTCATTTCCTTTTCTTGACAAGGTTACTAGACTGGTAGGAAGGGGAAATGGAAAGGATTAAGCATTTACTTATGGGCCAGGCACTGTGCTATGCACTTTACAAATATTATTTTATCTCATTGATTTGGTAGATCAGAGGAATGCTATATATGATAAAGTTTGCCTTGATTTCTGAAAATCATTTGACAAAATCTCTTAAGCTACCCTAGTTGATCTGATGAAGAAGCATAGTAGAGATGGATACGTGGTTAGCTAGATTGAGAAGTAGCTGATTGACTGAATCTAAAGAGTAGTCATTAGTGTTTTGAAATTAGCTTGAAAGAAAGTTTCAAGGGATCTTGCACTGGGTTCTGTGCTCTTCAACACTTTTATCAATGATTTGGTTAAAGACCTAGTTGAGGGGGAAGCTAAATGGCTGAGTGGATTGAGAGCCAGGCCCAGAGACAGGAGGTCCTGTGTTCAAATCTGGCCTCAGATCCTAGCTGCATGACCCTGGGCAAGTCACTTAACTCCCATTGCCTAGCCCTTACCACTCTTCTACCTTGGAACCAGTGCACAGTACAATGTCTGATCACATCTGGAACAGTGTACTCAGTTCCTCAGAACCACATTTTAAGAACATTAATAACATGGGAAACATCCAGAGGAGGGCCAACAGGATGATAAAGGGCAGTGATGGAATGGAGGGCTGATTGTCAAATTTTCAGTGTGAATACACCTTGAAAATTGTCAAATGCTACCAATTAGATCCTGGTTTATTGTTTTGTTGATTGTCTGGACTTGAGAAAGTGATAGAGAAATGTGGTTACACAGATAAAACTTAAAAGTGTGTCCTGATTACAATTCTTCACCACCACAACCCCCCCCCCCCGGAGAACTCATTTTTAGATATTTGCTAGCACATCCTTGGTGAATACTCCAGATCATGCCTTGCAATAATTGATTAGAAGAACTGAGGAATGAATATTTGGTCTGGAGAAGAGAAGACTTAGAGGATGTGGTAGCCATCTTCCAATACTGAAAGGCTTTTCATGTGCAATAGAGATGGGATTTTTTTTCTGTGTGGCCTCAAAAGATAGAACCAGATGTAATAAAGATGTGTCAGCTTAAGCAAATCACTTAACCTCCCTGAACTTCAGTTTCTTCATTTATAAAATGAGAGAGTTGAACTAGCTAACCTTTAAGGTCCAAATTCTAATTCCACGATCCTTTACCATTCAATTCCCATTCCCAAGCAGCTATGCCTTAGCATCACAGTATGTAAGAACCTCTTAACCAAGGAATTTTCAACATAATGGATGTCTAAAAAAAAGGATGGAAATCATCTGAGTATTCTGCTCTGAGGACTATTGAGGGCTATGATGGTGTCTAAAAAAAGTTTCTTTATCCCTTTCTCCTAAAGAAAGGTTGTGCCTGAGATACATGCAGTATCCACATCTTGTAAAGCTGTCTCTACAAAATGGCTGAACCAGGTCAAAGGAAACCAACAGACCTTGAACCCATTGGTGAGTTATCAAGGTGTCTGCCACAAACATGTGATGACTTTCCCTGGCACAAGGGGCAGATTAAAACCATTCATTCCAGCATCAATGAAGGTGGCTAAAGTACATGCTGTAGAGCACTGAGAGCTTGGTCAAACATCAAAGATGCCAAGGTCATCCACTTCATTCCAGTCCATCACCAGCCATCTTGGCTTTTGTCTTGACACTGGACTTACATGACTCTGGAAGAAAGAATGAGGCTAACAACTTTGCACATCTCTATCTCACTGATATCCAACTCACACACAAATCAAGACATCATGGACCTCTTCAAAAAGGAAGAATGAGCATGAGCCTAAGGTGAGGCGAGTGAATGTACTCAGGAGAGAATGGAGGTTCCCAGAGTTATGAATGAGAGAGAAGGGGAGATCAACCAGTGTGTTAGATTTGAGCTCTGTGCTCCTGAGCCCCAACTGTGGCTACTGCCTGTGCCCCTAACTGGGGGGTGAGATACTAGGCAAAGAGTAAGACTGATCAATAAAGACAGAGGTCATCTGGAATGAATCAGTAAAGATGGAAGATGCCTAATTAAATTGTTGAAGCTCCAGTTCTTATACCAAACCTATATGATATTCCTCATTTCTTTAAGAGTCTGCTAATTTAATTGCCATTTCTTTGGAGGAGGGGAAGGAGAGAGAGAAGTGAAAGGAGGTAGAGGAGAAGAAGAAAGAAAAGGGGTAGGATCTGGCTCAGGGCATAGGGAGTACATTGGGAAAATTCCAGTTGCCTTTCGTGGTTGGGTTATAAATGTGCTATTAAAGCATTGGGAGCAAAACATGGGGGAAAGGGTATAAATAAAGCATACATACACATAATTGTTTATGAAGTTTTGAAGGAGAAAGGGCAAAAAATCACAATGGAAGCCTCTGAGCCAACACACTTATACCTGTCCTCCTGTCATTGTCTACATTAGATATTTGACATCAAGGAGAGCTCCATGGGCCTAATTAGCTTCTTTGAGCTTTAAGTAGTTGCTGGGGTTGGAGGAATCGGCAGAAAATTTTCAGGACCCTAAAATAGAGTTTCCAGAACCCCATAAGTGACAATGCTAATCTTTCAGTGTCCCCAGAAATAGTAGCTATCTTGGTAGAAAAGACCCTCGTACTCAGCATTCACTTATGCCAAAATGATTGTGGTCATTCAACCAAATTACCCATTTCCCTAAGAAGTATCATGAGGTGCTCATCACTTTCCTTCAGACATGGTGATGGGAAATAGGAGATCAATCATAAGACACTAAACTCCCAAACTGACTCTTGCTGAAAGCTGGCACTTTGGTGAGAAGACTAAAAAGAAGGGAAAATCAGACTCTAATATGAGTTTTATCTAAAGAAATTAATCTAATCAAACTGTTTTTAACTATTTAAAATATTAACTATTACCAGTAAGGCCTAAATCTCTGAAACACTACTGAATCTGGGAATAATGAGGAGTATTATTCCACTATATATGATATGTTATGATTGGCACCTACTTATAGAACCCAAAACTTGACAGTAAAGGGTGGGGTCACCTACATCATTGGGTCTAATTTCTGACTAGGTAAACCTGTTACATATGTTAGAGACTCATTACTCAGCAAGAATTGGAAGAGAATTAGACTAGCCACCAGGAAACCTGGGTTCTAATTGCCCTTTGGCTGAGTTATGTGATCTTGGGAAAATCACTTGACTTCTCAGGATTTCAATTCTCTTTGTGCAAAGTGAGATAGTTGAAAAAGAATAGAACAGAATATATTTATATGGGCTAATAATCATAAGGCCCTTTGTGCTTCATTTGATTCTTACAACAACCTTGTGAAGTAGGTAAAACAAGTATTTTACAGAGGAAATTGCCGTAGAAGCTAAGTGATTTATTGAAGGGCACACATAAGTGACAGAGCTGCTATTGGAATAAGATCCCAAAGACAAAGAAGCATTTGGGAAGAAGTAAAAATGTTCTGACTCTAACTCCAGTTTTTTCCCACTGTATCATGGACTAGATCAATATTTTTTTACCATTTTGAGTATAAATAGCCCTTTCAACCATTTCATAACTTTATGAGTACCCAATCATTCATATTGCATATTTTATATAAGCTAAGTCCCCGTGTAATAACTGCAAAGGTCTCAGGGATCCAATAAGTTGGTGAAAACCAATGTCCTTTTCTAGCTGACTCAAGTTATCATCTTCCATACTCTACACTTCAAATTGGAATACAGAATTCTCTTTTTATTATATCTTCATACAATCATGCCTTTGCTCACACCATTCTTGATATCTAGAATGCTGTCCCTTCCATTCTTTGCCTATTGAATTCCTGGTCAGTCAGCAAACATTTAAGTGCTTACTAGAGCCAATCACAATGCTAAGTGCAAAAGGAAAACAAAAACCAACCCTCTCTTCAAGAAGCTATTATTCTCCAATTGGGGAGATAGCATCCAAACAACTACATATATATATATATATATATATATGTATGTATATACATACAGGATAAAAAAAAACAATAATCTCAGAGGGTAAGGCAATAGCAGTAAGGGAAATCCAGAAAGGTTGGACTTCATCTGAGACTTGAAGGAAGCCAGGAAATAGTGGACAGTGAAAATGTACCAATTAAAGCCCATCCTCCTTGAAGCACATCTATGATTGTTCTAGTCAATAATGACCATTTCCCTTCATATAACACTTTGTAACTTTCTGATGCAAATTACTCTAATACATGAATTGAGGGTATTTGTAATACTTCTTCTCCTAAATCTTTATTTCACTTACATTTCTTTCTTTCCATTAATGGTAACATCATCTTCTCAGTCACGTAGGTTCAAAATATTGAAGTCATCCTCAACGATTCCTTCTTGTCCAATTAGTTGCCAAGTCCTATAGATTCTATCTCCACATTTTGAATGTGCACGAATTCCTTCCTAGTTCCATCCTAGTTCATCCCCTCTCACCTGAATATTGTAATAACCTCCTACTCAGGCTTCTGGCCTTCAGATTTTCCCTTTTCCACGTTTTTTCTCTTCAGAAAGACCAAAAGAATCTTCCAAGTACAGATCATTCACCTGCTTGTAATCTTTCAGTGGTTCCCTAAAATTTCTTTTTTTTTAAACCCTTACCTTCTGTCTTAGAATGGATACTAAGAGTTGACACTAAGGTAGAAGATTGATAAGGGTTAGGCAATAGGTCTTAAGTAACTTGCCCAGGGTCACACAACTAGGAAGTGTCTAAGAAATATATTCCTCATTCAGACACATTAAGTCCTCTACAATGTGGTTCCAATCTCCTTTCTAACATTATTTCACATTACTGCTTCATTTATTCCAAGTTCCAGCCAGTTTGGACCACTAGATGCTCCTAGTCACAATTCAAATGGCACTGTTGATGCCCCCATGCATTTGTTCACTTCATCACCCATTCTTGGGTTGCATTCGCTCATCATATCCTCTTGTCATATCTGCTTTGTCCTTCTCTGGAACCTCTCCATTGTTAGTATTCTCCCCCTTCTCAAAATTTCCTAGAGTACTTTAAGTTCTCTCTTGGTCCCCGTCCTCTCTACTTTGTATCACACTTTTCCATGGATGTATTCAAATTCCCCAATGGAATCTAAACTCTCCTGAGATAGGAATAATTCCATTTTTATCTTTGTGTACCTAATAGGTTACCGTGAACCCTGAAGGTAGTTAATAATGATTTAATTATTTGAATTGGATCAAAGTATGCTATCTTCCATGTTAGTTTATTTATATTTTTATTGGGTGGGTTGATTTTATATGAATATTCTCTTGCAACAATGGCCAGTATGGAAGTCTATTTTGCATAATAATTCATGTATAATCCAGTTTAAATTTCTTACCATCTCTGAGGGAGGAGGGAAGGAGACAATTTGAATCTTATAAATTCAAAAAAATGTCAAAAATTGTTATTAAGTGTAATTAGGAAAATAAAATATCTTCAAAATATAGAAAAAGAATTGGATCTGTGTCAATATCTTATTTCCAATAAGACTATTCTTCTTGAATGCAGAAACCATGTCTTATCTAAACTTTCTACCTGAATGCCCTTGCATGGAGCTCTGCATGCAATAGGCAATTACTAAATGTTTGTTATTGCTGTCATTTTCCCAACTCTAACATTCTGTGTCTTTTGAACAGGGGGACAACAGAAGCCTTTTTGGAAAAGGAATATTTTACCCCTTTCTGATATTTGTATGTCTTTCTTCCCTCAGATAGTGAAGTCCTTAAGAACAAAGACCAGATCTCTTCATTCAAATTGCGTTTTTATTCCACTTTTTAAAATGTTACCATGCCCTTGAGGATACTAGTGATATCCTATTTTACATATAAGCCAGTAATATATATTTTTCTTCTCTATTTGTAATTCTGGTCAACCTGCTGAGGATCATTGACAAAGGGGTCCTTAGTAAGGATATGATATAGTCAATTATCTGCATCAGAAAGAAAATGGCTCTCTTCCATTTATTTTCGCAGACACTGCCCAGAAGTAGCAGAGTTGTGGGACTGTGGGGAAAAAAAAGGAAAAAAGAAAGGTAGAAAAGATATCCAATACCAGCTTTACTCATAAGGTCCTAGTATGGCCAAAGGTGGTGGTGATGATGATGTTTCTATTATTAGCTGACATATATGTAGTGCTTTAAGTTTTCCAAAAACATTTTGCATATTTTACCCTATTTGATCCCTTAATATGAATGTTTTCCTTCTGCTGATTATCTCTAGTTCCTTCCTGTATATCTCTTATTTTTAGTCAGTTGTTTGCATGTTAGATTCCTTGAGGGCAGAGTCTGTTTTTTGCCTCTCTTTACATCCCCAACACTTAGTCCAGTGTCTGACACATAGTAGGGATTTAATAACTAGTTTACTGACTCACCTACAAAAGGTTGTGCTTTGGGATCCACATCATTCATAAGGTCCCAGAAACTACCCTAGCTTTAAAGTACTTTCTTGGTCAGAGTCCATACAAAATTCTAGCTCACGAAGGATGTCCCTCAATTGGAAAATGGTTGTACAAACTGTGGTATGTGATGGTGATGAAATACCATTGGAACAAGGAATGATGAACAGAATGTTTTCAGAAAGAGCTGGGAAGACCTAAATGAACTGATGCAGAGTGAAATAAACAGAATCAGGAAAACATTATATATGGTAACTGCACTTTTGTAGAATGTTCAAATGTGATAGACTTTGTTACTAACAGCAACACAAAGATCCAGGACAATTCTGAGAGACTTATGTCAAAGAATGTTATCTACCCACCTCCAGAAAGAGAACTGTTGGAGTAGGAATGCAGGTGAAAACATATGATTTATCATTTGTGTGTTTGGTTATATTATTTGAGGTTTTGGTTTTATAAGATTATTCTCTTACAAAAATGAATAACATGGAAATATGTTTTGTGTGATAATAAAAAATGAAAAAAAAAACTCTAGTTCAAATACCCCTTCTAAAGTGCTTTCTTAGACTAGTCCAACCAGAAGCCACATTAATCCAAAGAAAAAGACATTTACTCAAATAATATGGCAAAAGCCAAAATGATGAGAGATCCTCCAGACATTCCAGGGGTATGTTTTCCTATCAGTTTCCATTCTACCAATGTGAGAGGTACACAAAACACACATGTGACCACAAGACACAAATGGAGAAGAAACCCAGATAGGAAGCACCTGTGACTGGAGACCACCTCTAAAGAGGTACCATAGGTAAAGAATGCTCTTGACCAGAAAACACAAAAGCCTGGGGTAACTCCCACATCTGGTGCCAATGTCCACTGATGCTGTAACCATACTGCTTTCTCCTGGACTTCTTCATTCAACAACTGCCCATCTGTTTCTCTAATGAGCTGCTTCTCTCTCCTGGTCCCCAGACTGTCTTTAGCAGTGAAGCAGCTTCTTTCCCAAAGGGGGAGGGGATGTGCTTGACTCTCAAAGGCTAACTTTAGCTCTTTTATGAAGCTAACCACAGCCAGCCACAGTGAGCCAACCAACTAGAGAAAGCCTCAGAAACGTCTAAGTCTTTCCTTTAAACTTTTTTATCTCTTCTGAATGATAGCCTCAAATTCCCTTTAATTCCTCCAGTATACCCAAATCACCAGTCTGGGAGCCCCTTCAAGTCATCACAGGACCTCTATTTAGCAAAACTCCAAAGGAGTTCCTGTAAGGACATTCCTTTCAACTCTCCTCCCTCCCACTCCCAATACCTCTGGTTTCTCTGAAAGTTCAGCTTGAAAACAAAAACAAAAAAAGAGTCAGGTGGCATTCCTGCATCCTCTTCTCCTTTGTCTTAATTCCTACCAATAGCCACTGATCTTATCTCCATTTAATAGTTGAGGAAACTTAGACTCATAGAAGTTAGAGGGCTTGCTTACCCATGATTACCGCCAGAACCAGCATTTGCAGTTAGGTCTTTCTGGACTCCAAGGCCAGTACCCCTTCACATCACACTATTAATTAAGCCAAAACAAAGCATCATTGTAAAATTTCCTCTTATATCAGTGGCTCCTCCTCTTGCTAAAGCCATCCCACAGGAGCTAAGTATTTTCATTCCACTCTCTTAGCCCTGCTAAAAGCAGGATACTTCCCATTCTACGTTTTATTTGATTGTGCCCCCATCAAAGCAGTTGGGGCTTCCACTGAACATTTTCTTTCTTTGTTCAATTTCCCTGTGGCTCTCTCACCTTGGGTACTTGTCTTAGGCAGGGCTGAACTGAGAACTCATTCCAGTCTGGTAGAGAAGCTGGTGGGTGGAGGAGTCTGGAGTCCCAACGTACAATTAAAAGGTATTAGGCATTAAATCCTAATCCTTCACACCCCCCAGGTGTCTTTAGAGTATAATGATGTAAATACTACCAGATACAAATATGAGGCAGCTGCCAAATCTAATTCATTTCTCAAAATTCTTCTTGTCCCTCTTAAACTCTCCCTGAGTTCTCTCTCATGCCTGCCCTTCTCCTCCCACCCCTTTGATGGCATCCATTCAACCAGAAAGTCAAAGGAAACTCAACTAACTCATAGAGGTGGTGCCTGTGATGAAGAGGAAAATGAATATTTTGTTCAAGGACCTTGATGTAGATGAGGCAAGAGAGAAACAAGGCATAAAAATTATTTATTAAAAATTCAGGATTCAGGATTCTGTTAACAAGATTCAGGAAACTGTTAACAAGAAACGTTATATTACTTTGCCCTTGATACTCTGTCCATATCTGTGCTCTGTGACTGCAAGGCTATCATCACCCTCATTGTCTAATCCAGACCATTTGTGGTACTTCCTTTTACAAATGTAACCCAATTGGGACAGATCTCCTTGAACCCAGTACTTGCATGGTCCTGGCTTGAGAATCTTGGGCAATCAGCTTATTATTCTAAATGAAACTCAACTTCTGAGAGGTCTTGAAAGAGCAGAATATTGGGAGTATAAAAATCAATTTCACAAAAGTATATTGGAATGGGGAGCAGCAGGGTGGGTGGAGAGCCAGGCCTGAAGATAGGAGGTCCTGGGTTCAAATCTCACCTCAGAAACTTCTAAGCTGTGTGATCGTGGGCAAGTCACTTAATCCCCACTGCCTAACCCTTACCATTCTTCTGCCTTAGAATCAATACTTATGTTGATTTTAAGACAGAAGGTAAGGGTTTATTGTGGGGCTTTTTAAAAGTACATTGGAATGGAAGCCCTCAGCCCTGAGTTCTAGACACAAATTCAATAGACAAGAGAACCAGCATAAATTCCTCTTTACCAATCTCTTCAGCTCACCCTAATTCCAACCCAGCACTTGGAGACAATAATTCTGGGCCAGAAGAGGAGGCCAGTAGCTTGATATGAAGAAACTAGAACTAGCAAAGGAATCATCAAGAGGGCCTGGCTTTAGTTTCTGTTCTCTGTTAACAACTCCTTGTGTAGCCTTTGGAAAGTCACTTCACAGTGGTGGTAACTATGATAATCACACATGCTCATGTGCATGCATACACACACACACATACACACTGTCTCCTTGCAACAGACCCCAAAATTCCTAGTCTGGGCTCTCTTGCTGGCGCTCTCTAGCCTCAAGTTTCCTTATTTATAAAAACTAGTCTAAATAAGTAGTACTCTTTTGGTATCAGCACCTCTTTACACTCTTAAATATTATTTTCTTAATAATAAATTAATTTTATAATAAAAGAATAATATTAAATAATAATTAAGCTTTGCTTTATGCAGATTTTATCAATATACACCACATTAGGAATTTAAATGGACAAATATTCTTAATATTTATTCATTTGTTTAAAATAATAAATTCATTACATGTTAACATAAATAACATGTAATATGGTTAATATAGCTATGAAAAATAGCTATATTTTCCAAAACAGAAACGTTAATGAGAATAGAATTATTTTATATATTTTTGCAAACCTCTTTAATGTAGGGTTTAACTGAGGATTGTTGTATTCTCCTGTCTGCTTCTATGTTAAATCTATTATATGTGGTTTTGATTGAAGCATTTGAAGAAAAGATGACCTCACACAGCTGTGTAATTAGAAAAGAGGAGTCTTTTCATAGATAAATAATGTCAGTATTATTATGAAATAGTTCAATTTCATGGACCGTCTTAAAGGTTCTTGGGGACCTCCAACAATCCTCAAATCACACATTGAAAACTATTGAAATTAGGTGATCTGTTAGGTACCTTCCCATCTCTAACTTCATATGATGTCCATTTCATGAGCTGTTTGGGCCCATTGTTTTTTCTGTCTGTATTTTGATCCCTTTCTTGGCTTGTCTACATTTCCTTGGAGATGTTGGGCATGGAAAGGAAATGAAACCAAAATCTACCAGTTGAGTTTTTTGTCAGCAGCCCTAATGTAGGAGGAAGTTGATAGCATTGGTTCAAATGAAGCTTAGTTGGTTTCTTTTAAATTATATCCATTCTATTCAGCTGTATAGCCACTTGACTTGGCAAGAGTCCACAAAGCCACAAGATACCAAAACTGACAGTCTTGTAGGTTTAGGCAGTTTTCTCTTGATTTTTTGTACTTACTTGTATGTTTGTTATCAAAGAACAATTTGGCATCAGATCAGACCCCTGACTCTCAATCATTCTCTCTACCACTAAAAACCAGCCAGCTCTTCTGCCTGGGCTTATTGACTTCAGCTTCAAATCATCTTACAGTCCACATTGCCTCCAGCAAGGGTCTAGAGTAGCAAGAGTGGGCAGACAGGCTTCCTAATGTGGTTGTCCCTCCTCCTGGGATGGACTGAATGCTGTTGACCCCAGATAGTAGGAGAACAACTTTTGATTATATGTGTATGGTGTGTGAGGGAAGGAGTAATGTCATCCTCCACATAGAAAAGGCTAAAAAGCTTGCTTTTAGAAAAGCATGATGCTAAAGTATGAAAGGGAATTCTTTATTCTCTTTGTCTATTTTAAATGAATCAACCAAAAACTTAAACACTTCTACTTAACACTAAGTAAAGGGGTTCACAAGTCAGGAGAGTTCCACCCTTTTAACTCATTAATCAGTCAGAAACTTGTGAATCCTTTGATAAGAGTTTACACCCTCAGAGGATGAGAGGTGGATCCCACAGACACTGCACGCCTGGGCAGTGCTAGGCACTTCAGAAGCTGTGATTGGCCCCTGTGAAGAGAGGAAGGGACAGGAAGTGATGTGGGAAAAGGACTATAAAAAGTCCGGAACTTCCTGTCTGGAGGTCTTCGGCTTGAATCTTTGGCTTGGAGCTTTGGCTGATGACTTGCCTCTTGGATGTGGCTTTGGACTTGAACCTCATCTTCGACTTGGGACCGTGGCTTCTTGGACTGTTCCTGGAATTTCTCCTTTGGGTTTCATCTTGGGTGAGTGAGTCGCTGGCCTTCCCTTCCTGGCTTCTGGAGAGATTAGTTCCAGAGAGGCCATATTCTCCATGAGGAGGCTGCGTTGCTGGAACCTTTGCATAAGACATCAACAAGTCCTCTGGCTGAGGGTTAATGATCGCTGCCAAGGCTCAGCTGGACCCTGGAGCAACATTTAGTGTAATAGGTTAGACATTTTCTCTACCCTATTTTTACATTTCTTTATTTTCACTCTTTCCACCTCTTTGTAAATAAAAACTATTAAAAGTCATTTTGATTTGAGCTATAATATTTTTAATTGGAAAACACAATATTACTTTAGAATTCTCATATTTTAGTCAACCCCCTAAATTTAATTCCTTATAAAAGTAAGTGCTCTGCTCCCTAATCTGAAGCAAGTTCAAACATTCTGTAACTGATTGCCATCTGTTATCCCTGCACTAAGGACATGTATTGTTGATGGAGTGCCTAGTTGGAACTCAGGTGCATTCAAAAAACACTAACTGGTCTGGCTCTTCCCTGTGTGGCTGCATTCTGGGCAAGGATAAAGGCTTTGGGTCTTCCCAATTTAAGGAGAACATTTGGCCTGTCTTCTGTTCTTTGCCCATTTTCATTTATGATTATGACTTGGTGGCCTTGAAAGGTCAATTGAGATCTTAGGTTGGAGTCCATGCTGAAATTTGCCAGGAACTAGGCAATGAGGAATAAAATCCCAAATGACCTTCCCTGTCCATTCCAGCAGTATCAGAGATAAAGATGTCCACCAATCAGCTATACTGAATTAGAAATGGTACAAGAAAATGCTATGTAATATCTGCATTAAGTCAGAGCCTATTCTTCCAAGAAAGAAAGGGATATAAAAGGCATATGGTGCCCTCAGGGCCTAGGGGAGGGGGAATGTTTGAATTCTGTTCTTACTGCCTTTTTAAAATAAATATCCTTTGGGGGGCAGCTAAGAAGCTCAGTGGATTGAGAGCCAGACCTAGAGAGGAAAGGTCCTGGGTTCAAATCTGCCCTCAGACACTTCCTGACTGTGTGCCCATGGACAAGTCACTTAACCCCCATTTCCTAGGCCTTACCACTCTTCTATCTTGGACCCAATACACAGTATTGATTCTAAGACAGAAAGTAAGGGTTTTGAAAAATATAACCCTTTGTAAAAGAAAATTGATGGACTTCCGGTTAAGATGGCGGCTTAGAGAAAGCTGAAGTTCAGATCTCCGGAAAACCCTTCCCGACCGATCTCAAACTAGAAGCTCCTAAGGCGCCGAAATTCAAAACGATCAACAGCACAGACCCTGGGAACCATCCTCCTGGACCTGGACCCGGTTCAAAAGGTACGGCTCCCCTTAAAAGCCAGAACCCGAGATCCCTCGGACCTCAGGGGTAGGAGCGCAGAGTCCAAGGCTCCCGGAAGCAGCAGCCGCGCTGGGCTCAGAGAGCAGGGTCTGAGGAACAACAACCCTCAGGGCCTTCTACCCAAGTCCCAGTCCGGGTGAAAGTTACTGCCTGGGGCTTCCGCTGCAAAGAGCCGGTCTGTCAAAGAGCCAGTCGGTCCAGGTGAAAGTTACTGCCTGGGGCCTCCGCTGCAAAGAGCCGGTCGGTCCGGGTGAAAGTTACTGCCTGGGGCCTCCGCTGCAGAGAGCTGGTCAAAACAACAGCAACCCTCAGGGCGGGCAAGACAGCCTCACGGGCTGGATCCTGCTATCCAAGTCTCAGTGAAAGTCTGTGCTCTCGGAGCTTGGGGAAGCGGCAGCCCATCCCCCCGCAGGCCGACGAAACAGCCTCACGGCCAGGGATTCTGAAGGCAACTTCCGGAAATCGAGCCAGGGGGAGAGTGTGGCCTCGTGGTCCGACCCTTCCATTCCAGTTCCAGTGAGGCATATTCAGTTTAACCCAGGGAAAGCTCTTAGAACCAACATCTGCCCAGGACTAAAGCCTCTGATCACCAGACAAAGACAAGAAAAGCCAATCCTCCACGTTCAGAGATGACAAACTCCACAGAAGCACAGAAGCCCCAAAATACCAAGAAAAATAAGAAGAAAGGGGCGACTCTGGACACATTCTATGGAGCCAAAATACAAAATAGAGAGCAGATAGAAGAAGATATACAAGAAAATTCTCCAAAATCATCCAAAGGAAATAGAAACTCTCCACAAACCCATGAAGAATTTGAATCAGAAAGGACCAAAAAGATGGAAGCCCTCTGGGAGGAAAAGTGGGAAATGATGCAAAAGAAATTCACGCATCTACAAAACCAGTTTGACCAAACTGTAAAAGAAAACCAGGCTTTAAAGCAAGAACTAATAAAGCAAAGCCAAAACACCAAGAAATTAGAAGAGAACATAAAATATCTCACCGACAAGGTGATAGATCTGGAAAACAGGGGGAGAAGAGAAAATTTAAGAATAATTGGACTCCCAGAAAAGCCAGAAATAAACACCAAACTGGACATGGTGATACAAGATATAATCAAAGAAAATTGCCCAGAGATTCTAGAACAAGGGGGCAATACATCCACTGACAGAGCTCACAGAACACCTTCTACACTAAACCCCCAAAAGACAACTCCCAGGAATGTAATTGCCAAATTCCAAAGCTATCAAACAAAAGAAAAAATCCTACAGGAAGCCAGAAAAAGACAATTTAGATATAAAGGAATGCCAATCAGGGTCACACAAGACCTTGCAAGTTCTACGCTGAATGATCGTAAGGCATGGAACATGATCTTCAGAAAGGCAAGAGAGCTGGGTCTCCAACCAAGAATCAGCTACCCAGCAAAACTGACTATATACTTCCAAGGGAAAGTATGGGCATTCAACAAAATAGAAGACTTCCAACTTTTTGCAAAGAAAAGACCAGAGCTCTGTGGAAAGTTTGATACCGAAAATCCAAGAGCAAGGAATACCTGAAAAGGTAAATATTAAGGAAAGGGGAAAAATGTTATCTTCTTTTACTCAAACTCTCTTCTATAAGGACTACATTTATATCAACCTATGTATACTAATATGTGGGGAAAATGTAATGTATAAATAGGGGGTAAAGAAAGACCAAATAGAATAATGGTTCTCACACAAAGATTCACAGGGGAAGGGGAGGGGAAGAAAACTCCTATAAGAAGGAGAGGAAGAGGGGGGGGGGTTTACTTAAACCTCAATCTCAGGGAAATCAACTCTGAGAGGGAAAAACATCCAGATCCATTGGGATCTTGAATTCTATCTTACCCAACAAGGGTAAGGAGAAGGGAAAACCAAGGGGGGGAGGGGGAGAGGGAGAACAAAAAGGGAGGGAAAGAGAGGGGGGAGGGGGAGGGAACAAAAAGGGAGGGGCTAAAAAGGGAAACATCAAGGGAGGGGACAAGGGGGACTGATTCAAAGTAAATCACTGGACTAAAAGGTAGAGCCAAAGAAGAAAAGGTTTGAATTAGGGAAGGCAATCAAAATGCCAGGGAGTCCACAAATGACAATCATAACTTTGAACGTGAATGGGATGAACTCACCCATAAAACGTAGACGAATAGCTGAATGGATTAGAATCCAAAACCCTACCATATGTTGTCTTCAAGAAACACACATGAGGCGGGTTGACACCCACAAGGTCAGAATTAAAGGATGGAGTAAGACCTTCTGGGCCTCAACTGATAGAAAGAAGGCAGGAGTGGTAATCATGATATCTGATAAAGCCAATGCAAAAATAGACCTGATCAAAAGGGATAGGGAAGGTAATTATATTTTGTTAAAAGGGACTCTAGACAATGAGGAAATATCATTAATCAACATGTATGCACCAAATAATATAGCACCCAAATTTCTAATGGAGAAACTAGGAGAATTGAAGGAAGAAATAGACAATAAAACCATACTAGTGGGAGACTTAAACCAACCATTATCAAATTTAGATAAATCAAATCAAAAAATAAATAAGAAAGAGGTAAAAGAAGTGAATGAAATCTTAGAAAAATTAGAATTAATAGACATATGGAGAAAAATAAATAGGGATAAAAAGGAATACACCTTCTTCTCAGCACCACATGGCACATTCACAAAAATTGACCATACATTAGGTCACAGAAACATAGCACACAAATGCAAAAAAGCAGAAATAATGAATGCAGCCTTCTCAGATCACAAGGCAATAAAAATAATGATTAGTAATGGTACATGGAAAACCAAATCTAAAACCAATTGGAAATTAAACAATATGATACTCCAAAACCGTTTAGCTAAAGAAGAAATCATAGAAACAATTAATAATTTCATCAAGGAAAATGACAATGGCGAAACATCCTTTCAAACCTTTTGGGATGCAGCCAAAGCGGTAATCAGAGGCAAATTCATATCCCTGAAAGCTCATATTAACAAACAAGGGAGAGCAGAGATCAATCAATTGGAAATGCAATTGAAAAAACTCGAAAGCGATCAAATTAAAAACCCCCAGCAGAAAACCAAATTAGAAATCCTAAAAATTAAGGGAGAAATTAATAAAATCGAAAGTGATAGAACTATTGATTTAATAAATAAGACAAGAAGCTGGTACTTTGAAAAAACAAACAAAATAGACAAAGTACTGGTCAATCTAATTAAAAAAAGGAAGGAAGAAAAGCAAATTCACAGCATTAAAGATGAAAAGGGGGACAGCACCTCCAATGAGGAGGAAATTAAGGCAATCATTAGAAATTACTTTGCCCAATTATATGGCAATAAATACACCAATTTAGGAGAAATGGATGAATATATACAAAAATACAAACTGCCTAGACTAACAGAAGAGGAAATAGAATTCTTAAATAATCCCATATCAGAAATTGAAATCCATCAAGCCATCAAAGAACTTCCTAAGAAAAAATCCCCAGGGCCTGATGGATTCACCTGTGAATTCTATCAAACATTCAGAGAACAGTTAACCCCAATACTATACAAACTATTTGACATAATAAGCAAAGAGGGAGTTCTACCAAACTCCTTTTACGACACAAACATGGTACTGATTCCAAAACCAGGCAGGTCAAAAACAGAGAAAGAAAACTATAGACCAATCTCCCTAATGAATATAGATGCAAAAATTTTAAATAGGATACTAGCAAAAAGACTCCAGCAAGTGATCAGAAGGATCATTCACCATGATCAAGTAGGATTCATACCAGGGATGCAGGGCTGGTTCAACATTAGGAAAACCATCCACATAATTGACCACATCAACAAGCAAACTAGCAAGAACCACATGATTATCTCAATAGATGCAGAAAAAGCCTTTGATAAAATACAACACCCATTCCTATTAAAAACACTAGAAAGCATAGGAATAGAAGGGTTGTTCCTAAAAATAATAAACAGTATATATCTAAAACCAACAGCTAATATCATCTGCAATGGGGATAAACTAGATGCATTCCCAATAAGATCAGGAGTGAAACAAGGATGCCCATTATCACCTCTACTATTTGACATTGTACTAGAAACACTAGCAGTAGCAATTAGAGAAGATAAAGAAATTGAAGGCATCAGAATAGGCAAGGAGGAGACCAAGTTATCACTCTTTGCGGATGACATGATGGTCTACTTAAAGAATCCTAGAGATTCAACCAAAAAGCTAATTGAAATAATCAACAACTTTAGCAAAGTTGCAGGATACAAAATAAACCCACATAAATCATCAGCTTTTCTATATATCTCCAACACAGCTCAGCAGCAAGAACTAGAAAGAGAAATCCCATTCAAAATCACCTTAGACAAAATAAAATACCTAGGAATCTACCTCCCAAGACAAACACAGGAACTATATGAACACAACTACAAAACACTCGCCACACAACTAAAACTAGACTTGAACAAATGGAAAAACATTAACTGCTCATGGATAGGACGAGCCAATATAATAAAAATGACCATCCTACCCAAACTTATTTATCTATTTAGTGCCATACCCATTGAACTACCAAAATACTTCTTCACTGATTTAGAAAAAACCATAACAAAGTTCATTTGGAAGAACAAAAGATCAAGGATATCCAGGGAAATAATGAAAAAAAACACATATGATGGGGGCCTTGCAGTCCCAGACCTCAAACTATATTACAAAGCAGCAGTCATCAAAACAATTTGGTACTGGCTAAGAAACAGAAAGGAAGATCAGTGGAATAGACTGGGGGAAAACGACCTCAGCAAGACAGTATACGATAAACCCAAAGATCCCAGCTTTTGGGACAAAAATCCACTATTCGATAAAAACTGCTGGGAAAATTGGAAGACAGTGTGGGAGAGACTAGGAATAGATCAACACCTCACACCCT
The DNA here is from genome assembly GCF_027887165.1 of Monodelphis domestica. NCBI lineage: Eukaryota > Metazoa > Chordata > Mammalia > Didelphimorphia > Didelphidae > Monodelphis > Monodelphis domestica. The sequence continues at coordinate 301,911,775 of NC_077230.1, forward strand.
ACACCAAGATAAATTCAAAATGGGTGAGTGACTTAAACATAAAGAAGGAAACCATAAGTAAATTGGGTAAACACAGAATAGTATACATGTCAGACCTTTGGGAGGGGAAAGGCTTTAAAACCAAGCAAGATATAGAAAGAATCACAAAATGTAAAATAAATAATTTTGACTACATCAAACTAAAAAGCTTTTGTACAAACAAAACCAATATAACTAAAATCAGAAGGGAAACAACAAATTGGGAAAAAATCTTCATAGAAACCTCTGACAAAGGTTTAATTACTCATATTTATAATGAGCTAAATCAATTGTACAAAAAATCAAGCCATTCTCCAATTGATAAATGGGCAAGGGAAATGGATAGGCAGTTCTCAGATAAAGAAATCAAAACTATTAACAAGCACATGAAGAAGTGCTCTACATCTCTTATAATCAGAGAGATGCAAATCAAAACAACTCTGAGGTATCACCTCACACCTAGCAGATTGGCTAACATAACAGCAAAGGAAAGTAATGAATGCTGGAGGGGATGTGGCAAAGTAGGGACATTAATTCATTGCTGGTGGAGTTGTGAACTGATCCAACCATTCTGGAGGGCAATTTGGAACTATGCCCAAAGGGCGACAAAAGAATATCTACCCTTTGACCCAGCCATAGCACTGCTGGGTCTGTACCCCAAAGAGATAATGGACACAAAGACTTGTACAAAAATATTCATAGCTGCGCTCTTTGTGGTGGCCCAAAACTGGAAAACGAGGGGATGCCCATCAATTGGGGAATGGCTGAACAAACTGTGGTATATGTTGGTGATGGAATACTATTGTGCTCAAAGGAATAATAAAGTGGAGAAGTTCCATGGAGACTGGAACAACCTCCAGGAAGTGATGCAGAGCGAGAGGAGCAGAACCAGGAGAACATTGTACACAGAGACTAATACACTGTGGTATAATCGAACGTAATGGACTTCTCCATTAGGGGCGGTGTAATGTCCCTGAACAACTTTCAGGGATCCAGGAGAAAAAAAACACCATTCATAAGCAAAGGATAAACTATGGGAGTGGAAACACCGAGAAAAAGCAACTGCCTGAATACAGAGGTTGAGGGGACATGACAGAGGATAGACTTTAAATGAACACTCTAATGCAAATACTATCAACAAAGCAATGGGTTCAAATCAAGAAAACATCTAATGCCCAGTGGACTTACGCGTCGGCTATGGGGGGTGGGGGGGAGGAAAAGAAAATGATCTATGTCTTTAACGAATAATGCTTGGAAATGATCAAATAAAATATATTAAAAAAAAAAAAAGAAAATTGATGTTAATGGGTTGAATGCAACTGAGATGTTAATCACTTGCAACTAACAGTACACTATAGTGAGGGCTAGAATTGATAGTATATTAGAAAAAATACCCCCAGGTATTTCCTTCAGAACTTTGAGTAGTCTCTCAGAACCCCTAGAACCAGTATTGTAAGAAAATGAGTCTAGAGCCTCACTCCACCTACATTTTAGTTATCAACACCATCTTTGACCCTGTTTCTTCCCATGGGCTGATTGCAATAGAATTTAATGATGATAGAACTGTCTCAGGACTTAATATGCTTTAGTAAGAGGAACCAACTAACATTTTGAAAGCAGCAAGAGCAGAAACAAATAGTTATCCAATGCCTGCTATGGGAAGTTCACTGAGCTAAGGCAGTATCAAGAATCAGGAATTTGACAGAAGTTCCTTCTTGGCTCTCCTCCCTTCTCCCCCTTTTCTTTTCGTGGAGCTTAAATGTACTGAGGAAGAGTGGCCCAGTAAACATAATGACTAAGATAATGTAAATCAGAACAATAACAACAAAAAAAGAAACAATGCTGCATGGTTACGATTGTCAATTATGGCCACAAAGGAAAAAAAGAATAAAATACACCTCCCTTCTTTCTTTGAGGAGATGGAGACAATGTGTGGAACATTGTATATGCTGCCAAACTCAACTGATGTTGGTTAATTTTGTTGAAGGGCTTCTTTTCTCTCCTTTTTTGTATTCATTGTTACAAAGACTGCCTCTGGGAAGCAGAACAGAAAGGGCATATTAATTTGGAAATATTGAGTCCCTGCCAGCTTTAAAGCAATGGACCTATAATACCATCGGAACTTCCAATGAAAAAACTCCCTTTATTTATGCCACCTAGAGCAACAGCTGGGCAGTCAGACCAAGAGTCAGAGTTCAGATCTTACCTCTGAAACATCCTGGCTGTGTTATTCTGGGAACATCCTCTCAGAGGCCACCAGAGATTTCCTAAAACTATAAATCAATACCGAGAGCAGAAACTGTTTCCTTCCTTCCTTCTTCCCTTTCTTTTTCTTTCTTTCTTACTTTCTTTTTTCTTTCTTCTTTCTTTCCTTCTTTCTGTATTCCTTTCTTTCCTTCCTTCCTTCCTTTCTTTTTCTTTCTTTCTACCCTCCTTTCTTTCTTTCCTCTCTTTATATCCATATTGTTTAGCCCAGTGCATGGGATGCATAATAAAGGCTGGTTGATTTTATTTGACAGTCAACATTGGGGTAAGAATTTCTTCACTAAGGCTTCCCTGCATCAATAAATACTACCTTCACAATAGCCCAGTAAAGTAGATAATCTGAGTACTATTTTAATTTCCTTGCACTGCAAGTGAACAAAGAGACACTGAGTGACTCGACCAACCCACCCTAAGAAATAGCAAGAATCAAATCTTAGCCTTATGATTCTAAGCCCAGTGCCCTGTCCCCTTTACTCAACTGTTATCTGAAAAATAAGAGAATAGAAAAGATAATCTGTGAGGTTTCTTTCAGAACTAACCTTCTATAATCCAGAACTGCCAAAGGGCAATAGTTGAGAGCAGTAATTACCCCCCTTTGGAAATTTATCAAGGGGGTGGATGCAACAGGTCAGTGGCAAAGCTGGGATCAGAAGCCCTATACAAGCAGCCTGCCTGCCTCTTTCTCTGATTGCTCAGGACAGATCAAGTTCCCCCCTACCCCTCCTGCTTAGCTTCACTATGATCCAGTATTTTAAAAGCAGCTTTTTAAACAATCCTTCTGTCGGTCTTAATGACAACTCTAAGACAGAAGGGCAAGGAACAGGCAAATGTGATTAAGTGACATGCCCAGGTCACATAACTAGGAAGGGTCTGAGGCCAGATTTGAACCCAGGTCCTCTTGACTCCAGGCCTAGAGCTCTATCCTCTGTGCCACTTAGCTGCCTCCCCCCCCCCCCCCCCCACCAAAAGCAGCTTTAAAATAAAAAATTAACTAAAACATAGACAGACAAATGAACTAAAACTAAAACATAAAACATAATTAGGAATGTCAGAAGGTCTTATTTCAGGTGAGCAAGATTTTCTGGAAAGTAGCTATCATTCATTTCAAAGAGAAGAATGTGGGGTTGCTCAGTTGTGTGTGTATGTCTGTACAAGTTCCTGAGAATCGGGTTGATTTTTTTCCCAGAATTTGGATTTACAACAAGGTAATATAATAGTTGGGGCACTAGTCCTGGAGTCATGAAGACCTGAGTTAAAATCCAGTCTCAGACACTTATTAGCTTACAAGCCACGTGATCCTATGTTTGCCTCAATTTCCTCAATAGTAAAATAGAGATAATAATAGCAGCTACATCCCAGGTTGTTGTTAGGGCAGAATGAGACGCTTGCAAAGTGCTTACCACAGTGCATGACACTTAGAAGACCCTGAATAAATGATTGTTTCCTCTCTTTATTCCTTAGAAAGATATCTGTGGTCATTTACAGCCATATTTGGATGACATTCCAGCTCTGGAGTGGTGGGTACCTGAATACAGACTGGACTCGTGGGACCAGAAAGCTCTTCAAACAAAGACCACCGCCATTTTCACCATCACTCCAGCACCTAATTGATCCTACTGCAATTGGACTACTTGGACTCAGTTATGCAAACTACATTTAGGGATTCATTCTTTCCCACTCCAGGAGATTTCCATCTCCTCCATAGCCAAACAAACCTCTGTCTGCCTGGTCTGGAAATCAGACACCTCTAAAGTAGCCATCCTTTACCTGCCCATTCAAAACTCTTGAAATACTGCCCATTCGGTATTCAAATATCACCTTTAAAGTCTAGAACAGCTGGGTGGCTCAGAAGATTGCGAGCCAGGCCTAGACATGGGAGGTCCTGGGTTCAAATCTAGCCTCAGACACTTCTCAACTGTGTGACCCTGGGCAAGTCACTTAACCCCCATTGCCTAGCCCTTACCACTCTTCTGTCTTGGAACCAATATATAGTACTGATTCTAAAACAGAAGGTAAGGGTTTATTTAAAAAAATAATAAAGTCTAGAACTGGCCCTTTTGTAAGATGATCAAGGTTGTCATGAGCTCGGGAATCAATGCTCTGGAAATTCCCTAATGCTCTCCTGGTCCCAATGTGACTATGTAGTTTTTAACTGATTCTTATAGTTAGATGCCAAGTTTTTGTATTTATTCTTGGTTTTGGTTTTCAATTTGGCAAGTGAGTTTCAGTTCACTTATTATAATTTGAGTCCTCTTAAGGAGGAGCAAGGAGAGGTAGCATGATGGAGCAGATAGTCAGTCTTGGAGGCAAGAAATCCTGGATTCAAGAGTTGCCATTTAAATATAATGGCATTTTGGCAAGTTATTTAAACTCTCAGGCAACCCTGAGTAATTGTAAATTACAGACAAGTAGCCCAGCTATCAGTGAAGGAAGTTTTCTCATTGGAAATTCTCTCCATGAATCATAGGATCATAGATTTCCATCTGGAAGGGATTTTAAAGGCCATCCATCTAGTCCAAAACTTACAGGTAATAAATGAGAAAATAAGGATTCAAACTCAGTTCCTCGGCTCCAAATTAACATGAGCTATACTGCCTCCCAGTGAAATCATAGGTCTAGACACCCCCTTCTCTGATCCCCCAAATGAAAATTAGAAGGGCCACTTCCTGACAGAGCAGGAGGAAGAGAGAAAAAGTCTGTCATCTTAGCAAGACCTATCTGAGCTGACATGCCCTTTCTTGAAAACTCTGATTGTTCCTTAGCTTAGTTGAAATATAATTTCATTCAAACATACATCTATTGAATTCTCAGTGACAGAAGCAGGCTTCAAATCACTACATCCAGGTTTTCAGAAGAAGGGTTGGTGATGTAATAGAGTCATTCATCATCTTGGAGCCCTATATAGATCTGTCTAGATAGTGTCATCAAAACAATTATCTTGGCGGAATTGTCTCCAAATTCTTGTTGCAGAGTTCAGAGAGGCCACAGACTCTGTGCAGGCCAGCTCTCTGTGCTCAGGCAGATGGCTCTCTCAAATGAGCCCCTGAAGTACAGCCCAAGGCTATAGAAAACTATAAGACATAAAACTCCTGGATGTCCCTAATACTGGGAGAGTGTAAGTACTCTGCCAGTCACCATAGGGCAGTAGGAAGAATAATAAAGCTTCCTTCACTTTACATGGCAGGGAATTTTGGATTCTGAGGGAAAATACTCAATCTTTTCTCAGCCTCTGGTAACATTTATCCCAACAAAGGGGCTCTGAAGTTCTCCATCCCCATTCCTTCCTTTGCCATCCTTTCCTTGCTTTTCCTTTACCTTCCCTTCCTTTCCTTTTCCCTTCTCTTCCCTTTCCCTTCCTTTTCCCTTCCCTTCCCTTCCTTTCCTTTTCCCTTCTCTTCCCTTTCCCTTCCTTTTCCCTTCCCTTCCCTTCCTTTCCTTTTCCCTTCCCTTCCCTTCCTTTTCCCTTCCCTTCACTTTCCCTTCTCTTTCCCTTTCCTTTCCCTTCACTTTCCCTTTCCCTATCCCTAACCCTTTCCCTACCCCTACCCCTTTCCCTTTCCCTTCCCTTTCCTTCCTTTCCTTTTCCCTTCCCTTCCCTTTCTCTTTCCTTCTCTTCTCTTTCCCTTCCCTTCTCTTCCCTTTTCCTCCCTTTCCCTTCTTTCCCTTTCCCTTCTTCTTCCCTTCCCTTCCCTGCTTCTTCCCTTCCCTTTTTCTTCCCTCCCCTTCCTCTTCCCTTCCCTTCCTTTTCTCTTCCCTTCCATTTCCCTTCTCTTCCCTTTCCCTTCCCTTTCCCTTTTCCCTTCCCTTCCCTTCCTTTCCTTTTCCCTTCCCTTCCCTTCCTTTTTCCTTCCCTTCCCTTTCCCTTTCCCTATCCCTATCCCTATTCCTTCCCTTCCCTTCCTTTCCTTTTCCTTCCTTTCCCTTTCTCTTCCCTTCACTTCTCTTTCCCTTCCCTTACTTTTCCTTTCCCTTTCCCTTCTCTTCCCTTTTCCTCCCTTTCCCTTTCCCTTCTCTTTCCATTTTCCTTTCCCTTCCCTTCCCTTTCCCTTCCCTTCCTTTTCCCTTCTCTTCCCTTTCCCTTCCCTTTCCCTTCCCTTCCCTTCCTTTCCTTTTCCTTCCCTTCCCTTTCTCTTCCCTTCACTTCTCTTTCCCTTCCCTTCCTTTTCCTTTCCCTTTCCCTTCTCTTCCCTTTTCCTCCCTTTCCCTTTCCCTTCTCTTTCCATTTTCCTTTCCCTTCCCTTCCCTTTCCCTTCCCTTCCTTTTCCCTTCCCTTCTTCTTCCCTTCCTTCTTCTTCCCTCCCCTTCCTCTTCCCTTCCCTTCTCTTCCCTTTCCCTTCTCTTCCCTTTTCCTTTCCCCTCTCTTCTCTTTCCCTTCCATTCCCTTCTCTTCCTTTCCCCTTCCATTCCCTTCTCTTCCTTTTCCCTTCCCTTTCCCTTCCCTTCCCCTTCTCTTCCCTTCTCTTCCCTTCTCTTCCTTTCCCTTTCCCTTCCCTTTCCCTTCTCTTCCCTTTTCCTCTCTTTCCCTTCCCTTCCCTTTTCCTTCCCTTCCCTTCCCTAGCCCAGTGATGGCAAACCTTTAAGAGGGGCATGTGATATGGGAAATGTCCTCAGGCTCATGTGGAGATGGGGAGGAGAACTGCCAGCCTGTATCCCTTTGGCTTTCTAGTAATGAACTCTGGAGAAGTCTGTGCTGGGGTGAAGGTGGGAATGACCACAAAGAGGGCTCTGAGTGCCCCTCTGACACACATGCCACAGATTCACCACTACAGGTCTATCCTATCCAGTCCCCTTTTCTCTCCTGAGATGTAACCCTAGGTTCCCAATAGCCTTCTTGACTTCTCCATTGGATGCCTTGAAGGCATCTCAAACTCAGCCAGTACAAAACATAACTCATCTTTCTCCCCATACTGACCTCTCCTCCTGACATAACTATTTCTGTCAAAGACACAAACATTCTTCTATTCACCCAGGTTTGAAATCTAAGATATATCCTCGATTCTCCTCTCAGTGTTTGTATCAAAACCATTGCCAATCCCTCATTACAGTCAATTGGACTTTTTGCCATTCCCTATACATGACAATCCATCTCCTACATTTTTACTAGCTTTTTCATAGTCCACCCAGATTTTTCTTTTTAAATAAAACAAAAAACTGTAATCTGGAAAAAAATTAAAATTTATTACTAAAAAATAAAACAAAAATGAAAAAGCTTTAAAAATTATCTCCTGACTTTGAATCAAAACTAATTATTGGTTCCAAGGCATAAAAGCAGTAAGGGCTAGGCAATTGAGGTTAAGTGATTTTCCCAGGGTCACATAGCTTAGAATTATCTGAGGTCAGAGCTGAACCCAGGACTTCACAATTCCAGACCTGACTCTCTATCCAGTGAACCACTTAGCTGCCTCCATGTCTTTCAAAAGAGAATTTACTCGGTACCAGATTTTAAACTCTACTATAAAGCAGTGATCATCAAAATAATCTGGTACTGGCTAAGAGATCAAAAGATGGCTCAATGGGATATATTAGAGGTAAACAACCTCAGCAGTCTAGTATTTGATAAACCCAAAGTTCCCAGCTTTTCAGATAAGAATGCACTATTTGACAAAAACTGCTGGAAAAATTGGAAAACAATATGACAAAAATTAGGTTTAGATCAATATCTTACACCCTATACCAAGATAAGCTCAAAATGGGTATATGATTTAAATGTAAAGAGTAATATTTGAAGTAAATTTGGTGAATATGGAATAGTATACCTGTTAGATCTATGGGGAAGGGAAGAATTTAAGACCAAACAAGATACAGAAGACATTATAAGATGTAAAATGAATAATTTTATATTAAATTTAAATTTTTGTACAAACAAAACCAATGCAACCAAAATTAGAAGGGAATCAACAAACAGAGAAAATTTTATAACAAAATTCTCTGACAAAGGTCTAATTTCTCAAAAAGATAAAGAACTAAGTCAAATTTATAAGAAATCAAATCATTCCCCAACTGACAAATGGTCAAAGGATATGTATAGGCAGTTTTCAGATGAAGAAATCAAAACTATCAATAATCATATGAAAAAATGTTCTAAATCCTTCCTTATTAGAGAAATGGAAATCAAAACAACTCTGAGGTATCACTTCATACCTAGCAGACTGGCCAATATGACAGTAAAGGAATATAATAAATGTTGGAGGGGATGCAGCAAAATTGGGACAATAATGCATTGCTGGTGAAGTTGTGATTTGATCCAACCATTCTGGAAAGCAATTTGGAATTATGCCCAAAGGGCTTTAAAAGAATGCCTGCCCAGCATTACCACTCCAGCAATACCACTCCTAGGTTTGTATCCCAAAGAGATTTTTAAAAATGTGGGGGAGGGAAGGACCTGTTTGTACAAAATATATTTATAGCTGTACTTTTTGTGCTGGCAAAAAAATTGGAAAATCAGGGGATGTCCCTCAATTGGGAAGTGACTGAACAAACTGGTATATGATGGTAATGAAGTACTATTGTGCTATAAGGAATGATGAATTGATGGATTTCTATAAGAACTGGAACCCTCACCATGAACTGATGCAGAGTGAAACAAGCAGAAACCAGGAGAACATTAAACACAGTAACTGAAATAATATGGTCAGATCAAATGTTATTGACTTTGCTTTTAAAAGCAATGCAATGATCCAGGACAATTCTGAGGGGCTTATGAGAAAGAATGCAAAACACATCTAGAAAAAGAAACATTGGAGTAGAAATACTGAGGAAAACATATGATTTATCATGTCTTTATATGGGTATATGATTTGGGGTTTTGTTTTTAAAAGATAGAAATGAATTTCACCCCCTCTCTTCTTTTAGACACCATACTCACCTGGTTCATCTACCTCTCCAACCACCTTTCTCACCTTTACCTTAAGGTCCTAGTCTCTTAAGGTGAGTATTCCCCAGGGTTCAATCTTGGGCCTTCCCTTGTCTCTCTCTCTGTCTATAATTCCTTTCTTTGGCACTCTATTTCATTTGCTCTCAAACACTCCCAACTACCACCTCTACAGAGATGACTCCCTGTTCTATGTATATCCCCACCCTTAAACTCTCTCCCAAATTCTAAGCTCCATGTCTGACTTCCTACAGGACATCCTTACTTGGATGACACATTTAACTCAACATGAACAAAACAATTCTCTCCTACAGAATTTGCTCTTCTTTTTCACTGTACTATTTTGGTCAGGTCTGTCATCTTTGACTCTTTCTCTCCTTTTTTCATAACTAATAAATTTGTCCCATGACTTTTCTCTATGTAATGGTTCTTTTATTCAGTTCTGGGACAGGGTGGGGGAAAGAGAACATTATATTCATATAGGAGTTTCCTTCCTGGTCATCTCCTCTTTGCTCCCCAAGCCTCTTGTACTCAGTGTCCTATAAAACTGGCACAAATAATGAAGTGTTCTTTGCCTTGCAGGCCCATTTCCTGGCAGAACAGCAATGTCTTCATCCATTGTGGAAACCTAAGCATTTGTTCTTCCTACTTAGTCATTGAATACTATTGCCTGACTCGGAAAGGCTAAATTCCAGAATTATGCAAGAATTTCTGGCCCATTATTTTTCCCTTCTGGGGAAGAGGAAGGAAGAAAAGTAGAGTCCATAATCTGGCCTTCATTACTTCACATAAAGATCTGGCCTAGCTCATTATTTCTCTAAGAAGCCTTAGTAGAGCAGCAAAGGACCATTAAATAGCAACATTCCAGAGGTAAAAAAGACCTCAAGAATACTTTAGTCCAGTGATGGCAAACCTATGGCATGGGTGCCAAAAATGGCACACAGAGCACTCTCTGTGAAGCCACCCCCACCACTACCCCCAGAGTTCATTACTAGAAAAGCAGAGGGACTCTGGCAGAGCTGCTCCACTCCCCCTCTCTACTGTGTCTCAACACATTTTTTCACATCACCCACCTCTCTACACAGCACCCAATGGGGACAGCACAGGGGGTGAGGTAAATGATTCACAGGTGGCAGAGTTGGAGGAGAACAGTTCTCAGGTCACTTCCCTCCCCCTCTTTACACTCACTGAGGACATTCCTCACTTCACCCTCCCTTCCATCCAGCATCCCTAAGAGAATGCTTTCTACCTCCCCTGTATAGGGTAAGGAGGGGTAGACAGGGAGCAACAAGCACTCAGTGTGGGGGAGGGGCACAGCCTTCAGTCTGGAGAAGGGGGGATAGGCACTGGGGAAGGGGGGCAGTACTCCATCTCTAAAAGGTTTGCCATCACTGCTCTAGTCAATACTTATTTTAAAATGCCTGCTAAAACAACAGTGTCTGACTTAAATAGAAAGAATTCTGGTGTGATGCATATTGACTTAGGAAACCATAAATTAGCATTATCTATATCATTTGGCATTTTTATTTCTTTTGTTAAACATTTTTTAATTATATGGTCCCCCTGCCCTTGAGTTTTGCTGGTCCTGTAAGGCTCTATAGCATATCTAACAAGTAGATCTGCCATCTTTACATAAAGACTTCCAGTGAGGGGAGAAGGAGGGAAGCCCAAAACACCTCACCCTACCCCCCACGCAAGGCATTCTATTCCATTTTTGGACAAATCTTATTGCTAGAAAGTTCTTCCTGCCATCAAATCTTAGATTTACCTCCATGTAATTGCCACCCTCTAGTCCTATTTCTATCTTCTAGAACCTAATAGAAAAAGTCTATTCCCTCTTCCAAGTGACAGTCTTTCAAATCTTTGGAAGCAGTTATCATCTCTCCTCATTTTTCTTTTCTCCAAGCTAAACAACCACTTCCTTCAACTAATGTGTAATGAACTTGACACTCTTCACAATCCTGGATGCCTCACTCTGGACGCTCTCCAGACCTCCTTAAATACTTTGATGCTTCTAAAAATAATAGCCAGTCCTGGGGAGGTGGAAAAAGGAAGGTTCCTTCAAAGAAAAACCAACTTCTTCCTAGAGTTTCCTCCAATTAATAGCACAGGACTGCCTTATGACCCACCACATCCTCCCTTTCCCCATAATGGTGCCTTTGTATGTTGCCATGTTCAGTTCTCCTTTCTTATTTATGTGTATGATTCCATATTTGCTAATCCTAGCATTTATAGTCCATATTAATATCCTTAAATTGCAGCCTTCATTAGACCAGGAGGACCTTCTTCTTTCTCTTCTGACTTTTTTCCTGACACTCTGGACATTTCTACCCCTAACCAAGTTGCTTCCTCATCCTCGATTTGCGTCTGTCCCTGTGACCCCACCACCACCACCCCTGCCATGGGTTAGTTCCTGCCTAGATCCTTTATTTTAGGAAGGATCCAAGCCCATTGTGTTCCACTCTTGATTCTCCAGACTTTTATACTTTTCCCCTAGGTAGAAACCTCCTTCCCTCAACTTTCTCATCTCCCTTTGTTTTGTCTTCCCTCATTAAAAAATGAGCTCTTTGAGAGTAGAAATGGCTTTTTTACTTGTTCTTGTATTCCACAGTGCCCTAATAAATGCTTCATCTGGCTAGCCACCTAGTTCTAGCATCACAGTCCTTAGAACATGTCATGGCCAGATTGATTATGCCATAAACATTCGATGATCATGACGTTACACTACAGTAGGCCTGGAATTTTAGAATGAGCTAATTTCTGACCACAGAGGATCATTACATTCAGTTTGCAATGACACATTTTAAGTGATATCGCCAAACTGGAGTATGTCCAGAAGTCAACCAATTTGGTGGAAGTTCTATAAATCATATCATGTGAAAAATGGCTGAGAGAGCTAGAGAGGCTTAGGTTACAAGAGGGATGACATGGGAGCTGTATGCAAATAACTAAAGGGTTGTCATTTTGGAAGAAAGATAAAATTTACTTTGAGTCTAGAGGGCAGAATTCAAACTAGTGGGTACAGAGAATTTTTTTTTTTACTAAATCTAATGTATGAAATGTCTAGCAAAGGAATAGCGAAAGAAAAGGACTCATTAGATTGGATAGTGAGTTCCTTGTCACTGGAAATATTCAAGAAGAAACTTAATCCCTGCCAAGGAGAGTAGATGAAACTATTGCTAAAATTCCTCCCATACCAAAGAGTTTGATTCTATGATAATTTTATTTATCATATTCCTTGCTATTTCTTGCAATTTGGGTGCAATTAGTCTTTTATTCCTACTGATATTTTAATTATAAAACAAAGGGGCAAATTATATGCTAATAAAGTAAATATGCAAATCACCATCTCTGACACATTTTAAGACAGGACTGCAGCACTGGTAACAGGTATGGGAAGAAAATATTTGAGGTGGAAATGGAAATTATACAGATAAGAATGATGGGAAATAATTCCAAGGCAATGTATGCAAACTTGGGCACCCCAACAGACAGCGTGTCCTTGAGAGAAGTGGTGTGTGAAACTGAGCCCAGAGCAATGACTAGAACAGTGGTTTTTACTCCCTGGTTTTCCCAGACTACCCTTCTAGTTTCAGATGAGTTCCTTTTTCCTGGGCTCCTTTATCCATGTGTCCTTAGCCAGGTCACTTCTCTTTTCTGGATCTCAGTTTCCTCATTTGTAGGAAAGTACTTCCCTCCTAATGACATCTACCTCCTAGTATATTATAAGGATAAAATGAGACAAGATTTGTATAGCACTATATAAAGGCTACCTATTATTACTCTATACCACTTTCTTCATAGTAACCCCATGAGGTAAGTTTTGTTTTGTTTGTCAATTCAACAGCTATATCCCTTAAAAGAAGTGTAAAGGTTAAAAATTTAGGTTGGACTAAATATAAGAAGAAATGTGGTCACTGTGGAAGAGAGAAATTATAAGGGCTTATAATTTCTCTCTTCCACATCACTGAAATTAATGTCTCAAGTCAAATGACTTTTTAGCAGTATTTATTTATAAAGAAAGAGGGAAAGAGTAAAAGTGAGAAATGAGAGAGAGGGTAGAGAAGGTATCTATCCTATCACACTAGATAATTACTCCAGCCCAGTTCGGACCAGGCAGGGCTCATTAACTCTCCACCGGACTATGGGTCAAAGGGGCTGATGGTGAATAAAGCAAGGGTTCCAGCCGCAAGGCCTCCTCCAAGACAGGGGGTTCTCTCCAGAAGCTAGTCCCTTCAGAAACCAGGAAAGGAGTCATCCCTTTTCACTCACCCACATGGTAGTCCAAAGAGAAGATCCAAGAGCAGTCTTACCAGAAGCAGTCCAAGGTCCAAGTCGGAGCTCCTCCAAGGCCAAGTTCGAAGGAGAAAGAGCTGGTCACAGGAAGTTGCAACTACTTTTAAAGACCCTTCTTTGCATCACTTCCTGTGCCTTCCTTCCACTTTAATGGACCAATCACATTTTTAGAATTTTCTTAGGACTGCCGAGGGAACAGTCAGTCATTTCTGAGTTGTCATCCACTTTAGCACATGGGTTGTGGACCTCCCCTCACTTAAGCATAAAGTGGGGGTGTATATGCTTCTGATGATCAAATCTAAAAGTAAGCAGGGGAGAATTAATCCCATCTTCACAGAAGCCAAGCAAGGACAGCAAGGTGACTTAGTGGAATGAGAGCCAGGTTTAGAGACAGGAGATCTTGGATTCAAATGTGGCCTCAGACACTTCCCAGCTATGTGAAACCTGGGCATGTCACTTAACCCCCATTGCCTAATCCTTACTGTTCTTCTGGCTTGGAACTAATACACAGTATTGACTCTAAGACAGAAGGTAAGGATTTAAAAAAAAAAAAGGTGAGCCCATCTCCCATTGCCAAAACTGTCTGTAGCCAAAGGACTAAAAAAAGGATCAAAACAAAGTGATTTTTCACAAAATGAAACATTAAGGTTAGAAATGCAAGCATTGTCACCATATTTCACTTTTCAATAAATAATACAATGTTCTTTCCATCATATTAAGCTGCCTTTCATTAACCATCATGACCACCATCACTATTTTGGCTAGTTATTTGACTCCCATTCTTTGGATGCCTATAAATGACCTCAAAAGGAATATTATTCAGTCCATTCAGTTGGGACCAACTCTTTGTGATCCCATTTTGAGGTTTTCTTGGTAGAGATACTAGAGTGGTTTACCATTTCCTTCTCTAGTTCATTTTACCAATGAGGAAATGAGGAAAGCAGGGTAAAGGGACTTGCCCCTAGTCATACAGCCAGGTGTCTGAGATTTGAACTCATGAAGAGGAATCTTCCTGATTCTAAGCCCAGTGCTCTATCCATTGTGCCAATTGGCTATCACACTCTCTGCCCCCCCCCCCCAAAAAAGGAATATTGCCTAAGGTTAAAAAATACCAGAATTTGGCTCCTTATATTTAGTCCTACGGCTCATGACCCTAGGTAAGTGTTTCTCAAATCCATTCTGGAAGCCAAATGCTGCCAAAGTTACTTAGATTGAGTTAAAATGAGACAGGAAAAGTAGACAAATGGAGCCTACTCTGTCCCTTAGAATTAGAAGACCTGGGTTTGAGGCCCTGTTGCCACTTAGAAAGAGGAAATCTTCATACAGTGGAACAAGAAGGGCCTTTGAGATCTTGTAGTCCAAAGTCCTGGAGTTTCAAATGAGGAAACTGAAACTCTAAAGAGGGGGAAACAATGTAGTCAGTGGGTAGAACCCATTTCTCTTCTTATTATACTATACATTCTGATCTACGATTAGGCAGGTCCTCACTTTGCTCATCTGTATAAACAGGGTCAATGATGCTTCTAGTCATAGTAGTAGTAGTCTCTCGGTAACCGAGGATGACAATTGTCTTTGTGAGTTTTCATCTATGATAGAGGAGTGTGCACAAAGACACTTGTGCGTGAAGGAGATTTAAGTGGAAAAGTCGATGCACAGAGACAGTCCCACTCTCTCGGCGTTGGAAGCCTGGGTCCAGTGGCACGAAAAGTCATTACATTTGGAGACTTCCTCAGCTGCATTGGATGGCCGTGTTGTCTTTTGTGCTCCAACACGCCCTGAGCACTCCACAGTGCTTTGCTGCATCGCCATCTCAGCCGTTGAACCTTCTTATTGGTTTCTTCCGCCTGTTCTGCCGAAGCAGTCTTCACATGCTGGGTGAGCAAAGCTTCTATTGCCTACCTAAAAGGGTAGTGGTCAGGACCAAATGGGAAAATGTGTGTAAGGTTCTGTGTAAACCAGAAAGAACTTCACAATAGTCAGTCAAGCCTTTTCTTCCTCTTCATTTTTCCTAGGTTGACTTCTGGCTTCCTTGTGTTCTTTGTTCAGCCATAAACAATAACTACTTTGGTCTAGTTTTTAACTGGATTTAGTTGGGGGGGGGGGTTGTTGACAACATAGAAAGAGCCTGAGCCAAGAGTCAGGAAACCAGGTTCCAGTCCTGACTGCTTCTGAGTCAGCTCACCTGTGTGTGATGCTTTGGGCTCTCTGGAGGGGATCTCCATGTCCTTATCAAAGATAAGCGACTCAGAATATATCATCTCTAAGGTCACTTCTGAAGCTAACATCCTCCATGTCTATTTTCCTAATCACCAGCCCAAAAACAGTTTCAGGAAAGTCAAAACAGGACCCCTACACTTGACACTAACCATTAACAGTAAATCAAGAAAACCCCATCGTTCCGCCTGTCTGTAAGGTCTCCTGTCCTGCACCCCTCCCCAAGGATTCTCAGAGAGAAACACGTTTGTTTCCTCTTTACCAGGCTATGATGTCACCCTGAGTAGGCTGCTGTGCAGGGGACTCCTGACATTAGGCTGGAAGCTATAATTACCGAGTATATAATTTGGTTGCTAAATTGATTGTTTACAAAGGTAAGTGCGATGAAATCACAGTCGTGGAGGAGCAGGAGACAGGAGGCAGGTTTGGGGTAGAGGCTGTTCCTCGACCCATCTCCTCATCTCCAACTCCCTGTGGCTGGCTGCCCCTGCTGGGCATGCCGGCTTTGACCCCCAGGGTCACCAGGGTATTATTTTCTGTGACGTCAGGGAAATACCTGCTCTTCCTCACTCAAGTTTCATATGAATAATAAATCCCTCCAGGAGAGGACTCATCTTTGACTCTGCTAAGTCACAATTCCCTAACCTGAGACTGAAAGGAAAATGAATGCGGTATAGATTAATAAGCCCCAAATTGAGGGCACGTAGGTGGCTCAGTGGATTGAGATGTAAGAAGTCCTGGGTTCCAATCTAGTCTCAGACACTTCCTAGTTGTGTGACCCTGGGCAAGTCACTTAACCCCAATTTCCCAGCTTTTACCACTCTTCTGCCTTGGAACTAATATACAGTATTGATTCTAAGATAGAAGGTAATGGGTTTTTTTTTTTTAAATTAAGCCTGGTATTGTCCTGATCCCACCCTGACCTTGCCACATACATACAGAAAGCTTCAGATTATTCTAATGAGCATGCTTGGAACGGATGGTGGCATTCCCCATCCACTCCCCATACTCAATCAGTTGCCAAGTCGTGTCCATTCCATCTCAACGGCTCTCATTTCCATCCCTTTCTCTCTTCCTACATCCCAACCACACTAGTCCATGCATCACCTATTGCTTGGACTATTGCAATTGCCCGCTAATTGGTCTCTCTGTTTCCAGTGCCTTCCCTCCACAATCCAAATGCCAATCAATCAGTCAACAAATACTTATTAAATGTCAACTAGGTGCCAGACACTGGAGACACTAGTATAAAGGATGAAATAATCCCTACATTACTGATGCAGGAGACAAGTACATATAAATAGACTGATAGATGATATATTTATATATATACAGAATAAATATAAAATTAATGAATACAAATATATACAGCTGCTGCCAAATTAATCTTGCTAAGGAAGGCATGGATCTGACCATTCTCAAGAAGCGTCAGTAGCTCCCCATTGCACTAAGGATGGTCCTTTATTTGGCATTTAAAGCTTTTTGAAGTCTGATTCCAGTCTATCTTTCTAGTCTGATTAGCCATTACTCACCTCATACACAATGTTATTAGCCCAACTGGTCTCCTTATTTCCCATTCTATCCCTCTCCTCTTTATCTTTGCAGAGGTGTCGCTCATACCTATCATGCTCTCCTTCTTCATCTTCACGTCTCAGGACTTCTAGATTCCTTAGGTCAAGCGCCACTTCCTTCAAGCCTTTCCTGTTTCACTCCCTCATCACCATGAATATTGCTGTATAAAAATTGTCTCAGCCATGCCTATTGTAGGAATCACTAAAGAAATGAGGGCACTAGAGATGGCGACTTGCTGGCTGGGCAGAAATCTCTCCGTGATCTCTTCCTAGATTTCCCACCCTACCAAGACTTTTTCGCTCTGAACTTAGGAGGGGAAAGGGAGTTGATTTAGCCCCAGAATTCTACCCTTTCTACCTATGGATTTGTGAGAAGAAGAAAGGGGGAAAGCCTTATGAGCTGGAAAACATGGAAGTGGCAGGCGTTGTTGCCACCATAAGGGAGAACAAGTTTCACCCCAACCATACCACCTTGGCTCCAGGACCCAGTGCTGATTACCTCTTGGAGGAAGTTCTGTCACAACTTACTTCTCTGAGATAGTATCCCTCTACCCATTTTCTTCACTCCATAGATCCAAAGGATACGAGGGCCAAACTTAATTAATTAATTAAAGCCAGCCTCCCTCTGCCAGACCCAGGTTAAGGCAGCCTCCCCAAAGGTCAAAGACCAGGACACTGATGATAGATAGATTTCTGCTCAAAAGAACAAGCATCCTATTTAGTGTCTTCATCTTCTTGATGCCACGTGGAGAAGGCAGGACCAAGACACCATCGTACTGTATGTTGTTTTTTAGTTATTTCAATTGTGTCTGCTTCTTCATGGGGTCTTCTTGGCAAAGACGCTAGAGTGGTTTGCCATTTCCTTAACTCTGCTCATTTTACAGATGAGAAAACAGAGATGAACAAGTTTAAGTGACTTGCCCAAGGTCACATAGCTAGTAAATGTCTGAAGCCAGATCTGAACCCAGGAAGTCTTCCTGACTCCAAATCTGACATTCTATATATACACTGTGCCACCTACCCACTGACTGACTGTATAATGCACCCTGTGGTTATTTATCTATAACATATTGCATCTCCCTTGTAGACTGTAAGCAGGAAGGGCTGTCTTACTTGATATTTTCATTCTCTGTACCTAGCATAGTGCAGATATGCAGTGAGTACTTACTTATATATTGATTGAGTGATAGTTTACTGACTGGAAAATGAGCCCAGCAGTAGTGGGCTAATTAGTTTGCCATAAACTCAGCGGGAAATATTATATATTACATTACATATTAAATATTAAGCCAAGTACTGAGATTATTTGTTCTTTTTGCCCACCGTGTACTGGATAAAAGTTAGAATTTACTCATCAAAGTTGAGTATGAATTCAAGAAAAGCATGAATATTAACTAATCAGAAGACAGAAATAGATGGAAAAGTGACTCCTCTCAGAGAAATAACCCCACTATATCAAGATGATGCTCAGTCAGCATATTTAAGTTAAGTAGCACAGGTCAGAAACTCAACAAATTAAACAGATAGAAAATGGCAGAGAAAATGGATTTAATGCAGCACATACAGAAAACTCTTTGGGAGGTGATAGCAAACCTGAAGTAGAATCTTCAAACCCAAAGTGGAATCTTCACTAGTGCTACAATGGAGCTTTTTCCTATTGGGTAAAGACCCAGATTAAATTACTCAAAGATAATGTGAAAGATTTGTAGTTGGAAATTCGCATATATATTTACAATTTAATGAGAGTCAGTTAATTGGCGCAGTGGATAGAGTGTCTGAGCCAAGTCAGAGGAAGAGTCATCTTTATGAGTTCAAAACTGACCTCAGACACTTATTTTGTGACAATTCACTTAGCACTGATTGTCTAAGTTTCCTCTTCTGTAAAATGAACCGGAAAGGAAATGGAGGACCACTCCGATATCTTCACTAAGAAAATATCAAATGTGGTCACAGAGAGTCAACTGAAATGACTGAATAAACAAAACAAACAAAATGAGGGGGGAAATTTTTTAAATATCATACTTCACTATTTCAGAGAAAATTCTTACTTCTCCTTGCCAAGGTCAGCCCCTCTACCTATGCCCTTAATCCCAAACTCCCTTCTGTTTCTCTCTAATCATAGGCTCTAAGGCATAGAGATGGAAGGAAACTTAGAGATGATTTAATCCAACCCTTTCATTTTACAAATGAGGAAACTGAGGCACAGGTAGGCTAAAATGATTTACCTGAGACCACATTAGTAACAAATTACAGACTTAGAATTTGAACTTCGGTCCTTGAACCCTCTATTCTACTTCTTCTTCCTCTATATTCTGGGTCTAATGGTCAAACCTTCCCACTTTCATTTGCAGCTTGGTCACAAGATTTTACACTCCTTTCTTTTCAAACTTTTATACAAAGCAGAACCTCTCTCTTAATTCCATGTAGGGCCCTGGAAAGGTCCCATACATAAAGACATACTAGCTATGTAATCCCAATTAACCTCTCTCAACCTCAGTTTCCTCATCTGTAAAATAAGGAAGATAATAACACTGACTTCACTGGGGTTGTTGTGAGGATTCCATAAGATATTTTATGTAAATCTTTGCACACCTTAAAGCATTACATAAATATTAGCTTATTATTATTCTAAACATAAGAAAAATGAAAAAATACATAGTAATCTTTTGAGCTCACATGACAACTTCAAGAGTAAGATCTCATTGACAATCATCATGGAGTTGTATTGGGTATAAGATGGGATATCTTGGACTAACGCCCCTGGGCTTAGCCATACTAGAAGTGAGGGGCCATTATAAAGTAGTTGCATCCAGAAAGGCATCTCGCTTTGATTGCATGAACTACACAGATAAAATTATAGTGAGAATCCAATGCCTTGGCTGGATGACCAAGATCTAGGCATGTTCTCTGAACTCCATGACCTCTCAGATCTTTTAAAAAAAATTATTATGAGCAAGAGGTAAAGCAATCACAGTTGTCTCCATGCCCTAGAGTGCCAAAAACCCTAAGGAGGAATCAACTCAATGAATTAACAGAAGAAAAGGCTTATATCTAACACACACTCAGAAACCCTCTTGCCCACACTGTGGCAGGGCTGCACAATCCCACCCACAGTGTTATGAGTAACATGCAATAGTACTGATTTCTAGGGGGCAGCTGGGTGGCTCAGTGGATAGAGAGCCAGGTCTAGAGATGGGAGGTCCTAGGTCAAAGCAGGTCTCAGACACTTCTTAGCTGTGTGACCCTGGAAAAGTCACTTAACCCCCATTGCCTAGCCCTTACCACTCTTCTGTCTTAGAACCAATAGACAGTATTAATTCTATGAAGGAAAGTAAGGGTTGTTTGTTTCTTTTTGTTTTTTAATAGTACTGTTTTACTGTTTTCTTTTTTTTTTAACCTTACCTTCCATCTTAGAATTTATTTCTATTTATTTCTTGGAATTTTTTATGGTAATAAATTTCATATTCTGTTGAGATGTTTTAGAAAAAAAATTTTGGAAGATTTTTTTCACAGTTTCTATCAATGTGAAATAAAGTTTAAACCTAACATTTTATGGGGGGAAAAAACACCTTTTTTAAACCTTACCTTCCATCTTGGAATCAATACTAAGTATTGGTTCTAAGGCAGAAGAGCGGTAAGATCTAGGCAAAGGGGGTTAAGTGACTTGTCCAGAGTCACCCAGCTAGGAAGTGTCTGAGGCCAGGTAATAGTCCTAATTTCTGCCTCTCTCTCCTCCCCTTCTCTTCCCCTCACCTCCTCTTTATAGAAAAGCCACAGTCAAGGAAATAGAGAAGTCTGATCTGTCAAGTGGGGAACATATAACAGTGTAATATGCTCTATTATAACTGCTCTGCCAGAAAACTAAGAAACTGAGGGGAATGGGACAAGGTGCCAACGTGGGGCCTCCACAGTCCTGAAGGAAAGGTGACTAGCATCCAGATGAGGTGATTCTGTTCCCTACCCCTACCCACTTTGAGTCCGAGACTGAGGCTAGTAAAGGGGAATTCCTGCAGAAGGAGGTTGAGATACATTTAAGGTTCAGTCCTTGAGGTGATCTATCATCAAACAGAAAAGAGTCAGAAAGTGAACAATAGAGGAATATAAGGGAAAAAGAAGAAATGAACAAAGATCTCTGGAGCCTCAGAATGGATTGTCTTAATTAAGGGATCCTGAGCTGTTTTTCTGTCTTATAGGAGGATAAAACTAAAGGAAATGTATTTAAACCTTCACCTTTCATCTTAGAATTAATACCATGTATTGGTTCCAAAGCAGAAGAGCAGTAAGGACTCAGCAATGGGGGTCAAGTGACTTGCCCAAGGTCACACAGCTAGGAAGTATCTGATGCCACATTTGAACCCAGGACCTCTCATCTCTAGGTCTGACTCTTAATCCACTGAAGCACCCAGCTGCCCCTAAAGGAAATTAATTTAAAGGACAATAAGGGCTTTGTTAGTCATCAAGATCTCTTTGACCTAAACACCAGAGTGTTAGAACTTGAAGGAATCTTAGAAATAGTTCAAACCTCAAATTTTACAGTTGGGGAAACTGAAGTCCAGATTGCTTAGCTGATGTTCCACTTTGAGTCGATTTTTGAGTCAGAGCCAGTACCCCCAACCCAGTGCTCTTTCCTCTCCCCAGTTCTGCCTGAGAAGAGCTACGGGGATTTAGGTGGAATGCTGTAAGAATAGCATAGACACAGACATCTTGGGAAGTTAAGATGTCGTTCTGCTCAAAGGCAAGGAGTGGACCAAAATAACTTCTTAATAACTCTTTAATCCCAAGGATTTGCTAGAAAGGATCCCAAATGGCACAAAAGCCCTCTGTGGAGAGGTTTCACATGCCTCCTTGTTCTCTGGGCCCATGAAAACAGCTGCCTAGCGCTGTGGCTTGTTCATTTTATCCTATAGTGAGTGTGCAAGGGCCCATCTGCTCATGCTGGGCCAAGAGCACAAGAGCATTCCCAGGCTTCTCCCCTGACCTGTCAGTCTGTGCTACAATTTCCAAACTGTCTCTGCAGAGGCACAGTAACTTTTAAGCCCCAAAGCAGGCACAGAGACCATTTTCAGTGCCCAAATCCTTGGGTACCATTTGGAAAAATGAAATCCAAGGGATGGCTCCCTTTCTAAAAATGTGGCTGGCTAGCTTTCTGATTCCTGAGGCATTTCCCTACTCTTTGTTTTTTTAAAGGAGGTCCAGAGAGGCTCCTGGATCTTCTGCTGACTACCTTTTGAGCTCTGGCCTCATTAGATCATAGACTGAGAGCTGGAAAGGTAATATAGCCAAATCTCTTCATTTTTTAGATAAGGAAAGGAGGACCTAGAGAGAGTTAACTCACTTTCCCAAAGTTTTTGTGGTTCATTCATTGCAGTTTGGTCTGACTTTTCTTGACCCCATTAGATATTTTCTTGGCAGAGATAAAGGAGTGGTTTGCCATTTCCTTCTCCAGCTTATTTTACCATAAATGATAAACAGGATTAAATGACTTGGCCAGGGTCACACAGGTAGTAAATGTCTAGGGGGCAGATTTGAACTCACAAAGATAAATGTAAAAGATACATTCCTTTAGATTTTATTCTAAAGCTCGAAAATGAGTCTTCCTGAGTCTAGGATCAGTCCTCTAGCCTCTATTCCACTTAGCTGCCTCCCTTTCCTAAGGTAGCAAGTAACAAGTAGAGCAGGGATTCAAACACAAATTCCTTGACTATCTACAATGCTTTTTCATAGCCTCATCTTAATGCAGGTAGTATTTACCTCACATTAAAGTTCTGAAGATCAATAGTAAATGTTGAGTGCTTTACAAACTTGTTCATGCTACATAAACGTCAGACGTTATTATGATTATTATGAGAGGATTATACTAATGATAAAATATATAGAGTAAATTGTACTAATCCCCCTTCCAGCTTTAACTCCTAGGATCTTAGGATACCCATAAAATAACAGTGTTGGCCCAAAAGGAGGAGATAACAGCAACCAGACAGTACCAGGACAATCATTAGCCTCCAGAGTGTTTGCCCAGTGTTTCTGGTCCCAAGTGTTCACCACACGTTGAAAGGTATTGGAAAGTAATGAGACTCCCACCCAGAAGAGCCAAGAGAATAGACTGCAGAAGCAAAACAACAGATCTAGGCTTGGCCTCCACATGGAACAGGGACTCAAAGTGGAACCATTCAGGAGAAAAAGAGGATAATAAAGTAAAAAAAAGGGGGGGGACCCAGGTTTTCTCTTCCTTGTCAGGTTTCCCTGCCCTTAGCAAGATTCCTAGCAAAATCCAGGGAATTCAGCTCTAATCCATGGTTACCCACTATATATTGGGAAGAACAAGTGAACTAAAATCTTTACTGCTGTATCCTTTGGCTGTGTAGTGCCTGGCCTTAATGAAGCCAGGTATAAGTCAGCTAGAGATCCAGCAAGTGAGAGCAGCACCTGGCCAAGGAAATCTGGCCCCGTAGGTATGCCATGACATATGTACCATTGTAATTTACTCTTCTGCCCATTCTCCCTCTTCCTGCTGTCATACAGGAATAAAACCCAATTGATAAGTTCCTCTGTATAAAGAGAAGTTATTATTATTCCACTCTGAGACAAAGCTTTGCTCAGTATCTCTCTAGAAGAAGCTGCACCTGGGAGGGCGAGGAGGCAAGTGCAAAATGGCAGAAGGGGATACGGAACCTTCAGTAACTTGAAAGATAAAGCCTTGCTCAAGGTCCCTTCAAAAGTCTAATATTTACTGATACTGCAGAAGCAGCTCCTAATCACTCTTCCCATTTGTGACATAATAATAACCATTTCATCCTCCTCTCAATTACGGCCTCCAGATTATACATACGGAGGACTCATTACAACAAACAGACTGATTTCCTTATTTGAATCAGCACAGCGGGCTGCATTTTTGATTGAAGAAAGCAAATCCCAAGAATGACTGAAATACATTCTTCATTCGAACCAAATCAAAGAGACACACCAGCTGGAGATGGAGACATCTTGTTTCCTCTCTCCCCGATTCTCTCCTGTGCCCCATCTGGCGTCCGCACGTGAGAACTGCATGGGCAAACCCTAGTTGGCTTCCTTTAGCATCACTTGCCTGTGCTCTTGTCCAAAGACCAAATTGAATGGAAAAGTCAAGAGAAGTAAAAAGAGAAAACAATAGTATCCATGTTCAGAAAGATTCTTCCAGAGGAGCTGAGCTGGAAAGATTCCTTCCAGTCACTGGATCCCAAGGCAGGACTTTGTTTGAGCCAAACCAAAGACAAATGACTCTCCCATCAGGAGACACCTTCTATACAAAAGGTATTGAAACTTCCTTTGTCGGCAGGCAGCAGTTGCTTATTGCCACACATAAATCACTGAACAGTTTGCACAGGGAGCGGAGTACTCATTTCAGGAAAAAAAGCACAGAGATAAAAATGGTTTGAGCCCAGGAACAGATATTTTCACAAGCTCAATTGTTAATATATCTCCCTGGCTCTTCAGGAAACGTTTCTCAAGGCTGTGATGACAAATACACGCCATAGCTATTGCATCCCTTTGGTAAACTGGGAGGGGGAGGACACAAGAGAGAAGACAGGGACACAGGGGGGCCCCGAACTGCCAGATTGTGAGGGGGTCTGGGCCTTGAGGGAGCCTACCCCAAATCCTTTTTTTCTTACTCAAATTACGATTGAGCTAAGTGGTGGAACTCACTCCAACCCACATTCTAGGTTTCCTTCTAGTTCTAAATACTAAATGATTAGGGTCCCCCTTCAGCCACCTGAACTATTGCCCTCTAGTGCCAATGAATCCATTCACAAACTTTATTAAGCTCCTACTATATGCCAGGCACTGGGATCACTGACAAAAGGTAAACAGTCCCTGGAAACTCAAGGAGCACCCATTCTATTGGAAGGGATAAGACTGCTAGAGAGAAGTGTATGTCAAATAGATATAAGGTAAATCCAGATTTATCCAATAGCTATTTATGAAGCAGCTACTATGTGCAAGGCACTTTTCTAGGTGGTGGGAATACATCAACAAAGTGAAAATCATCTCTTGTTCTCAAGAAAGGTACATTCTAGGGAATGTGTGTGTGTGTGTGTGTGTGTGTGTGTGACTATAACATATAAACTTTGAGCTTTCACTCTCCATGCCTCACTGGAGTTAAGTTGGCTTTAATGCATGTGGACATGGGCATGGTCCTCTACAAATCCTACAGCAGTTCCTATGGGCTGAGGTTGTTAAATATGGAGACGTACTCTCTGGAGGAACTCCCTTTATGGTGCCAGTATCATAAGTTCTTCTCCTTAACCCCAGGTCTTTGGCTTTCTCCCAAGGTTCTCAAAGGGTCCTATATTTGACAAGGTTATGTGTATTGAATATTATTATTAATAATAATTATCAATAATAATAATATATTTTATTATAGTTATATTGTTATAATATAATAATTATTAATAATATTATTATGTGTATTTTAATATATTTGAATTTATATTTCAACATACAAAAGTTACCAGCTTGTTGTATTGTTTGGTTGTTCTAGTCATGTCTAATTTTTCATGATTCCATTTGGGGTTTTCTTGGCAAAGATACTAGAGTGGTTTGCCATCATTTCCTTCTCCAGCTCAGATTTTTTTTTAAACCCTTACCTTCTGTCTTGGAATTGATCATTTATTTACTACAGTTGGGGTTGTGACTTGCTCAGGATGCCAGCTAGGATCTCCAGCTCATTTCACAGATAAGGACTGAGGTAAACAAGGTTAAGTAACTTGCCCAGGATTAGTAAAGTGTCTGAGGCTGGATTTGAACTCGTGAAAATGAGTCTTCCTGACGATCCAGCATCAAATCAGTGTCCCTTCAATATATATGGCCTTGCCAAATGTCACACACATGACACCAGTCTTCCTTGAATCTCCCGCTAATTAAGATTGGGTGTCTGGGAAACTGCCTCTGAATCAAAGATCAGCAAGAGAAAAATAAATAAAAGGTAAATTCCCTTTAGATGAAGAGGCATAGGAGGGACTATAACTGGAAATCTCAAGAACATCAAACATAATTAATGGGTTTTTTTTTTTCATTTTCACCAAACCAGAGGTTCAACTAGGGTTGCTAGAGAGAGTTGTTTAAAGAGCAGAAGCCACAGAGTAGCTAGACTCCTTGGAACCAGAAAGCCGACCCTGCTATTTCCAAGAGAGATAAATAGTGATGTGGAACCATTTCCTGCTGGGGAATCTCTTGGATGAGCCTTTAGAACAGGGCCTTGTTTGCCGCACTAGCCATTAGTGACTCTATGACCCCTTTCAGAATGGGCGGTAATAACAAGACAGGGCATTTATGTCATGTCTGACATGGCCCGAGTGCCTTGTAATCCATCATTAGTTCAATCACAGTGTGACCCTCCGAGACAGAGCAGCCCAGCGATGATCCCTGTGCTCTGGCAGAGGAAGCCCCCGCGGGGAGACAGACCCCTAAGCTTCAGCCGGGCTAAGTCAGCAGCACGACTCAGGGACAGACTCTGCCCAAGACCCCCGGCCGAAACCCGGGTCCAGCCTGGAAAGCAAGCGTGGGCTGCAAGAGCCACATTTAGTCCCCCATGCATTCGTCACCTCCTGCAGAGTTAACCATACAGGGGTGATTTATCCAGACTGTCGCATTAGAAGCGCAGGCAGTGCAGCATCCTCCCTCCGACTTCAGCCGGCCAGAAAGGGCCCAAAGCTCCCTCCAGTGGCAACCAAACCCCACAAAAAGAGAACCAGCCCAAGCTGTCTTCATTCATTTCAGTCTCATTTCACCAAATGGGGCTCAACTTTCAACAAGCCAACAAAAACCAGCTGAAGGACTTTCCCGTCCTCCGGGTGCCTCCCCATCTGAAGCATAAGAATAAAGAGAGGAGGAGGAGGAGGAGGAGGAGGAGGAGGAGGAGGAAGAGGAGGAAGAGAAGGAGGAAGAGGAGGAAGAGGAGGAGGAAGAGGAGGAGGAGGAGGAGGAGGAGTGGAAGTGGCAGGGTAGTGAGAGGACCTGAAAGAGGGAGGAAGCGATTCTATCTCAGTGAAGCGCTATCCCTAATATTTTATGCTTAAAATTCCACCCTGGAGAGAGGCCTTTTGACTTGTCTTATGAAAATGGTGAACATTTCTATGGTCCTGTAAGGTTTGTTCTTTACATAAATAATAGGCTTTACCGATTTAGAATCAGAAGGAGACTCAAAAGTGGTCTCCAATGATCACATTTTAATCTTGAGGGAAATTAAAGGACTTGCCTATAGTTACTTGGGTAAGCATTGGAGGTGAGATTTGAACCAAGGTCTTCTGATTGGAGGGTAGCAAGGTGATGTGGTGGATAGAACATTGAGTGTGGAATCTGGAAGTCTCATCTTCCTGAGTTCAAATCCAACCTCAGATGCTTCCTAGCTGGGTAACCTTGGGCAAGTCATTTAACCCGTTTGCCTCAGTTTCTTCACCTGTAAAATGAGCCAGAGAAAGAAATGGCAAACCACTCCAGTATCTATGCCAAGAAAACCCCAAATGAGGACCCAAAGAGTCAGACATGACTGAAATGGCAGAACACTGAAAAACCTCTGACTATAGAGAGAAGCATCCTGTAGTTTGTACCAGGCTGTCTCCTAGTAGATGAGTTCAAATCTTTATCATCCTTGCTATTAATACCAACACATCCATTCTCTCCATCTTCAAGTCCCTGGAATTAGAATGAGCAGGTTAAAAATTACAATTTATATGTTTTTGTTTTCTTTTCTTTTTAGATAATATCAGGAAGCAAACTTTAACACATATCAAAACTTTCACAACATCTCAAGCCAGGAGCTACTTTCAGAAGCTTCCACTAACACAATGGAATTAAATGGAACATGGTATGAGACAACTGTAATTTCATATCTCTTTTATTTTTAATTTGTTTTACATGGGCAACAACTACATGTACTGGGTTTTTAAGACTGCCAGGAAACACCTGCATGTAGCTAGAGATAGCAGCCCTAATGTAGTTTTATCTTTTAGTTCCTTAATAAAATATATAAATTTGGGAAAAGAAACATTTGAGAATTGCACCCGTAGAAGTCAGGCAATTAGCTCCTCTGATGTTGTATCTGTCCTGTAATTTACTTTGCCAGGGTAGACATCTGTGCTGTTAATTATGCACACAGCAGAATCTATTACACAGTGTCCCCAGCAAGCCAAAGCAGTGGTGAGGTTTCAGGCACTGCTGAAAGTGGTTAAGAAAGAGGAGAAGGAAGAGGAGAAAAGAAATATAATTTTCACTTTCTGAGAATTTGACCAAAATACAAGTAAAATTCACAAAATTCAAATGTTTTGCATTTACCTACACCTTCCACTCACAAAGCAAGAAACTCTAAACATAATCATTCATATTTATATAGTCTTTTATAATTTACAAGGGGTTTTCCTCAGAAATGCTATGGGGTATGTAGCAAAAATCATATCGTCTGTGCTTCACAGACAAAAAAATCAAGGTTAATTCAATTTGGTGAGTTACTGACAATCATACAGATGATGGGTGTCAAAGCCAGGATTAAGTCTAAGTCATCTGATGTCAAGTTTTGGGTCCTTTCTTGTCTTTTAAGAAGGACTGAAATTTGATGAAGATATTGTAATTTGGGCAAATAATAACCTAAATATTAAACTTGAAACTATACTATAGATTTAGAACTAGGAGGGATTTTAGAGCTTACAAAGTCTAACCCTCTCATTTAACTAAGGCCTATAAAAATTAAGTGACTTCCCTGAGGTCACTCAGATAATAAATGGCAGAACAAGAATTGCAACCAAAATCTTCTGACTCTAGACCCAAAACTCTTCACCGCCCACTGTGAGAGTCACAAGGGATCTTAGAGAGAAATCCTCCAATCAGTAATGCAGGTTGTTGCCA
This sequence comes from Monodelphis domestica, assembly GCF_027887165.1. Taxonomy (NCBI): domain Eukaryota; kingdom Metazoa; phylum Chordata; class Mammalia; order Didelphimorphia; family Didelphidae; genus Monodelphis; species Monodelphis domestica. Next base: position 301,940,887 of record NC_077230.1, read on the forward strand.
TGGGAATAATGGGAATGGGAACTCTCCTACTGAAGGGGTTTCAGAAGATATTGGAAAAGCATTCAGAACTCCCAAGCAAATTACTTTTGGGAAAGAGGTGAGACACAGAGACCTTCAGGGGACCAAAGCACATGGCTCAAGGTTCAAAATTAAAAAAAAATTTTTTTTAATTAAAAAGAAGAGGCATTTTGAACATCTAGAGTCAAATTATTCAAGAAGTTCTGACTACAAGAATTTATTTCAGGTGAACCAGCCAGCTATCACTCGTACCCATCAGTAGAGAGAACATAACCGGTGGGGGCTCAAAAGAAAGCATTAGCAAGGAAGGACTTTCCAATCTCTTGGGACATTCTAGAGCTCTCATGGGAAGATATAGCTGGCTTCACTGTGATAGAATAAGGCCAAAGCATAGTCATTACACTAGATTTGGCACAAGATTTTTATCTGTCAAGGTCTTTTTGGATCCAGGTTCTTTCATAAAACATGTTAATTATTCCTTCCAGATTTGTTTCAGCTGCAAACCTAATCAGCATGCAATCTGTCTTTATCCAAATCCCAGGACCAAGGACAGAACCCTGGGGGCACTCTTCCTTCCAATATAGTATCAACACATTGGTGATGACTCTTGGGCTCTAGTAATTCAACCATTTCTCATTCCATCTAACTGTACTACTCTAGCCCACAAAGACAGCATAAGAAACTTTGTGAAATGTCTCACTAGGATGTCAGTAAACTGTAACTACAGCTTTTCACTGACATACCAACTTAATAACCCTGTCAAGAAAAGAAAAGGGGATTGTTTGACCAAGCATGTCCTTTTCTTGATGGAATCGGGCTGCATCTTTGTGGGCTCTGCTTCTCTTTTTATTTTTTTTTAAACCCTTACCTTTCATCTTGGAATCAATACTGTGTATTGATTCCAAGGCAGAAGAGTGGTAAGGGCTAGGCAATGGGGGTTAAGTGACTTGCCCAGGGTCACACTGCTGGGAAGTATCTGAAGCTAAATTTGAACCTAGGACATCCTGTCTCTAGGCCTGACTCTCAATCCACTGCGTTCCCAGCTGCCCTCTTCTGCTTCTCTTTTTAGATGTAAGCTAATCAACCTTTTAAGAATGGATTGTAGACATGGAAATCAAGTTCACTGGCCTATAGTTTAAAAACTCTCTGGCTCTCTCAGTCTCTCTTGGTCTCTCTCTTCTCTTTCTCTCTCTTTATCTCTCTGTGTCTCTCTCTGTCTCTATTTCTATCTTTCTGTCTCTCTCTGTGTCTCTCTGAGTCTCTCACTGACTCTCTCTCTGCCTCTCACTGTCTCTGCCTCTGTCTGTCTGTCTCTCTGTGTATCTCTCTCTTCCTCTTTCTCTCTTCCTCTCTTCCTCTCTCTCTCTCTCTGTCTTTCTGTCTCTCTCTCTCTCTCTCTCTCTCTCTCTCTCTCTCTCTCTCTCACACACACACACACACACACACACACACACACACACAAACACACATCTCTTTCTCCTCCACCCCTCTAAAAATCAAGACATTTTTCTTTCTCTTGTCCTATATGACCTCAACTCCGGAAACTCTATCAAAAACAGAACAGATGCAAGATAATGAAGGAACAAAAATCGACTTGGAAACACTGATGTAGAGATGGTAGTTTAAGTTTTGCTGTTATGGAAAACCCATTTATCCGATTCCTGGTATGTCTATTAGGCTGGTTCCTTTCTCCATTAGGAGGACCTGCCACTTATCTCATGATGTATTTCATTGTAAATGACAAAAATTAACACATGGCCCTGAACGATAGACATTACAGTCCCCGGGATATGGACTTTGCATTTTTCACAGATTTTATTCCTGTTTTTCTGGTTTGCACATTTCGGAGATTGGTAGCAATTCGGCAGATTGAAGCAATACAAAATTACAGGAATTCTCAGAAACGAGGCCTATTTTGGGGGATACAGATTGCACCCATTCATTACAATGATCAGTCGTGTTATATTTTTGTTTTTCAAAACAAAACCCTTCCCCATAGGTAATGTCTGCCTATTGCTGAAGCTGCCTAGGGAGAATCATCTTATCTCTGCTGTTCAACTCAAAGGGGCTCAGACTTGGGTGGGAAACTTTTCCAAAGATCATACTATTGTTCCATGCAGAGTGTCAAATTGCTCTGAGATGCCCTTGCCAAACCTATTATAATGACTTACATTTATCCAGCACTTTTTATTCATGGGGATCCCACAGTGCTGACATTCAGGAAGGGAACACTACACCACCATTATGCAATCACCTTGGGGGTGAAAGGAGCAGCAAACAGGAGAGAGCCGTTAAAAATTCAAACGCACACATGAGCACCCTCTCTCATTCTAGAATGGGGAACAAAGAACTCTCCCCAGGAGCTGCCTTCCAAAGGCTGCTTTCTGGAAAGCAGAACAATGTTTCTAGGGTGAGAATCTAAGATTCCAACTTGAACTAGCCCCAAAGAAGAAAAGTGAAACACGAATCTCCCAGACATTAATGTTTGACTCATATCCTGAAAAAAACAACTTAAGCCTCTTCATGTCTCCTGTTCCCAATTAATTCCGTCTCCATTAAGAGAGAGGTCGTGTCCAGGATTGGGGAGACACAGCCCTATTGTATGTGCTGTGCCCTGGTATAGACATATCATAGGATGTCATCATAATTTAGAAGTGGAAGGGACCTGAGGGGCCATTTATTCCAGTCCCTTCATTTTACGGATGAAAAAACGGGAGTCCATAGGCGGTAAGTCCTTCGTCTAAGATTACGTAGGTAGTAAGGAGAGCCATTTTGAAGTATTACATTTCATTCTGAGCATCACTCTTTAGGAAGGTCATTTAGCATCTTAAGAGTATCCAAAGGGAAGTGATCAGAATGGTAAAGAGCCTCCCTTTGCTTCAAGAATTGGTAGAAATAAGGCAGTGAAGTGACTCAATAAATAGAGAGCCAGGTCTGGAGATGGGGAGTTCTGGGTTCAAATCTAATCTCAGAAACCTCCTAGCTCCTAACCTTGGGAATTCATTTAACCCTGTTTCCCTATTCCTTACCTCTCTTCTGCCTTGGAATGAATATTTTAGTATCAATTATAAAACAGAAGGGAAGGATTTTAATTTTTTTTTCCATTGGTAGAAGTAACTGGGAAAACACAAAAGAAAATATTTAGAGAGGGAAATGCTATTGTCTTCAAATATTTGAAGGACTGTCTTGTGGAAGAGGAAGGAAGAAAATTCTTAACATTAGAGGGATGGCACTATGGGAATAATTGCAAAGAGGAAGGTCTGGACTTCATTTAAAGAAATCATTCCTAGTATTTCAAATTTTACAAGAGAGGAATGGGTTGGCATGGGAGCAGTGGATTCCCCTGATTCAGTCTTCAAATAAAGTTGATTATTTATATGGATAATTAATGGGCAGGTATGTTATAGAGGGAATCTTTGTTCAGGAAAGAGTTAGACTAACTGACCTGCCAGGTCATGTACCAGTCTGAAATTTTATTATCCCTTTCTGGGAAGCTTTGGGTTTTGATTCACTTTTTAAAAGAACAAATATCCTTTGTGAAGATCGGCTATTCAACTTTCTCTCTAGTACCTATGTTTTTCCTCAAGCTTTCCTCGACAAATTTTGATCATGTCAGATTCAGTTTCGGGCATGACCACCATATTTTATCATATGTTAATGCTGGAATTAATCATTTATTTGCTCCAGTGCTCTCATGTTTCATATAAAGAAAATGAGGCTCGTCTAAAACTGCCTTTTCAAGGTTATCTGGCTAATGGGAAGACATGAATCCAGGTCATTTAATCCCAATCTAATTTTCTGTCAGCTAGGTAGTACCTGGAGTCAGGAAGCCCCAGTTTCAAATCTGACCTCAAACACTAGGTATGTGATCCTGGGTACATCACTTAACCTTACTTGCCTCGGTTTCCTTATTTGTAAAATAAGCTAGAGAAGGAAATGATAAGCTACTCTGGGATCTTTGCCAAGAAAACCCCAAACTGGGTCATGAAGAGTCAAACATAACCAAAAACGATTGAACAACAAAAAATTTATATCACCTACACTGGACTGCCTCTAAACACTGACTTTTATTACTTTGATTTTGCTACCTTATCACCACCATCCCTCATACCACCAGAGGATTCTAGAGCTGAAAGGGACCTAAAAACCCAACTGACAAACTTTATACATTAGGACATTCAAGTTCAGAAAGTTTAAATGATTTGTGCAAGTTTATGAAGCTGGTTAGTGAAAAGCTGGATCCAGAACCCAGGTCTCCTCATATATCCTCACAGGAATATTTCTGCTATATCTTTACACACCTTCCTAGGCTCTTTCCCCTTCCCTCCTTCTCCTCATTTCCTTGCTTCTTCTCAAAGTCTGTTGTACCATCACCTCTTACTAGGAAGCAATGTTGCTTTCTCTTGGGAACATGACTCTACATTTATAATTTGGAAATAAAATGCAGAAAGCAAGTTATACTACGTATAACATTCCTCTGATTCACTAATCAAGGAATCCTATCAAAAATGAACTTACAGGGGGAACCTAGGTGGCTCGATGAATTGAGAGTAAGACCTAGAGACAGGAGGTCCAGGGGGCTTCAGATACTTCCTAGTTGTATGACCCAAGACAAGTCACTTAACCCCCATTACCTAGCCCTTATCTCTCTTATGCCTTGTAACTAATACACAGTATCATTTCTAAGACAAAAGAGTTTGGGGGGTTTAGGATATTTTATTTTCTCAATTACATGTAATGACAATTTCTACATATATTATCTAAAATTATAAGATCCAAATTATCTTCTTCCCTCTTTTTTCCTACCCCCTCTCAGGGATGGTAGGCACTTGATCTGGGTTATACATGTATTATCATGCAAATATTTATCTCCATATTGATCACTGTTATAAGAGAATCCTCATAAAAAAACCAAAATCCAAAATTAAAAACACAAGTAAAGTGAAAAACAGTATGCTTTGATCTGAATTCTGACTCCAACAATTCTTCCTCTGGACGTAGATAGTATTCTTTATCATCAGTCCTTCAGAATTGTCACAGATCTTTGTATCATTGAGAGTAACTACGTCTATCACAGTTGATCCTTCCACAATATTGCTGTTACTGTGCATAATGTTCCTTCCCCTGGTTCTGCTTATTTCATTCTGCATCAGTTCATGGAGGTCTTTTCCACTCTTTCTGAAATCATCATCCTATTCATCATTTTCATCACCATCATATACCACAATTTGTTCAGCCATTCCCCAGTTGATGGACATGTCCCCATTTTCTAATACTTTGCCACCACAAAAAGAACTGATATAAAAATTTTTGTTGATCCTCTCCCTTTTCTATCTCTTTGGGATAAAGACCTAGTTCTGGTATTACTAAATTAAAGAATATGTGCAGCTTTATAGCCCTTTGGGTATAATTCCAAATTGTCCTCCAGAATGGTTGGACCAGTTCACAACTCCACCAACAATGCAATAGTGTCCCAATTTTTGCCACATCCCCTCCAACATGTAAGGGTTTGTTTGTCTTTTAATAAACATATAGGAGCAGGTAGGTGTCACAGTAGATGAGCACCAGTGTCTGAATCAGGAGGACCTGAATTCAAATCTGGTCTCAGATATTTCCTAACCATGGGTCTGTGAGCAAGTCACTTAACCCCAATTGCCTACCTTTTGCCCTTAAGTTGTTCTTACCAATATAGAAAGAAAAGGTTTTTAAAAATTACTTACATTCGTTTTTCATGATTTTTATGAATCTTCAAAAACTCCTAGGAATAGCTGATGTCTTTTCTAAATATTCAAACCATTTGTTTAGTTAACTATTCTATAATTTACCAGGGAGTCACATCAAACTCATTAGTCTTTAGTTTATAGATTACTTTTTTAATTGGGCTCTATGCCTGGTTCCAGCCTTCTGGCACCTCTTTTGCTATTTATGATTAGCCTGGTAAGAATTTAATTATAAATTACAGACATTTCAATAATTCAATGATTCTGTGATACCAGTGATATGGATTCTAACTCCCAAGGGTCTCAATTAGGGGTCAGAAAACTACAGCCCACAGAACAAATGGAGCAAAGAATGTTTTTTATATTTTTAAATATGGTTCTATTCCATACAAAAAATAGATGGCAAAAGATTTGACCTTCAGGCTGGAGTTTGCCAACTCTTGGTCTACATTACAAGACCTCCCTGCCTTTTTATCCTATGTGTCTCTGGTTCATATTCTCCCATAAATCCTCCTCAACAGTTCTGTCTGACATGCTAGAGTAAATTTCTCTAGATCTCTTGACATTACATAAGTATCAATAGTGCACACTGGTAATCCATTCATTATCACTGACCTAGCTGCATGACTGAATGACCTCCTTTAATAGTCACACATCTATCTGATGATATCCTTGTTAGAGCATTTCTCTGGTTCAGTTCTTTATTTGGTATAATAATAATAGCTGGCAACTATGTCATGCTGAAAAAAGTTTACAAAGCACTTTACAAATACTGTATCATTTGATTCTCATAATAGCCATGGGAGGCAGGTGCTATAATTATCCTCATTTTACAGTTGAAGAAACAGACAGACAGCAATTCAGTGACTTGCCTAGAGTCATCCAGCTAATAGTGTCTGAGGCCAGATTTGAACTTGGATCTTCCTGATTCCAAGACTGGTATTCTATCTGCTGAGCCACCAAGCTGCCATATGATAAACTTCAGTCTCCTTATCGCCCCATACTTCTCTCCCCACCAACAGTGTACTTTTTTTGGGGGGGGGGGGGAAGGGAAGGACTGATTCCACAGAGTTTGAACCCAAGACCTGCGTGTAAAGCAGACTTGATTAATCACTTGGTTTTTTTATTTCTATTTGGGAGATCCACAACTTTAGTTCTTCAGAGACTATAGTATTCCATGACTCATCAGAGTATCATCACAAAAATACCAATGTGAAAAAGATGAACCTTTTTAGACCAGGGAAAAGCTCGAAGATCATTAATTCTACACTGTTCTCTTCTCCCAAGTCTCTTGGCCAATTATCCTCCTATCTCCAACTGCTTATTAAACATCTCAAACCAAATGTCCCATAGACATTTTAAACTCAACATGTTCAAAATGAAACTCATTATCTTTCCTCCCCAAGCCCTCCCTTCTCCCCAACTTTCCTATTGCTATTAAGGCCATTACCATCCTCCCAGGCACCGAGGCTCAAAACCTCCATGTCATCCTAGATTCCTCACTGTTTCTCACCATCACATCCAATATGTTGCCAAAAGTCTATAAAATTTTACCTTTAAAACATTTTTTCATAGAACCCCCTTTCTCTCCTCTGACACTACTATCACCCTGGTACAGTTTTTTATCACTCATGCCTGAATTATTTTTTTAAACCCTTATCTTCCATCTTAGAGACAATACACAGTATAGATTCTAAGTCAGAATACTTAATTATTTATTTAAATTTAATTTATTTAATTGAATTTATTATTTAATTAGATTTATTGATTTAAATTTAAATGCTTGTTGACTGACTAAAAGTACTCCACAATTTCTCAGATGCAATTGAACCCACTCTCCTATTTAATTCCAGACCCAACTCACTGCTTGCCTAGAGCACCTTTCTATGATATATGTCCTGGCAGATCTGTTCAATAGGTTGTCCATCCAACTATGTATCATTACCTGGATCAAAGGCATTTGTCATGGTGGATAATTGGGCCAAAGATCTTTTTTTATGGATTATGGCTCTTAGAGAGGAAGCACTGTACTGCTCTAAGGCTTTTTGCCATCAGCACCATGTCATCTGCAAACAGTAGCATGTGGAAGACATCACCATTTATAGGAATCTCTCTTCCATGTGGACTCTGAGCTGGACATCATCCATGACAGGGTCAAATCCTTATGGATAGCAAACATGTTCTTTTATGCCTCAGCTGATATTCATAATCAGAGGAGGATTGAGCAAAGATCTCTATGTTATTATGTTTCCAGGATTCTCATTTTATTTTGACATCTGCATGGTAGATACTTTGTTGGAGAAGAGCCTTTAAGGCTGTGTTTTGGACCAAATTTCCTTTTTTTTTTATAGAGTCTATAAACAATTGGCTTCATGAAATTTTATACTCTTTATGGCTTTTAGTTAATTAGGTGACTATAAAGATATGGTATGCTGTAGAAAATACTCTGTAAAAGCCTTCTATTTCTTTGTAATACTTTCTTTAGGGATATTTTAAAGATGTGTGTATACTATTCTCATAAAGATTTTCTAAAGATGGGAAAGGTGGTATATAAGTCTCTCTCTTGGCTTTTTTGGACAATATGGGGTTGAAAATCCCTCTCCCAAGTTTGAAATTCTCTTATTTTTCAGATATTTTAAGAGAGGAAGATACTAAATCCTCCTCTCTTTCAACTCAATTCTTTCAAAATGGTACCTCCTCAATCATGGACTTCCTCTGTATATACCTGGTATACACCTGATGGCTATTATCCCCTTTGTTTTCTTCGATATCATTTCTCCTTCCTCGTGCAGAACATCCAAGACTTTTGAAGGCTCCACTCTCATTGATGGAGAAAAAGTTTATTATTGAAATTTTAATGGATTTTTTTGGTTTGAGTATTGTCATCCTTTCAGTTTTATTGTTAATTATTCCAGCATATTATAGTTTAATTGGATCTTACTGGGTTTTTCATAAAACTGGTTTCTTCTCCACAGCTTCTTAATGTTATGTGATGGTATTGTTCATAATCGTGCAACATTCTTCCCTGTAAAATTTTACAAATAAGTATATTTTTTTGACAGTCTTTGACTATCATATGTGTATATAGGATGAAAGTGGGGTTGTAAGAAAAACAAGTGCTTGTAGGTTAAAGCTATTTCTAGGTTCTTTAGCCTTCTTACTATAGGTGTTTATTTATTTATAAAATCTTTAAAATAAGTGATGGAAAGTTTTTAGACCATCTATAGATATTAACTCTATTTCATTCTAAATGTGAAATCCTTGTCCAATAGTCAAGAATAGACATACTACCAGAGGATAAGAATAGTAGGAATGTTGGCGTTCCCATTATTAATGAAACCATAGTATACAGGGACATTGTAGCAAATGGTAGGATGATTCACAGGTTTTCCTTGAGGAGATAACAAAGAAGTTGGTAAAGTTGGTTTTATCATGTGTCCAAAGGCAACAAGAAACAACATTTCATAGTATATTGAGTTATCTAATATTGCAGTATTCATGACAAGTACT